>NC_090824.1:106814198-107135330 GCF_028021215.1 Eschrichtius robustus | reverse complement strand
TGCACCCTCCTCACCAGGTGTGCAGCCCATCCCCTTACCTTATAGCCTGCCTCTAAGCCAGGCTTGGGGGTGACTACAGTGTGCATTCAGCTGTGTGAGGTGCTGGGATCAAAGTGAAGTTCCCAACTTTTGAAGTGGCAGGCTTGAGGGGCACACAGTGATTTAAAGTCGGGTCACCTGACTTAAAGGGGGGACTGATTGATTTAAAGCCAAGGCAGCTGACTTAAAGCCTGCGTCCCTCAGCTGCAGGACGAGACCAATTTTGGCGGTGCACGGGTTCGCTCCAAGCCAGCACTGCTGTTCAGGAAGAGATTCCAGTAGCGCCTTAGTGCAGGGGGACTTGGTCCGTTGTCTTGCCCCTGCCCTCAGAGGGGGGGCCACCTGCTCTTCTGGAGAATCAGGGAGGGGGAAGTGCAGAGTCCCGGCTGGAGTTGCGGCACCGCTTGTCTGATGGCAGGGAAAGGGGGACAGGGCTGTGTGGTGTCCTGGGGCTGGACTCACCAGGTCGACTCAGCCTCTCAGCCTCCTAACCTCCCCCCCCACACACACTCCACAAGAGTTTCCAATAATATGTAATTGCGCCTTAGGTTCTCGGTCTTCAAACTCATCCCCAGGCTCCCAGGTCCCTTGATTCAGCCAATTCCTCTGTGCTCTTTCTTCTATTAGATACAGTCCCAGAGGGAGGGGTTGGGGGATGGGACTGGAGGGATGCCGGCAGCACTCGCCTCAGCTGACTAAAGAGATCCGGGGCCTGCGCTATCACGCATGTGCGAAGACCCTTAAGGCGGAATCGAGGGGGCCAGTTAGAGGCAGTCCTTGCTGCCTCAAGTGAGTATGGATCACCGTCGGGTGGGGAGCACGCTGACCCCTGAGAAGTACTGTTAGGAGGATGTGTTCCTCCCTCGGCTTCAAGGAGGTGGGTGGGCTTCAGGGCTCCAGTTCCCCTCCAGGCCTCCAGGTCCGACTGCACCGCAGCGGCCTTGCAGACCCGCCTTCCTGTCCCAGAACTTGCCAGGCTCCAGGAAGAATCCAGACAGCAGAGATGGTGCCTGAGGGTTCCAGCTTGAAAAGTGCTGTCCCTGGGGACCCAACAGTGGAGGGAGCAAGGGTGAAGGGAGTGGGGGGTGGGGTCGGGAGGGGTGGCTGCCCTGGGAGACGTTGAGAGAGAAATATCTCCCCCCACACCCCCTGCCCCTGCAACTGACCCATTGATGCCATAGGATCTCAGGGCCTTTTAGTCAGAGATGCCTCTGCTTCTTTACTCCTGTGTTCAAAACTATGCAAAACCAACTCTTCATCCTCTTGCTGCGTTGCCAGGACTTTTAAAGCACTGTTCTTTTGAAGCACTCGTTCCCTAAACTGCAGTTTGGAGCTGTCCCAGCTATTTAAAAGTGTTCTCCTTAAACAGACTAAATCCTACTCTTTTGGAAAAACGGCCTTCACTTCACTGGAGATCGTCTTTTCTGCCCATTCCTTCCTTCTACTGCCCTCCTAAGAACCCCTGTGCTCAAAGAGCTTGGTGATTTATGTTTTGCTTGATGTCAAAAAGAAACCTTCCCCATGCACCCCAAAAAGCTTTCCTGGAACATAAGTGTTTCACAACCATGACAGTGTTTTGCAGTTAGTATACACTGGGTAGAGTGCCTAGCAATCCCTCCAAGAGCCAGAGGTGAGCAGACCTTTACTTATTTGATTGGATGCCCTTCAAGTTTAGGAAGGTCCCATTCTTATGACCCAGCAGGTAAGACAGAGCCCTGGATGGCTGTGGCTGTGATTAGATAACTTCTGATGATTTTCTTTCCCTTACTGAGCTGCTGCTTCTAGGTTAAATTCGTTTTATTACCTGTCCATTTTTAAAGAAAGGCTGACAAAGTCACTGTAATAGGTCAGGAGTCTGAACTCAGGGTTTGTCAAAGGTACTCACAGGGAGGAAGATGGATAAAAATAGGTGGGTAAAATAGGAGGGTTGGCAAGTACAGCCAGGACACCCGTGTTCATCGTGCATACTAATAAAGGCCAGAATCTCCTCATTTATCTCTGGTGGGAAGTTCTGATGGTTTCACAGGATCAAACTCAAATCATATTCAAACTAGGGGATTTCCCTGAGCATAAAAGGAAGTATCCGTCCCTAGCAGGAGTCGCTGCAGAGGAATAAAGACGTAGATGTAGAGAACGGACGTGAGGACACAGGGAGGGGGAAGGGTAAGTTGGGATGACGTTAGAGAGTGGCATGGACATATATACACTACCAAAGGTGAAATAGATAGCTATTGGGAAGCAGCTGCATATAGCACAGGGAGATCAGCTCAGTGCTTTGTGACCACCTAGAGGGGTGGGATAGGGAAGGTGGGAGGGAGACACAAGAGGGAGAGGATATGGGGATATATGTATACGAATAGTTGATTCACTTTGTTATACAGCAGAAGCTAACACAACAAGGTAAAGCAATTATACTCCAATAAAGATGTTAACAACAACAACAACAAAAAACCCAAATGTCAATCAAGCCAACGGAGATGTCAATCAAGCCAACGGATGTCAATCAAGATGTCAATCAAGCCAACGGAGACAATGTATGTGTTTACAGTTCAATCAAGCCAACGGAGACAATGTAGATGTCAATCAAGCCAACGGAGACAATGTATGTGTTTACAGTTCAAGAAATCCACAAGGGAATCCTTTATTCTGTAGGCAATGAATGGTCCATTCGAAAAGGAAAAAACTTTCTAAAATGTTGTCTTTCCATTTATTGTTCAGAACATCATTTTTATACCTCTGCATTTCTTACTATTCAAAGCCAAGTCACGTGAGTTACAGGGAAGCAGCTGATGGATTTAAAGTTGGGTCACTTGATTTAAAAACCAGTGGCAGTTGATTGATTTAAATCCCGGTCATATGACATGAGGAGGGGGTGCTAAAAACTGCTTTTTCATCTCTGGCTCAGAATATCATATTTACCTTGGTTTTTCTTATGATTTAGAAAACTTGAGCTGTCTCTCCTTGGAATCATCAGGAGAAAAATACAGTATTTCAGGTCCATTCTTGAAACCAACTTCTCACGGTTAAGGTGTATTGGCTAAAAGATCTTCCTTCTTCAAGAGATTCCAAACCTCTGTAAGACACTTCATTGTAATTGGAGAAAAAAGAAGAATGAATTCAGGCCAGCAGCTGCTCGAGGCCAAGGCAGCCCCCAGGACTAGGGAAGGAGGAGGAGGAAGGGCTGAGAGTTGCCATTAGAGCAGACAACCTCCAGAGGGCGCTGAAGCACCGGCAGAGCCCACCTGCCACTCCCAGTTTGGCACTCCAGGGTCAGATTTGGGTTTGGAGATGGGGTTGCTGTAACCCCAAGGAGGTGAGCAGAGAGGAGGAGTTGATTACCGGTCTCCTCTGACTCTCTGACCCAAATTGCCTGGCTTCACAGGGGGGACAGGGTTTTGCTTTCAGCAAACTGATGGGGCACTTCCAGGCTGGTCGGGTTGCCCAGTGGCCCGACAGCCTGACAGGCTGACTGCGGTGTGACCGTCCTTTGTTTCTCCAGAATCTGTGCATCAGGAGGTGCATGGGGGCGGGAGCCCATCCACCGCCCCTCCCCCCAAGGGGGATGGCACCTTCCCTGGCTGTACCCTATGATCACCAGGTACTTGAAATGAATGCAAGTTTTTTGACTTCAAGGAAAAGCTCACATAACCGTTTCTTCCTCCTAATGTGTGGGATTTACTATAATGGAAGGACATTAGAAAGAACAGGTAGAAAACTCACCTGTTGGTCTCCATGTAGGAGTTTATTTTGCATGAATCCCTCCTACGTGAGTAGATAGCAGAGGTTTATTTTTGTTCCCGTGTGTGTAGTTGTGGCAGAGGATGTAGGTATGGTGATTTGAAGCCCTCAAAGAAATATTCTCAGAACTCTCAAGATTTCTCTTGATCGGAACCGAAAGAGACCTGGAAAAGGAGGAAAAGAAAAGGAGGAGGGAGAACGAATGACTGTTTCTCAGTAAATTCACCTTCCTGGTTGATTGTTCTGTCTTCTCATTTCTTTTAACTTCTATGTATGTCTAATGGAATAATGTAGAAAGGCTGATTTTTATGCTTTAAAAGATTTTACATCACAAAGAAACTAGAAGTGGCTAACAGAACTTATTCAAATCAATTTTGCCTAGAGACTTTGATATTAAATTTGTATACTAAAATGGGTTTATCCCAATTTTCTCTTTCTTTTTGAGTGAATATTTGTAACATATTTTTGTAGATAATAAATTATCCTAGATATACAAAATTGTGAGAATGGGTACCATTTTTTACCACTTAAATGATTTCTTTTAAATGAATAGATTGTACACTTTAAATGCCAATGTTGTGTCTTACGTGTTGTTTTTTAATTCCTTGATTTCCAAAACTTGTGTTTATTTAATTGATTTCTATCTAATAATCTGTGTCTCCTCTTTATTGTTTCTTACTTTATATTTTATTGATCTATAGTTAATTTACATTATTATACTAGTTTCAGAGGTACAGCATAGTGATTCATAAATGTTTAGGTTCTTCTCCATTTATAGTTATTATAAAAGAGTGGCTATATTCCCCATGCTATACAGCACATCACTGTAGATTATTGATTTTATACATAGTGGATTGTACCTCAAAATCTCCTACCACTATTTTGCTCCTCCACCCTATCTCTCCCTGCTGGTAACCACTAGTCTGTTCTTTAATCTGTGAGTATGTTTTTTTGTTGTTATTGTATTCAATTTTTTAGATGCCACGTGTAAGTGATAACATACCATGCTTGTTTTCTCATACCATACCATGCTTTTTTTCTCATAACATGCCATGCTTGTTTTCTCTGTGGCTTATTTTACTAAGCATAATACCCTCCAAATCCATCCATGTTCTTGCAAATGACAAAATTTCATTTTTTGCCGAAGTCATCATAAAAAATCTTTTTTATCCACCAAGCTGTTGATGAACACTTAGTTTGACTCTATATCTTGTCTATGGCAAATAACACTGCTATGAACATTGGTGTGCAGTTATTTTTTTTTTTTTTGAAATAGTGTTTTTGTTTTCTTCTGATATACCCAACAGTGAAATTGCTGGATATTATGGTAGTTCTATTTTTAGTTTTTTGTGGAACCTCCATTCTGCTTTCCACAGTAGCTGCACTACTTCACATTCACATCAAGAGTGTACAAGAGTTTCCCTTTCTCCACATCCTCACTAACCTTTGTTATTTGTGATCTTTTGGATGACAGCCATTCTGACAAGACTGAGGTGATATATCTCATAGTTTTGATTTGCATTTTACTGCCGATTAGCTATGTTTAGCATCTTTGTGAGTTCTGGCTGTCTATATGTAGTTTTTCCTTGGAAAAAATGTCTATTTAGGTCTTCTCATTTTTTAAAAAAAGATTTTGGGTGTTTTTTTGATATTGAGTTGTATGTGCTGTTTCTGTAGTTTAGGTATGAACCCTTGTTTGGTCATCTTTTTTCATGTTAACCTCTTATCATGTGCAAATATTGTCTCTCCCTCAGCAGGTTGTCTTTTCATTTTGTCTTTGGTTTCCTTTGCTGTGCAAAATCTTTTAAGTTTAGTGAAGTCCCATTTGTTTATTTTTGCTTTTGTTTCATTTGCCTTAGTAGACTGAACCTAAAACTGTTGCTATCATTTATGTTGAAGAATGTTCTATACTTTCCTCTAGGGGTTTTATGGTTTCTGGTCCTACATTTAGGTCTTTATTCAGTTTTGCATTTATTTTATATATGGTGTGCTAAAATAATCTAATTTTATTATTTTCCATGTAGCTGACCAGTTTTCCCAGTACCACTTATTGAAGAGACAGTTTTTTTCTCCATATTGCCTGCTTTGTCATAAATCAATTAAATATAAGTGTGTGGGCTTATTTCTGGGATCTCTATTCTATTCCAGTGATCTTTGTGTCTGTTTTTGCTCTGGTACCTTTCTCTTTGATTACTGTCGCTTTGCAGTATAGTCTGAAGTCAAGGTGCGTGATGCCTCCAGCTGTGTTCTTTCTCAAGATGTTTGGCTATTTGGGATCTTTGTGTTTCTATACAAATTTTAAAATTACTTTTTCAAGTTCTGTGAAAATGCTTTGGCATTCTGATAGGGATTGCATTAAATCTGTAGATTGTCTTTGGTAGTATGGTTATTTTAACAGTATTAATTCTTCCAGTCGATGCACATGCTATATTTTTCCATCTTTTTGTGTTGTCTTCAACTTCTTTCACCAATGGCTGATAGATTTCTGAGCACATGTCTTTTACCTGCTTAGGTGTGTTTATTCCTAGGTATCTTATTCGTTTTGATGTCATTGCATATGGTATAGTTTTCTTAATTTTTCTTTCTGACAGCTTTGAGTTTTGTTTTTTCTTCTTTTTCTAATTCCTTCAGGTGTAATGTTAGGTTGTTTATTTGATATTTTTCTTGATTCCTAAGAATAAGCTTGTATCACTATAACTTCCCCCTGTGAACTGCGTTGGCTGTGTCCCATAGATTTTGGATCATTGTGTGTTCATTTTCATTTGTCTTGGGTATTTTTACAATCCCTCTTTAATTTCTTCAGTGTTCCTTTCTTCCCCTTTTATTCCCTTCATCTGTGATGTGAGGACTATCTTTAATACTATGTTTGGATTTCTTTCAGTTTTGTTTATGTGTGTGTGTGTGTGTGTGTGTGTGTGTGTGTCTGTGTGTGTGATTATTTAAGTTGCTGAGCTCTTAATTTCACATGGACACTAACAACCCTGCATTGTTACTCTGCTCCCCCACAGTTACTGAATTTGACCTTATATTTTACATCTACTTGTTTTGTGTGTCCCTTAACTTCTTATTGTGAATATAGAGGATTTTATTACTGTTTTTTTTCATCCTTCCTATTAGCTGTGTCCATGGTTGATTTACTACCTTTGTTGAATATTTGCCTTAACCAATGAGGTTTTTCCTTTAGTAAGTTTCCTTTCCTAATTTTTATGTTTTAATCGTGACCTTTTCTTTTTCACTTAGAAAAGCCCCTTTAAGATTTCTCATAAAGCTGGTTTGGCGATGCTGAGCTCTTTTAGTTTTGCTTCTCTGTAAAACTTTAGATCTCACCATCAAATCAGAAGGAGAGCCTTGCTGGGTAGAGTGTTTGTGCTTATAGGCTTTTCCCTTTCATGACTTTAAATATACCATGCCACTCCCTTCTGGCATGCAGAGGTTATCCTGAAAAGTCAGCAGATAACTCTATGCAATTTCCCATGTTTGTAACTTGTTGCTTTTCCTTTGCTCCTTTTAATAGTGTCTTTTTATCTTTATTTATTTTTTCCATTTTAATTACAATGAGTCTTGGTGTGGTCCTCTTTGGGTTGATCCTGTTTTGGTCTTACTGTGTTTACTGGACTTGGATGTCTGTTTTCTTTCCCGGGTTAGGGAAGTTTTCAACTCTTATGTCTTCAGGTATGTTCTACACTGCTTTGTCTTTCCTTTTTGCTTCTGGGACCAGTATAATGCAAATATTAGTACACTTGATGTTGTTTCACAAGTCTGTTCAACTTTCCTCATTTCATTTTAATCTATTGTTTTACCGTTCATCTTCAGTGATTGCCAGTACTCTGTCCTTCAGTTTTCTGATTCATTCCTCTGTATCATTTAGTCTACAGTAGTTTCCTTTAATGTATTTTTCATTTCAGTTATTGTATTCCTCATCTCTGTTTTGTTGTTCTTTAATGGTCTAACTCTTTTTAAAAAAAATTCTAACTTCTTGCTCTGGTCGTCCATTCTTCTCCTGAGTTCTTTGATCATCTTTACAGTCATTACCTTGAACCCTTTGTTGAGGAGATTGGCTATCTCCACTTCACTTAGATCTTCTTCTGAATTCTTATCTTGGTCCTTCATTTGGATCGTGTTTCTGTGTCACCTCATTTTTCTTAACTTCCTGTTTTTATTGCTATGTGTGTAGTAGGTTCGTTACATTTCCTGACCTTGGGGAAGTGGCCTTTTGTAGGAGCTGTCCTATGGGTCCCAGCAGCCCCCTCTCCCCTGGTCACTAGAGCTATATATTCTAGGTGTACCCCCTATGTGGGCTGCTTGGGCTCTTCTGCTGTGGTGGGCTGACTACTGTGGGTAGTCTGGTAGCCTTGGCTGCCCCCAGACTGCTTGTTTGCCAGTCTCTGCCTTGTATGGAGGCTGTCTGTGCTGCTTGGTGAGACTAAATCATAAGGCAGCTGGCTGCACAACTCGGGGGGACACCAAATCTTGTGCTGGTTCACTTATGGGTAGAATTGCAGTCCAGGTGATATCAGGGCTAGTGTCCAGTCACTGGTTCTGGGGCTATGCTGGCTACTGGGAGGAAGAGACAGGTTCTGCGTTCTGGCTGCAGGGCCCAGGAGCCACAGAGTTGGTGTTGGATCACTGTTCCTGACACAGCTCTCTGCAGGGTCGGGGGTATCCCTAATCTTGTGTTGGCATTCTGATGGGCAGGGTCAGGACCCAGCTCAGTCCATGGCTGCTTCTGGCCTGCAATTAAGTGGCCTGGTTACACAGGCTGCTGGGCTGTGGTATTCCTGGAGCTGGTGTGTGCCTGTTGGTGTATGAGGCTGATCCCACTGCTAAAGCAGGTTTGCTGTTGGGTAGGTCCAAGCTCCATCCAGTCCCTGTGCAGTTACCACCTGCCGATGGTGAGGCTGACTCCAAGGCCAGAGCAGGCTCACTTGTCAGAGGGGCCAGGGACTCTGGGGCTGGTGCCTGTCCACTGAGGTGTGGAGGCTGGTCCTGGGGCTTTTGGTGGCTGGACCCATGTCCAGGGGCAGCTGTGCACTGAGAGGATCTGAAGGCAGCCTGTTTGCTGGTGGATGAGGCTATGCCCCTGCTCAGTTAGTTGCTTGGCCTGCAGCATCCTAGTACTTGTGTCTGTAGTCTGGTGGAAATGGGTGGGGCTCGGTCCTGAGGCTGATAAGCTACAGGGAGGATTCTGAAATTATGCTTGCTGGTACCGGCGTCCACGAGGTAGAAGGAGCTCCCCCGAATGGCTGCTGCCAGTGTCTCTGTCCCTGAGGCTGTGTGCTGTAGTTGCCTCTTGCCTCTCTGGGAGACTCTCCAAGATCAGGAGGTAGGTGTGACCCGGGATCCTTTCAAATGACTGCTTCTGTTCTGATTCTCAGATCATGTGGGAATTTGTGAGCATCTTTTAAGAGTGGAATCTCTATTTCCCACAACCCTCTGGCTCTCTGGAAAATAAGCACTACTGGTCTTCAAAGCCCAACTTTCTAGGAACTCTTCTTTCCACAACAGGATCCCTGGGCTTGGGAGCCTGATGTTGGCTTCATACCCCTTGCTACCTGGGAGCGCCTCTGAAATTGTAATTATTCTCCCATTTGTGGGCCACCCACTTGGTGGTATGGGTCTTGACTCTATTGAGATTTTGCCCTTCCTTTCTGTCTTGTCGAGGTGCCTTCCTTATATCTTTAGCTGTAAAACATCTTTTATGGTAGGTCCCGGCCTTTTTCATCAATTGCTGTTCTGTAAACTGTTGTGACTTTGGTGTGCCCATGAGAGGCATCAAGCTCTGGGTCTTTGAATGCTACCATGTTGGACAATCTCTCTACTTCATTCTTAAATTATATTATTTAAGTTTTCTTAGTATCTTATTTGATTAGCGACAGTTTGAAATTTATTATCACTCATGTTTACTTCGCCTGTTTAAAAAAATTGAATAGTGCATTCATTCAGTTTGAAATGAAGGTAGTGACCTGTGATTTCCATACCTCAAAAATCAAGGATAGGACAAAAGCCTTTTCTACTTGTGTTACCCTCAAACTCTGCACCCCACCCCAGCCTGGGGATTAACCTCTTGCACCCATGCTCACCTTCTGTTTTCGGACCGTTAACCATCATTGCATCTGTATGTGTGTTGACAAGGTGAACTCTAGTCTTTGCAGTTTTTGTGTTTTGTTTTTTGGTTTAGGGAACAGTCCTACTATGAATGTACATTTACTGCTCTACTGAAGTTCATATATAAACCTGTCAAGCACATTACCAGAATTGGAATTGCTTGTATATACACTTTGATAAATTTTAGAGACAATGGTAGAACAGAAGTAAATTGTATTTCAAATGCCACAATATTCTCACACCATGAAAACCCTTCCCTTTTTCATATATTTGTGTGTAGTTTATCTTTATGCCCATACTATATTTCCCAGAGATGGGTAAGTGTTATGTTTCTTGCTGGCACATTTACCGTATTGTTCAAAGTCAGGCGTTTAGTGGTTTTAGCATGATCCTCTTTCCATGAACTCGCAAATACAAGATCTTCTCTCACACTGTCTTTTACTCCCTGCTGTTTTATATTGCCCTCCTAATTCTCAGTCCTGGTCTTTCTTTATGTTCTTCATCAACATGGATAGATTATACTATTTTCTCCCTTATTCAAGACCAATAGAATAGAATAGAATACAACACCCAGAAATAAACCCTGATATATGGCCAAATGATTTTTGACAAGTTGCCAAGACTTTTCAAAGTAGAAAGGACAGTATTTTCAACGCATGGTGCTGAGAAGTCTTGTGGTCAACATGCAAAAGAAGGAAGATGGACCCTTACCTAACATCATATGCAAAAATTAATGAAAACGTATCAAGAAACTAAATATAAGACCTAATAATATAAAAAGTCTTAGAAGAAGATACAGGACAAGAGCTTCATGATATTGGATTTGGCAGTGTTTTCCTCCATATGAAACGAAGGAACAACAAAGGTACAGCTAACAAAAAAATAAACAATTTGCAGTACATAAGTTAAAAAAAAATGTGTATCAAAGAAATGTAAACAGAATAAAATGGCAACCCACGAGATGGGAGAAAATATTTCAGAGCCATCTATCTGACAAGAGATTTCTATTCAGAATATACAGAGAACTCCTACAACTGAACAAAAAGCAAACACCCTGATTCAAAAATGGATAAAAGACTTGAATAGATGGTTCTTCAAAAAGATGTACAAATGACTAAGCACTTGAATAGATGCTCCATATCACTAAATGCATGTTTATATATTTGTGTGCATGCATACACACACAAGCACGCACACACATACACAAGCAGAAAACAACTATTGGTGAGGATGTGAGGGAGTTGGAACCATTGTGCTATGTCAGAGGGAATGCAGAATGATACAGCTGCTTTGCAAAAGAGTATGGCAATTTTTCAGATATTGAAAAATAGAATTACTACATGATCCAGGAATTTTACTATGAGGTATACCCAAAGGTATTGAAATCAGGGTCTTAAAGAAATATTTGTACTCCAGTGTTTAGAGCAGTAATAATCACAGTAGCTAAAATATGAAAGCAACCTAAGTGTTCATCCACTAGTTCCTGGATAAGCAAAGTGTGGTGTACCCATATAATACAATATTATTCAGTGTTAAGAAGGAAAAGATCTAGGAATATGCTACAACATGGATGAATCTTGAGGAAATTTAGCTACCAAAAATGCCATTTTTGTGACTTTTAGTGAGTCATAACAATACAACTACTTATTTCAATTATATGGGGGTACTTAGTGTAGTCAAAACCATAGAAATTGGGAGGGTAATGACGCTTTTCAGGTGGTTATGGAACAAAAAGGAAAGTTATATTTAAAGGATATAGAGTTACAGTTTTAAAACGTAGAAAATAATTAGAAAGATAAATGGTGATGTTGATCGCCCAATAATATGAATGCATTTAATATCACTGAACGGTGCACTTTATAATAACTAACATGTTATATTTTATGTTATTTGATTTTACCAACATACAAAATTGGGAAAGAATGTAATATCAGGAAAGGGAGTGGACCTGGGATAGAGCAGAGAGCAATCAGAAGGGTGAGACACTGCATATGTTGAAGAAGAAGAGCTGAGAGTCTTCATTGGTCAGAAGAGACTTTATAAAAGAGAAAAAAAAAAAAAATTACTCTGACGGTGTATTAGATAGATATCTGTGGGTGTGCTGCTATCTCCCATGGGTTATCTTAAAGAGTCTTTAATAAAGTCCATAAGGCTTGCTGAGGCTTTTTTAAAAATTGGATTCCCTAGGAGATAATTAGAGGGTGGTACTTAAGTCTATGTCTAGGTTGACAGATTTTGCAGGGAAGACAAACCTGAGAACAGTGGAGGTCTTAAGAGTGTAAGTACATGGAAATTAGAAAAAAATAATAATAAAGGGAATTAGGAAAACTTTGGACTTTGAAGGTCATGTATTATTACTGAGTCAGACCTGAGGTTTCTAAGGAGTTATATACACAGTTGCTATTTGGATGACTTGTTGATAAAGATAAGTGGAAAAACTAGAGTCGTTCCCAAGTGTAGGTAAGATATAATGAGAGGATGGAGGTGGAAAGTAGGGAGACCCAGAGAAAAGTGGGAAGGTCATATTGGGCCAAGATGGTGGTAATATCCAACAGAACAGACGGTAGGACAGACTATGGATTCATCTTTTTTTTATTTCGCCTCCCCCCCTCATCCTTAATAATTCTTTGGGAATATTTCACTGCTCTGTGATGCAGGTACAGAATTCGAGTGAGGAGGCTACACCTTCAGTGTCCAGCTGTCTGAGTCCTCAGTGTGCTTCAAATGATGGAGAACTATTGCTTCTTTATGAGAAGGGTTAGTACCTCGTAGCTAAGCTTAAGCTGGAGCTTATGCAATATTGATTCCATTTTATATATACTGTTGGCATGGAGGTTCCTCCTCCTCTTTTCTTGAACATTATGAAATGAATCTATATTTCTCAGTATTTGGGTATATCAGATAAATATGTTAAGTAAAGGAATCTTATATATTGCTCCCTGCATAGTTTGCTCTTTCTTGTTTCTCTTTTACCTTTACTAAATTAGCACAGGGAGAGACCTTGAAATGTTCTAATCAGGAGAGATTAGAACATCATATTTCTAGAGAGGTTGGTTGGACAGAGCAGGGGTCCCAGTGAGAATCCAAGCTTCTGCTTCTACTTGGAAGTGTACCTGTGTAGAATAGAGGGCTCCAGGAAATATCCTAGAATATTCCAATGTCCCTGTGGGAGATCATTAAGAGAGGCAGGATCTGGTACCAGATCAGTGTACTATGACATGTTTGTCAGTCATCTGATGTGAGATTCTCAGAGCCAATCCCATATGGTAGGGCTGAGTGCAGAGTGATGAAGAACCTGTGAAAGCCTTTGATTGCATGTTAAAGATGAAGCTCTGATTTCGGGGAGAATTTTCTTACCTGACTGAATAATGTCACCCTTCTATGGGGATGAGATTCTGTGCTTTTCCTCTGTTGATGACCACTGACTGAAAATCATTAGAGGATCATGTCTAGAAAGCATTCTTTATTTAATTTCTTAAAGAAGAAAACATAGAAAACATTTTTATCCACTTTCAAATTGAGGATCAAGGGGAATGACATCAGTGAAAATGTCAGAGTAGGGCGCTCTGGCTTGTGTCCATCCCCAGAAACACTGACATACGTGGTAAAACCTGTCAAAATGACCTTATCAACACATGTAGGTTTTCTTTTCTTTTCACGCTGTAGATTTATCTTTCTTTGAAACTTTACTTACTACAGGATGTGGAGAATAAACAGGGAAGTAGAAACTGTATTTCCTGATGAGAGAATCACTAAGTCACATTAGCTGTTCTGAACTCTGCCTTACTCACCGTGACTCTAATTAAAACAAACAAACAAACAAAAAAAAAAAAAACACTTATTTTTTGGTAAGTCAGTTCTGACATTTCCTCGTTAAAGACACGGTAACAGATACAGACTTAGATCTACCAGAATTGAGCAAACTTTTGATTGTACCTGTGTTGAACATATGAGCATGACCTGCTACAAATCTTCATTATACTTATTGCCACAACGGACAAATTCCCCTTTTCCACTCCTGATATGTTGCATGTAAGGAATGCATAGGTCACTAACCCCAGCTGGTCACAGGTAAACTCTGCCACATGGATTACTGCATGTTTTCCTGCTGGAAGACCACACATTCTCGAGGATCATGCCTGCAGAGTATCTGGGCTCTTCTTTTTTTCTGGATAAAGGTTAGATAATCACCTGATTTTATGAGAAATATATGAATTGTATTTGCATATTCTTCAGGTTTTTATTTATCCATTCTCTTTCAAGTCCTAAGTGCAAATATTAAAGTGATTTCCAAGAGGGTGGTAAATAAGGCAGCTCCAAAATTAGCAATAAATCATAATACAATTGTGAATGCATTAATGTGTGATTAATATGTAGATACTTATGTAAATGCAAGTTTAGTAATGCTTTGTGGAGAGCTTCAGAATCTAGGTATTAAAAAAAAAAAAAAGAAGGAGTTCTTGAAACTCTCAGGGAATTATAGAGAAGTCTTTGTGTCTATAAATATCATTCTGAAATAATGCATATTCTCAGAAATAAACTAGGCATAACATTGTAGGAAAAAACTTCATGAAATGAAAGAGCATGTGAGATGGCCATACAAGAAAAAGAATATTCTCAGAGAATAATGAACAGTGTGGAGTTCAGCAGAAGGGTCATACACATTCAGAGATGAAAACTTTGGAGAGCCTAATTGTGAGTTCCTCATATTTCATCTTTGGAGACACGGTAGTCATTTGAAATATGATGTTATAAGATGACGTTAATAAAAATAAAAAAAAAAAAATAAGATGACGTTAACATACTTAAATACTTTCGTTTAGAAATGACCACTTAGAACCAGAGTAAATGAAAGAGAACACAAAATTATGTTTATGTTGATTTTTAAAGACCTCAGTTGAGTGCTGATTATTTAAAAATGCATGATGTCTTTCACTGCAAAGTAAAGGAGCTGTTACAGTGGAGGATTACTGGACTGAATGTCAATATTATGACATAGTATGAGTGTGTTTCGTATTTGGTAATTGCAATCATTGTTGCTTTTGTTGTGGTCATCCAGTTACAGTGCTTGGTGTCAGTTGATTTATCTCTTGTAAAAATAAAATACAGTCTGTGTGTGTGTGAAAAAAAACATACATGATGTCTTGACTAAAGTTGTATGGAATTTGAGATCTGGAAAAAAGCATTTCTTTTCTGTAATGCTAGGATGATAATTGGACATTTTTGCAAGAAAGAGATTTCAGGATGCAAATCTCGTGTCTCTAAGGTGGGAAGTCAGTTCATGGCGGAACATTCTATTAAACTTGTGTGAGTGGAGAAATATTTCTTTGGAAGGAAGAGGTCACGAATCCCTTTTTAATAGTTAATGGTTTATAGTATACCGAATGAGCAAAATGGCTATTTCTGAACTTTAGAAAAAAATAATATAGTTTTTCTGCATTTATAACATGAAGCTGATGTAAAATATCAAAAATTCTTTATTTTGAAAAGCAATGTAATCAATTTGACATAATTCATATATATTGAACCTGTGGTACACACACACAGTAAAACTTACATTCAGAAAATTGTTTGCACTTAAAAAATATTTTCAAGTGTAGTTGATTTACAATGTTGTGGGTTTTTTAAATACATGTTTATTGGAGTATACTTACTTTATAACACTGTATTAGTTTCTGCTTTACAACAAAGTGAATCAGCTATATGTATACATATATTCCCCATATCCCCCCTCCTCTTGAGCCTCCCTCCCCCACTCCCTATCCCACCCCTCTGGGGGACATAAAGCACCGAGCTGATCTCCCTGTGCTATGCGGCAGCTTACCACTAGCTATTTTACATTTGGTAGTGTATATATGTCAGTGCTACTCTCTCACTACGTCCCTGTCTCCCCTTGCCCCCTGTGTCCTTAAGTCCGTTCTCTACATCTGTGTCTTTATTCCTGCCCTGTCACTAGGTTCGTCACTACCATTTTTCTAGATTCCATATATATTTGTGTTAGCGTACGGTATTGGTTTTTCTCTTTCTGACTTACTTCACTCTGTATGACAGATTCTAGGTCCAACCACCTCACGGCAAATAACTCAATTTTGTTCCTTTTTATGGCTGAGTAATACTCCATTGTATAGATGTGCCACATCTTCTTTATATATTCATCTGTCGATGGACATTTAGGTTGCTTCTATATCCTGGCTATTGTAAATAGTGCTACAGTGAACATTGTGGTACATGTATCTTTTTGAATTATGGTTTTCTCCGGGTATATGCCCAGTAGTGGGATTGCTGGGTCATATGGTAGTTCTATTTTTTAGCTTTTAAGGAATTTCCATACTGTTCTCCATAGTGGCTGTATCAGTTTACATTCCCACCAACAGTTCAGGAGGGTTCTCTTTTCTCCACACCCTCTGCAGCCTTTATACATTGTTGTATTAATTTCTGCTGTGCAGCAAAGTGATTCAGTTTTATATCTATCTATCTATCTATCTATCTATCTATCTATCTATCTATATCTATATATATTCTTTTCCATTATGGTTTATCACAGGATATTGAATATAGTTTCCTGTGCTATACAGTAGGTCTTTGTGGGTTGTCCATCCTATGTAGAATAGTTTGCTTCTGCTATTCCAAAACTCCCAATCTTTCCTTCACTCTCTCCTTGGCAACCACAACTCTCTTTTCTATATCTGTGTGTTTGTTTCTGTTTCACTGACATGCTCATTTGTGTCCTGTTTTCGATTCCACATATAAGTGATATTATATGGTATTTGTCTTTCTCTCTTTGACTTACTTCACTTAGTATCATTATCTCTAGGTCCATCCATGTTGCTGCAAATGGCATTATTTCATTCTTTTTTATGTCTGAGTAATATCTATTGTATACGTATACCACACCTTCTTTATACACTCATTTTTCAATGAACATTTAGGTTGTTTCCATGTCTTGGCTGTTATAAATAGTGCTGCTATGAACATAGGGTTTCATGTATCTTTTTGAATTATAGTTTTGTCTAGATACATGTCCACAAGTGGGATTGCTAGATCATATGGCAACTCTCTTTTATAGTTTTTTTTGAGGAACCTCCATACTGTTTTCCATAGTGGCTGCACCAACTTACATGGCCACCGACAGTGTAGAAGGGTTCCCTTTTCTCCATACCCCCTCCAGCATTTGTTAATTGTAGATTTTTTTTAAATGATGGCCATTCTGATCAGGGTGAAGTGATACCTCATTGTAATTTGGATTTGCGTTTACCTAATAATTAGTGATGATGAGCATCTTTTCATGTGCCTATTGGCTCTCTGTATGTCTTCTTTGGAGAAATGTTTATTTAGGTCTTCTACCCATTTTTCCATTGAGTTATTTGTTATTTTGTTATTGAGTTGTATGAGCTGTTTGTATAGTTTGGAAATTAAGCCCTTGTCAGTCTCATCATTTGCTAATATTTTCTCCCAGTCCATAGGTTGTATTTTCATTTTGATTATGGTTTCCTTTGCTGTGCAAAAGCTTATAAGTTTGATTAGTTCCTGTTTCTGTTTTGCTTTTACAGTAAGTCCTCTACATATGAACAAGTTCTGTTCCAAGAGTGCGTTTGTAAGTCCAATTTGTTTGTAAGTCCAACAAAGTTCGCCTAGGTACCCAACTTACACAGTCGGCTATATGGTATTGTACCGTAATAGGTTTATAATACTTTTCACGCAAACAATACATAAAAAACAAGCACAAAAACAAAGAAAGCATTTTTTAATCTTACAGTACAGTAACTTGAAAAGTACAGTAATATAGTACAACAGCTGGGATACTCGGGCTGGCATCGAGGGAACAGGCGAGAAGAGTTACTGATTGGAGGAGGGAGACGAGGTGGGAGATGGTAGAGGTGAAGGATTATCAGCTGTAGGAGACAGAGGGCAAGCTGCAATTTCACTCATACCTGACGTTGATGGCAAAGGTTCTGGTTCCTTGCTGGATTTAATTCTATCTACCCTCTTGAAAGAATGATCCATTGACGTCTGGGTAGTAGCTCTTTTTTTCTCATCATGGATGACAAGGTAGCACTGGATTGCATTCTGAATGGCTGCTGCCACCTTTGGATCCCATTCTAGGTTCGGGTCCTGTGCCTCAAAAACTAACAGTGCTTCCTCAAATAACGAAGATTCCCTTGCCATTTGCTGCGTCGTGAATCTCTTCAGTTCTTCAGTTACTTTTTCTTCCTCCTGTCCCTCTTCATCCTTTCTCTGGGCCTCCAATTCCATCAGTAAGCTCCTCATGTTGCACAGCAAGGAGTTCAGCGAAATCGTCCTCTTGCAGATTTAGCTCCAGCTTCTCGCTGAGGGTCACTACGTTGCTGAAGACCTCTTTGGACTTCTGATCTACCTTCTCAAATCCACAAAAATCATGAACAAACTGTGGGCAAAGGTTCTTCCAAACCCCATTCATAGTGACCGCCATACCCTCACACCATGCAAAGTCAATGTTTTTTATGGTCTTGTAGCTGTTATAGTCCTTCCGAAGTTGTCCCTAGGTTGTTCCTGATTTGTCACTTACCTTTACTGCCTGACAAAAAGTGTGACATAAATAATATTTCTTGAAAGTCGCTATAACGCCCTGGTCCATAGGTTGGATGAGCAACGTAGTATTTGGTGACAGATGCAGTACTTTGACGTTGGGATGAAAGTCATCCATGAATGGGAGGTGGCCCAGAGCATAGTCGAGCAGCAAAAGAATGTTTTGCTGGAACGTCCTTCTCCAAGCAATATTTCTCTACATCTGGGATAAAGTGGTGGCAAAACCAGTCCTGGAACGTGGCCTGTGTAATTCGGGATTTGGGGTTACGCTTCCACACAACAGGAAGAGAGCCGTTGGCTATGTTTTTAAGGGTTCTTGGGTTCTGTGAATGATAAACTAAGAGAGGTTTCAGCTTCAATTCACCGGAAGCATTGCCACCAAACAACAGTTAGCCTATCCTTTACTGCTTTACAGCCCGGCATCAACTTTTCCTCCTTACTGATGTAACTTCGGTCTGGCATCCTCTTCCAGTACAGTTGTGTCTCATCCACATTAAAAACCTGGTTGGGTAAATACACGCCATCATCAATAATTTCTCAAAGTGTTTCTGGAAGTTCCTGGACAGCTACCCTATCTGCACTTGCTGTCTCCCCACTTACTTTTACATTGTGAAGGCTGGCTCTAGCCTTGAACCGATGAAACCAGCCATGGCTGGCATTAAAAGATGTGCCCTCTGATTCTTTGCCGTGTTTCTTCTTCAAGTCTTCATAAAGGCTTTTAGCTTTCTCTTGAATCAGCGTTAAGTTGAGCAGGACTCAGCGCTGATGTTGATCCTGCATCCGCACACTGAGAAGTTTCTCCATCTCCTCCATCACTTTTCCATGCTTCTTGGATATTTTGTCAACATCGTCGGCACAGCAGACTTCACATGTTCCATGATCTTGTCCTTGTTCTTTAGATTCATGCCAATGATTGAATGATTCATGTTATAAGAATGAGCGATGTCTAACATCTTTTTGCCTCGCTCCACTCTCTCAATTACTTTCACTTTTGTTTCCGTCATTATCGCTTGGCCCTTCTTAACAGTACCAGCTACATCACCTTTGCTTTTACGCTTGCTTCCAGGCATCTTGGGCTTGAAATAAAGGTACTGTACTACTGTACTCTATACAGTACTGTAAAGTGCACAAAAGCACAACCACATATAGAGGAAGCACGCACGTGACAATGTATGCCAGACACGTGAACTAACTTACGTGATTGGACACGCGAATGGACGTTTGCATCTTTGAAAGTTTGCAACTTGAAGGTTCGTATGTAGGTGACTTACTGTATTTGTACTGCCTAAGGAGAACTACCTAGGAAAATTTTGGTATGACTTATGTCAGAGAATGTTTTGCTTATGTTCTCTTCTAGGAGTTATAAGGTGTCCTATCTTATATTTAAGCATATAAGCCGTTTTGAGTTTATTTTTGTGTATGGTGTGAGGGTATGTTCTGACTTCACTGATTTGCATACGGCTCTCCAACTTTCAAAACACCACTTGCTGAAGAGACTATCTTTTCCCCATTGTATATTCTTGCCTCCTTTGTCAAAGGTTAATTGACCATAGGTGTGTGGGTTTATTTCTTAGCTCTCTATTCTATTCCATTGATCCATGTGTCTCTTTCTGTGCCAATACCATGCGCTTTGATTACTGTAACTTTGTAGTATTGTCTGAAGTTTAGGAGGGTTATGCCTCCTGATTTGTTCTGTTTCCTGGGGATTGTGTTCACATTTCTGACTTTTTATGGTTCCAGATACATTTTAGGATTATTTGTTCTAGTTCTGGGGAAAATGTCATGGGTAATTTGATAGGGATCACATTAAATCTGTAGATTGCTTTGGGTAGTATAGCCATTTTAACAGTATTAATTCTTGCCATCCAAGAGTGTGGGATGTCTTTCCATTTCTTTGAATCATCTTCAGTTTCCTTTACTAATGTTTTGTAGTTCTCAGTATATAAGTCTTTCACCTCCTTGGTGAGGTTTATTCCTAAGCATTTTATTTTTTTGATGCCATTAAAAAAAGGATTGCTTGTTTACATTTCCTTTCTGATATTTCATTGTTAGTGTAAAGAAATGCAACCAGGGACTTCCCTGGTGGCTCTGTGGTTGAGAGTCCTCCGGCCAATACAGGGGACACGGGTTTGAGCCCTGATGCAGGAAGATCTCACATGCCGTGGAGCAACTAAACCTGTGTGCCACAACTACTTAGCCTGCACTCTAGAGCCAGTGAGCCACAAATACTGAGCCCATGTGCCACAACTACTTAAGCCTGCGTGCCTAGAGCCCGTGCTCCACAACAAGAGAAGCCACTGCAATGAGAAGCCTGCGCACCACAAGAAAGTCTAGTCCCCACTGGCCACAACTAGAGAAAGCCCGTGCACAACAATGAAGACCCAATGCAGCCAAAATAAATTTAAAAAAAAAAAGAAAGAAAAACCAGGAAATGCAACCAATTTATATATGTTAATCTTGTATCCTGCTACTTTGCTGAATTTGTTTATCAGTTCTAGTAGTGTTTGTGTGGAATTTTTAGGGTTTCCTTTATATATATTATCATGTCATCTGCATATAATGACAACTTTACCTCTTCCCTTCCAATTTGGTTAGATTTTATTTCTTTTTCTTGTCTGATTGTTGTGGCTAGGACTTCCAATACTATGTTGAAGAGAAGACGTGAGAGTGGGCATCCTTGTCTTGTTCCAGATTTTAGCGGGAAGGCTTTCAGCTTATGAACGTTGAGTATTATATTGGCTGTGGGTTTGTCATAAATAGCTTTTATTATGTTGAGATATGTTTCCTCTATATCCACTTTGGTAAGTGTTTTTATCATGAATGTACGTTGAAGCTTTTCAAATTCTTTTTCGCCATCTATTGAGATGATCGTTTGTTTCTTGTTTTTCCTTTGTTGATGGGGTGTATCATGTTGATTGATTTGCATATGTTGAAACAGCTTTGTGACACTGGGGTGAATCAAATTTGGTCATGGTGTATGATCCTCTTATGTGTTGTCGGATTCGGTTTTCTAATATTCAGTTGAGAATTTTTGCATCTATATTTATCAATGATATTGGCCTGCAGTTTTCTTTTTTGGTAGTGTCTTTCTCTGTGTTTTTTTTTTAAAGTCTTTATTGAATTTGTTCCAATATTGCTTCTGTTTTATGTTTTGGTTTCTTGTTTGTGAGGCATGTGGGATCTTAGCTCCAAAACCAGGGATCGAACCTGCACCCCCTGCACTGGAAGGCGAAATCTTAACTGCTGGACCACCAGAAAAGTCCCCATCTGTTTTACATGTTTTTTTTTTAAAGTAAATTTCTTTCTTTCTTTATTTTTGGATGCATTGGGCATTCGTTGCTGTGCTCAGGCTCTCTCTAGTTGCGGCGAGCGGGGGCTACCCTTCGTTGTGGTGTGCAGGCTGTTCATTGTGGTGGCTTCTTTTGTTGCAGATCATGGGCTTTAGGTGCGTGGGCTTCAGCAGTTGTGGCTATCAGGCTCAGTAGTTGTGGCTCGTGGGCTGTAGAACACAGGCTCAGTAGTTGTGGCACACAGGCTTAGTTGCTCCGTGGCATGTGGGATCTTTCCAGACCAGGTCTCGAACCTATGTCCCCTGCAGTGGCAGACAGATTCTTAACCACTGTGCCACCAGGGAAGTCCCCCGCATCTGTTTTTGATATCAGCGTGATAGTGGCTTCATAGAATGTCTTTGGAAGTATTCCTTACTCTTCAATCTTTTTGAAGAGTTTGAGAAGAATCAGTGTAAGTTCTGCTTTTTATATTTGGTAGAATTTGCCTGTGAAACCATCTGATCCTGGACTTCTGTTGGTAGGGAGTTTTTTAAAATTACAGAGTCTATTTTTTTAAAAATTCTATTTATTTATTTATTTATTTTGGCTGTGTTGGGTCTTCGTTTCTGTGCGAGGGCTTTCTCTAGTTGCAGCGAGCGGGGGCCACTCTTCATCACGGTGCGTGGGCCTCTCACTATCGCGACCTCTCTTGTTGCGGAGCACGGGCTTCAGACGCTCAGGCTCAGTAGTTGTGGCTCACGGGCCCAGTTGCTCCGCCTCATGTGGGATCTTCCCAGACCAGGTCTCAAACCCGTGTCCCCTGCATTGGCAGGCAGATTCTCAACCACCGCGCCACCAGGGAAGCCCTCTATTTTGCTTTTAGTGATCAGTATGTTCAAGTTATCTATTTCTTCTTGATTCAGTTTTGTTCGGCTGTAAAAAAAACAAAATATATTTTTAAGTTATGTTAGCACCTAAATACTTACCATGTATTAGACCACAAAAGAACGAAGAAAAAATATTAAAATATTTTTTCAAGTACAAAAAGTATTAAAATGTTTTAAAGAAATTGGTATAATAATACTAATTACAATAATGACAAATTGTTCTGAACTTAAAGACTACTTATATCTAAGATGCATATTATATGCTTATTGTTTTATTGTTTTTAAATACATGGAATGTTTTCTCCTTTCTAATGTAATTATTTTATATTACCTGTATATTGTGAAAAAAATTTAGTTGCACATAATATAAAAAAATTACACTTTAATAGGAGATATTAATCCATTTACATTTACTATAGTACTGAAAATACTTAGGTTTAGCATTCCATGTCATTGAGTGCTCTTTTTTATTTATTTATTTTTAAAAAAGATTTGATTTGGTGGGGGCATAAATTATTTATTTATTTATTTATTTATTTAATTTTAACATCTTTATTGGACTATAATTGCTTCACAATGGTGTGTTAGTCTCTGCTTTATAACAAAGTGAATCAGCTATACATATCCATATATCCCCATATCTCCTCCCTGTTGCGTCTCCCTCCCGCTCTCCCTATCCCACCCCTCTAAGTGGTCATAAAGCACTGAGCTGATCTCCCTCTTCTATGCAGCTGTTTCCTACTAGCTAGCTATTATACATTTGGTAGGATATATAAGTTCATGCCACTCTCTCACTTCATCCCAGCTTACCCTTCCCCCTCCCCATGTCCTCAAGTCCATTCTCTATGTCTGCGTCTTTATTCCTGTCCTGTCCCTAGGTTCTTCCCAACCGTTTTTTTTTTCCCTTTTCTTTTTAGATTCCCCATATATGTGTTAGCATACAGTATTTGTTTTTCTCTTTCTGACTTACTTCATTCTGTATGACAGACTCTAGGTCCATCCATCTCACTACAAATAACTCAATTTCATTTATTTTTATGGCTGAGTAATATTCCATGTTATATTGAAGATGTGCAACATGTTTTTTACCCATTCATCAGTTGATGGACACTTAGGTTGGTTCCATGTCCTGGCTATTGCAGATAGAGCTGCAATGAACATTGTGGAACATGACTCTTTTGGAATTATGGTTTTCTCCAGGTATATGCCCAGTAGTGGGATTGCTGTGTCATATGGTAGTTCTATTTTTAGTTTTTTAAGGAACCTCCATACTGTTCTCGATAGTGGCTGTATCAATTTACACTCCCACCAACGGTGCAAGAGGGTTCCCTTTTTTCCACACCTCTGCAGCATTTATTGTTTGTAGATTTTTTTGATGATGGCCATTCTTACCTGTGTGTGGTGATACCTCATTGTAATTTCGAGTTGCATTTCTCTAATGATCAGTGATGTTGAGCATTCTTTCATGTGTTTGTTGGCAATCTGTATATCTTCTTTGGAGAAATGTCTATTTAGGTCTTCTGCCCATTTATGGATTGGGTTATTTGTTTTTTTTTTTTTTTTTGATATTGAGCTGCATGGGCTGCTTGTAAAGTTTGGAGATTAATCCTTTGTCAGCTGCTTCGTTGGCAAATATTTTCTCCCATTCTGAGGGTGGCCTTTTCGTCTTGTTTACGTTTTCCTTTGCTGTGCAAAACCTTTTAAGTCTCCTTAGGTCTCATTTGTTTATGTTTCTTTTTAATTTCCGTTTTCTAGGAGGTGGGTCAAAAAGGATCTTGCTGTGATTGATGTCATAGAGTGTTCTGCCTATGTTTTCCTCTAAGAGTTTGATAGTGTCTGGCCTTACATTTAGGTCTTTAATCCATTTTGAGTTTATTTTTGTGTATGGTGTTAGGGAGTCTTCTAATTTCATTCTTTTACCGGTAGCTGTCCAGTTTTCCCAGCACCACTTATTGAAGAGGCTGTGATTTCTCCATTGTATATTCTTGCCTCCTTTATCAAAAATAAGGTGACCATATGTGTATGGGTCTATGTCTGGGCTTTCTCTCCTGTTCCATTGCTCTATATTTCTGTTTTTGTGCCAGTACCATACTGTCTTGACTACTGTAGCTTTGTAGTATTGTCTGAAGTCAGGGAGCCTGATTCCTCCAGCTCTGTTTTTCTTCTCAAGATTGCTTTGGCTGTTCGGGGTCTTTTGTGTTTCCATACAAATTGTGATTTTTTTTTGTTCTAGTTCTCTGAAAAATTCCATTGGTAGTTTGATAGGGATTGCATTGAATCTGTAGATTGCTTTGGGTAGTAGAGTCATTTTCACAATGTTGATTCTTCCAATCCAAGAACATGGTATATCTCTGTATCTGTTTGTGTCATCTTTGATTTCTTTCATCAGTGTCTTATAGTTTTTTGAGTAAACGTCTTTTGTCTCCTTAGGTAGGTTTATTCCTAGGTATTTTATTCTTTGTGTTGCAGTGGTAAATGGGAGTGTTTCCCTAATTTCTCTTTCAGAATTTTCATCTTTAGTGTATAGGAATGAAAGAGATATCTGTACATTAATTTTGTATCCTGCAACCTTACCAGTTCATTGATTAACTCTAGTAGGTTTCTGGTAGCATCTTTAGGATTCTCTATGTATAGTATTATGTCATCTTCAAACAGTGAGAGCTTAACTTCTTCTTTTCCGATTTGGATTCCTTTTATTTCTTTTTCTTCTCTGATTGCTGTAGCTAAAAATTCCAAAAGTGTGTGGAATAATAGTGGTGAGAGTGGGCAACCTTGTCTTGTTCCTGATCTTGGTGGAAATGGTTTCACTTTTTCACCATTGAGAACGATGCTGGCTGTGGGTTTGTCATATATGGCCTTTATTATGTTGAGGAAAGTTCCCTCTATGCCTACTTTCTGGAGGGTTTTTATGATAAATGGGTGTTTAATATTGTCGAAAGCATTTTCTGCATCTATTGAGATGACCATATGGTTTTTATCCTTCAGTTTTTTAATATGGTGTATCACATTGATTTGCATGTATTGAAGAATCCTTGCATCCCTGGGATAAACCCCACTTGATCATGGTGTATGATCCTTTTAAGGCACTGTTGGATTCTGTTTGCTAGTATTCTGCAGTGGATTTTTGCAGCTATGTTCATCAGTGATATTGACCTGTAGTTTTCTTTCTTTGTGACATTGTTGTCTGGTTTTGGTGTCAGGGAGATGGTGGTCTCATAGAATAAGTTTGGGAGAGTTCCTCCCTCTGCTATATTTTGGAAGAGTTTGAGAAGGATAGGTGTTAACTCTTCTCTAAATATTTGATAGAATTTGCCTGTGAAGCCATCTGGTCCTGGGCTTTTGTTTGTTGGAAGATTTTTAATCACAGTCTCAAGTTCAGTGCTTGGGATTGGTTTGTTTGTAGTTTCTATTTCTTCCTGGTTCAGTCTTGGAAGGTTGTGCTTTTCTAAGAATTTGTCCATCTCTTCCAGGTTGTCCATTTTATTGGCATATAGTTGCTTGCAGTAATCTCTCATGATCCTTTGTATGTCTGCAGTGTCAGTTGTTACTTCTCCTTTTTCATTTGTAATTCTATTGATTTGAGTTGTCTCCCTTTTTTTCTTGATGAGTCTGGCTAATGGTTTATCAATTTTGTTTATCTTCTCAAAGAACCAGCTTTTAGTTTTTTTTGATCTTTGCTGTTGTTTCCTTCATTTCTTTTTCATTTATTTCTGGTCTGATCTTTATGATGTCTTTCCTCTGCTGACTTTGTTTTTTTTTTTTTTCTTTCTTTCTCTAATTGCTTTAGGTGTAAGGTTAACTTGTTTATTTGAGATATTTCTTGTTTCTTGAGGTAGGATTGTATTGCTATAAACTTATCTCTTAGAACTGCTCTTGCTGCATCCCATAGGTTTTGGGTCTTCATGTTTTCATTGTCATTTGTTTCTAGGTATTTTTTTTTATTTCCTCTTTGATTTCTTCAGTGATGTCTTGGTTATTAAGTAGTGTATTGTTGAGCGTCCATGTGTTTCTATTTTTTACAGATTTTTTTCCTGTAATTAATATCTAGTCTGATAGCATTGTGGTTGGAAAAGACACTTGATACGATTTCAATTTTCTTATATTTACCAAGGCTTGATTTGTGACCCAAGATATGATCTATCCTGGAGAATGTTCCAGGAGCACTTGAGAAAAAGTGTATTCTGTTGTTTTTGGATGGAATGTCCTATAAATATCAATTAAGTCCATCTTGTTTAATGTATCATTTAAAGCTTGTGTTTCCTTATTTATTTTCATTGTGGATGATTGTTCATTGGTGAAAGAGGGGTGCTAAAGTCCCCTACTATGATTGTGTTACTGTCGATTTCCCCTTTTATGGCGGCTAGCAGTTGCCTTATGTATTGAGGTACTCCTATGTTGGGTGCATAAATATATACAATTGTTATATCTTCTTCTTGGATTGATCCCTTGATCATTATGTAGTGTCCTTCTTTGTCTCCTGTAATAGTCTTTATTTTAAAGTCTTTTTTGTCTGATATGAGAATTGCTACTCTAGCTTTCTTTTGATTTCCATTTGCATGGAATATCTTATTCCATCCCCTCACTTTCCATCTGTATGTGTCCCTATGTCTGAAGTGAGTCTCTTGTAGACCACATACATACCGGTCGTGTTTTCGGGTCCATTCAGCCAGTCTATGTCTTTTGGTTGGAGCATTTAATCCATTTACATTTAAGGTAATTATTGATATGTATGTTTTTATTACAATTTTCTTAATTGTTTTGGGTTTCTTATTGTAGGTCTTTTCCTTCTCTTGTGTTTCCTGCCTAGAGAAGTTCCTTTAGCATTTGTTGTAAAGCGGGTTTGGTGGTGCTGAATTCTCTTAGCTTTTGCTTGTCTGTAAAGGTTTTAATTTCTCTGTCGAATCTGAACGAGATCCTTGGTGGGTCGAGTAATCTAGGTTGTAGCTTTTCCCCTTTCATTACTTTAAATATGTCCTGCCAGTCCCTTCTGGCTTGCAGAGTTTCTGCTGAAAGTTCAGCTGTTAACCTTATGGGGATTCCCTTGTATGTTATTTGTTGTTTTTCCCTTGCTGCTTTTAATTTTTTTTCTTTGTATTTAATTTTTGATAGTTTGATTAATATATGTTTTGGCATGTTTCTCCTTGGGTTTATCTTGTATGGGACTCCCTGCGCTTCCTGGACTTGATTAACAATTTCCTTTCCCATATTAGGGTAGTTTTCAACTATAATCTCTTTAAATATTTTCTCAGTGTCTTTCTTTTTCTCTTCTACTTCTGGGACCCCTATATTCGAATGTTGGTGCGTTTAATGTTTTCCCAGAGATGTCTCAGATTGTCCTCAATTCTTTTCATTCTTTTTTCTTTATTTTGCTTTGCAGTAGTTATTTCCACTATTTTATCTTCCAGGTCATTTATCCATTCTTCTGCCTCAGTTATTCTGCTATTGTTTCCTTCTAGAGAATTTTTAATTCCATTTATTGTGTTGTTCATCATTGTTTGTTTGCTCTTTAGTTCTTCTAGGTCCTTGTTAAACGTTTCTTGTCTATTCTCCATTCCAGTTCCAAGATTTGGGATCATCTTTACTATCATTACTCTGAATTCTTTTTCAGGTAGACTGCCTATTTCCTCCACATTTGTTTGGTCTGGTGGGTTTTTACCTTGCTCCTTCATCTGCTGTGTGTTTCTGTGTCTTCTCATTTGGCTTTGGGGACTGTGTTTGGGGTCTCCTTTTCAGTGGCTGCAGATTCGTAGTTCCCGTTGTATTTGGTGTCTGTCCCCAGTGGCTAAGGTTGGTTCAGTGGGTTGTGTAGGCTTTCTGATGGAGGGGACTGGTGCCTGTGTTCTGGTGGGTGTGTCTGGATCTTGTCTTTCTGGTGGACAGATCCGCATCTGGTGGTGTGTTTTGGGGTGTCTGTGACCTTATTGTGATTTTCGGCAGCTTCTCTGCTAATGGGTGGGCCTGCATTCCTGTCTTGCTAGTTGTTTGGCATGGGATGTCCAGCACTGGATCTTGCTGGTCTCTGAGTGGAGCTGGGTCTTAGCGTTGAGACGGTTATCTCTGGGAGAGCTTTCGCCATTTGATATTACAAGGTGCCAGAGGTCTCTGGTAGACCAATGTCCTGAACTCGGCTCTCCCACCTCAGAGGCACAGGCTTGACACCCGGCTGGAGCACCAAGACCCTGTCAGCCACACAGCTGGGGGTGAGAGCAAGAGGTAGCTTTGGTACATCTCAAAGACCACCAATGAAGTTCACTGACCATTTTCTCTCCAGAAGTGAAGAAAACACAATTCAGACTTTGGCTAGTCAGCCACTTTGGTAGCCAGCCTCCAAGATGGACCTAATTATCCCCTAATTATCTCCCAGTCTTCATGTACCAGTGTGGCTCCTCACACTTGAAAAGGGTTGACTGTTTAACTAATAAGAAATTGCAGAAATGACAAAGTGCAGCTTCCAAAGTTATAAAAGACATTGCAGCTTCTGCTTTGGTTTCTGCTAGATCACTCATCCTGGGGTAAGCCAGCTGCCATGTCATGAGGACACTCAAGCAGCCCTAAGGAGAGATCCATGTGGCAAGGAACTGAGGCCTCTTACCTACAGCCACGTGAGTGAGTCATCTCAGAAGTCAAAAGATTTAATTTTTTTAAATTTTTGGTTGTGTTGGGTCTTTGTTGCTGCACAGGGTTTCTCCAGTTGTCACTAGAGAAGCAGGGGTTACTCATCGTTGTGGTGCACGGGCTTCTCCTTGCGGTGGTTTCTCTTGTTGTGGAGTATGGGCTCTAGGTGCATGGGCTTCAGTAGTTGTGTCATGCAGGCTCAATAGTTGTTGCTTGCAGGCTCTAGAGCACAGGCTCAGTACTTGTGGCACACGGGCTTAGTTGCTCTGCGGCATGTGGGATCTTCCCAGACCAGGGATGGAACCCCTGTTCCCTGCATTGGCAGGCAAATTCTTACCCACTGTGCCACCAGGAAATACCAGTGTGCTGTTTTTTAAACCTAGTCTGTTTTCATTATTTTCTATCTTAACGATTCTGTATTAAAGAAAAAAAATAATAATAATACTCCTTTCTACCCCTCCTCTTTGAGGATTATATATGAAGAAGTATGTCTTATTTATTAACCTCAAATTTTCACCTTACTTTTAAGAAGTAATCACAATGTCAAGTATTTAATACTTTTCACTTCCACCTTGAAAAGCATGGATATTAAAGTGCTAATACAATTACCTTCCCTGGTCTATCATTTTTAGTTTTTGTTATGTATAAAAAACAACGAAAAACATGCATGGTTTGTAAGGAAATGACAAATTTCAGAAAATTCAGCATCTGAATACATTCTAAACATAGCTTCTAGATAAAGACACAGAAAATTGCCAGATACTCAGAGGCCCCCTGGTCCCATTCTAGTGACTCCCCTTAAGGTTTAATATTGTTCTGGTATCTAACAAAAAGATAACTTTACCTGTATTTTGTATTTTATATAAATGTTATGGCACAGTAAAATCACTTTTGGATAGGGCATTTTATTTTATGTTGTTTGTGAATATGCCTATATGGTTGCCTGTTGTTGTGATCATGCATTGCCACTGTTGCATAGGATTCCATAGTGTAAATATTTAACTATTAATTAATTTATTCCAATGTGTATTACAATATGAGTGATTTTCAGTTTGTGCCTATTGAGAACTTGAGTTTTGGTGGTGTGTGTATAAATTATTGTTCAGTATACACGTAGTAGTAAAATTTTCGAGTCATAGCTTTCTTGTGTTTATCTTTTTAGATATTTCTAAATATTTTCAAAACATTTGTATGATTTTTCATCTTCAGCAGCAGTGAATGAGATTCAAGGATTATACACATTCTTGTCAAACTTGGTAATACCTGTTATTTTCATTTGAACTTTCTGGTTGGTGAGTGATAATTCCAGGTATCATGCTTTTGCATTTAATTGACTACTAAGAAGCCAAGCATCTTTTGATATGTTTACTTAACATTCTGTACTCTCTTTTTTGAAATAACTTTTGGTATATTTCCCCCATTTTGCTATTCCATTATCTTCTTATTGAAGACTTCCTTTTTTTTAACATCTGAAGACTTCTTATTTAGAAGTTTTTAATACATGCTTGAGATGAGCTCTTCTCTCTTTCTGTCTCTCCTTCTCTTTCTTTAGATGAGTGTCAGTTTTTAATGTTAATAACATCTAGTTTGTTATTTTCCTCTTTATTTATTTAGTCTTATTTCTATTTATTTATGTAGTCTTCTTACCTGTAGCAGAACACATTATTTATTCTAAACCACAAATATGTTTTCATTTCTTCAATAAATGTAATTATTAAACTTTAAATTTAAGTTAACTTTCTAAACTAAATATGTTGTATCATAGTGAGTATTAATTTTTCTATGACAGCTGAAAGGTTACATTTATTCAGAAAACGTTGTATCAGCTTTCTTTTCATTTGCTCCTACTTCTCATTGATTCACAGTGGTAAACATCACTTCATCCATGGATCTGACATTTCTCTGATTTCTCATGGTCATTCTCACTAATTCGTCTTGCCTCTTGAAATCTTTAGCAATCCCATTATTCCACAGAAGCAAAAACCTTCCTTGGGCCTTTTTCCTCAGAAGATTGATTATTCCCACATTTTAAATAGGAGATTGCAATAAGTTAGGAGAAAATGCCACAAGGGTCTCTCATTTTTTTTTTTTTTCACATCCTGTATCAGCCTCTGCTTGCACTCTCTGTTCAAAGATATTTGTGCAACACATTGATGGAAGATGCCACTTGTTTCTCTCCTTGGGGAAAAGACAGATTAATTACCTAACAAATAAAATAAAGAGAGTGTCTTGCTCTTTTCAAATGTTGGACAGGATTGCTTGCATCCTAATTTAAATGTTTCAGGTGACTGAAGCTTAAGATTCCTAAGCTTTAATCCATACTTGCACCATGCACAGCACCCAACAGGAGAGCTTTACATAATCCCATGAGACACTTGTGTGCAAGTGGAACAGATAAAAATATAAAACTATTGCTGTCTTTTTGTGTCATAAAAATGATTTTTTGTCTCATTTAAAATATTTTTTTCTAAAATCCAAAAACGTGTCAGGCTAAAATATTGTTATTTCAAATATGGTAAAATCGAAGACCCTTCAAATTTATTTCCAGTTTTGTTGATGATGGGATGCCGTCAGAGATACGACTTCATTAAACACAATAGGTAAGATTCCTTCATAGGCCTGATTGGGGAATATGAAAATAAACCCCAGAAAAATCTGGACATTTTCTAGTTCTCAAATATTGGTTAAGATGGTAGAAAGGGCCCTTCATTGTCCTATATGTTAATGCAGATCAGTTGTGAGAGGTGGGGATAAAACAAGCAGCCTAAATATCCTTTATGTTTGTTGTACTACTAGTAGAAAGAGGAAGGGTGAACATGTCACCATGGTTGATATAGCAAATAAGCTGCTTGAAACTACACAGAAATGTACCTGCTTGTATTTTCTGTGTAGTTACCCTCTCTTTTGGTGTGCCCTGATACCTCCCTCAGCTTATGTACCAACTCCAGCAGCATTAAGCAGAAATCCAAAGAAATCTATTCTTTGGAATTATGAGGAAGGGAAGAGTCAAACATTTTATAACATGCTCTATACAAGGATACACGTCACCATCCTTATCTATGTCATGCCATGCATGGAGGGTCAGTAGGTTCAGGGGATTCTGGAAGCACCAAGTTCTGTGGGGTTAATCAGAGTTGCATTCATGGGCAGTAAAAGAGAAGGGCCTTATCTTGGTCACTTTCTCAATGCTAGTAGCTACAAAAAGAAGAGGATAGCAGACATCTTAGGGAGAAGAACGAACATTAAATGAAATGTCCTAATTACTCTAGGCAACCTCTCATGGTGGCCTCCCGTAGCTCCTCAAATCCCTACATACTTGCACAAGGGATAGTGTAATATTACTGGAGTGTCTGACTGCAGATTAACATTATTTTTGTTGAAAAAAATAAAAATAGGTTCAAGTGATAGGGTTTGAAAAGGGTTCACAGTGTGAGGGAAACTATTGTAACAATGTGGACAGAACCCTTTGGATGGATTCATCATGTTTTTTGTTTGTTTGTTTGTTTGTTTTTTGCTGCTTCAGAATCTGTAGTAGCGATTGGTGTGTTCCATGATACATCCCCACTTCTTATAAGTTTTAGATGGAATACCCCATTAGGAAGAAGTGCACGTAAGGAAGATTAGTGAGTCAAACTCCTCTGCCCTCTGTCAGCAGTGGGTGCAAAGGGATTTAGACCAAGTGCTTTCATCCTTTGATTTGCAAAGTTTTCACTATATGAATGATGTTTTGTTTGTTTGCAGGTCAGGAGCCTTGGTCTCAATATCCCTGTTTAAAAAGTGTTATCACGTGTCTGCCAGAAAGAATTGCTGATGATACTGGGAAAAATTGAGAGTTATCCTTAACAATTAAGGGTTTTGTAGCAACATGGATGGACCTAGAGATTGTTATACTGAGTGAAGCAAGTCAGACACAGAAAGACAGATATCATATGATATTGCTTATATGAGGAATCTAAAAAAGAAAAAAAAAAGGTACAAATGAACTTATTTACACAACAGAAATAGAATCATGGATATAGAAAACAAACTTATGGTTACCAGGGGATAAGTGGGGAAGGGATAAATTGGGAGATTGGGACTGACTTATACACACTACTATATATAAAATAGATAAGTATTGATAAAGACCTGCTTTATAGCACAGGGAACTCTACTCAGTGGTCTGTACTGGCGTATACGGAAAAAGAATCTTATAAAAAAAAACAAGGGTTTTGGGGTTATATAATAAATATAAATGTGCAAACCTTTAACATGAAAGGAAAAATCAGTTAACTCTGTGGTCCCTGTTATGGTGTAAATATTTTGTACCTCTAATTTTAAAATTGTGAAACCCAGCTCCCATGTTGATGGTATTAGGAGGTGGGGCTTTTGGGAGGTGATTAGGTTATGAGGCCAGAGACCTCAAACATGGGATTAGTGACCTAATAAATGTAGCACACAGAAGATCTTATGCCCATTCCATGATTTCATTGCCGAGCGAGAAGACCCACATTATGAACCAGAAATTGGTCCCTTGCCAGACACTAAGTCAGCTGGCAACTTGTTCTTTTTAAAAAAAAAATAATTAGATAATTAATTAATTAATTTGTTGGCTGTGTTGGGTCTTTGGTGCGGTGCGCGGGCTTCTCATTGAGTGGCTTCTCTTGTTGTGGAGCACGGGCTCTAGGCGTGTGGGTTTCAGTAGTTGTGGCTCACGGGCTCAGTAGTTGTGGCCTGTGGACTCTAGAGCACAGGCTCAGTATTTGTGGTGCACGGGCTTAGTTGTTCCATGGCATGTGGGATCTTCCTGGACCAGGGCTCGAACCCTTGTCCCCTTTATTGGTAGGCAGATTCTTAACCACTGCACCTCCAGGGAAGCCCCTGGTTACTTGTTCTTGAACTTTTCAGCCTCAGCAATTATGAGAAAACAAAAATATTCTGTTGTTTATAAAATACCAAGTCTCTCGTATTTTGTTTTAGCAGTCAAAGAGCTGGCTGAGGAGAAATATCTGTGAGCTTGAAGACATATCAAGAGAATCCTTTAAATCTCAGAAGAAAAGAGAAAATGGGCAGGAAAGAAATCAACAGAACAGAGTAATCAATAATTGTGGAACAATGAAAAATGCTGTGACCTATACATAATGGGTATAGCAGTAGGAGAATAAAGATAATAAAGAACAGAAAATATTTTTTAAAAATGACTGAGAATCTCCCCAAATGAATGTCTGACACTAAATCCACAACATCCAAACTTAGAAGAACATATGAATAGTAAAGAAAACTGACCAATATCTCTCAGGAACATCAATGCAAAAATCCTCAACAAAATATTACCAAATCGAATCCAACAATATTTTGAGAGAATTTTATATCATGAATGAGAGGAAATAATCCCAGGTATGAAAGGCTGGTTCAACATTCTAGAATCAAATAATTATATCCATCATATCAACACCTTAAAGACAATCATTAGCATATCAATAGATTCAGAAGACCTTTGAAAAAATCTAACACCCATTCTTCATAAAAACTCTCAGTTAAAGAAATAGACTGGAGCTTTCTCAAGTTGATAACAAAGATTTACAGGAAACTTTTATCTTACATCATGATTAATGGTCAAAACCATGAAGCTTTTCCACTAAGTTCAGGTAAAAGCAAGGATGTCCCCTTTCATGACTCCTTTTCCATATTTTACTCCAAGTCCTTGCTAATGCAATAAGGCACAAAAATAAATAAAACAAATACAGATTGGGTAGAAAAAAATGAAAGCAACCTAAATAAAATGTGGACCAATATACTTTATGGACACCTCACCAAAGAAAATAGACACTATGCATATAAGTATACAGAAGAATAATCCAGATTACATGCTGCCATGAAAAAGCAAATTAAAAATACAATTACATACCACTATGTAACACTTAGAATGTCTAAAATGTGAACAATGACAAGAGCAAATTCTGTAGGAGATGTGGAACAATAGGAAATGTCATTTGCCATTGGTGGAAATGAAAAATAATACAGCTACTTTGGTAGTCTGATTGACACTTGCTAGAATATTGAGCATTCCCTTACTGTACAATCCATCAAGTGTTCTCATGGATATTTACTGAAAGTAGTTTAAAACATACTTCCAGATGAAAACCTGCATATGGATATTTATAGCACCTAATTCAATATTGCCAAAATGTGAATGAAACTAAGGTGTCCTCCAATAGGTGAATGAAATGATATAGTATTAATATATTCTGGGAATGGGATAATATTGAGCACTAAAAAAGTAAGCTATCAAGCCATATAAAGAGATGGGAATTCTTTTTTTTTTCTTTTGAAATATAGGTGATTTTCTTTATTTTGAAATTTAAATTTTATTGGAGCATAGTTGATTTACAATGTTGTGTTCATTTCAGCTGCACAGCAAGTGATTCAGTTACACATATGCATACATTCATTCTTTTTCAGATTCTTTTCTGATAACGGTATTCCCAGAATACTGAGTAGAGCTCCCTGTGCTATACAGTAGGTCCTTGTTGCTTATCTGCTTATATATAGTAGTATTCGTATGTTTACCCCAAGCTCCTGATTTATCCCTACCCCCCACCTCTCCCCTTTGGTAACCATAAGTTTGTTTTCCAAGTCTGTGAGTCTGCCTCTGTTTTGTAAGTTAGTTCATTTGTATCAATTTTTAGCTTCCACCTAGAAGTGATATCATCCAATATTTGTCTTACTCTGTCTGACTTACTTCACTTAGTACAATCATCTCTAGGTCCATCCATGTTACTGCAACTGGCATTATTTTCTTCTATTTTATGGCTGAGTCATATTCCATTATATATATGTATCACATATTCTTTACCTATATTCATATGTTGATGGACATTTTGGTTGCTTCCATGTCTTTGCTATTGTAAAGAGTGTTGCAGTGAACATTGGGGAAGATGTGTCTTTTCGATTTATGCTTTCCTCCAGATATGCACACAGGAGTGAACTTGCTGGATCATCTGGTAGCTCTATTTTATTTTATTTTACTTCATTTCATTTCAATTTCAATTTTTTTGGAATAGAGTTGATTTACAATGTTGTGTTACTTTCTGCTGCACAGCACAGTGAAACAGTTATACATATATCCAATCCTTTTTGGATTCCTTTCCCATACAGGTCATTACAGAGTATTGAGTAGAGTTCCCTGTGCTATACAGTAAGCCCTTATTTGTTATCTCTTTTATATATAGTGGTGTGTATATGTCAATCCCAATTTCCAATTTATCCCTCCCACCTCCCCTTACTCTGGTAACCTCCATTCTGTGCTCCATAGTGGCTGGTACCAATTGGCATTGCCACCGATAGCATAGAATTGGTGGCACAGTGGTTAAGAATCTGCCTGCCAGTTCAGGGGACACAGGTTCGAGCCCTGGCCCGGGAAGATCTCACATGCCACAGAACAAGTACGCCCGTGCACCACAACTACTCAGTCTGCGCTCTAGAGCCCACGAGCCACAACTACTGAAGCCTGTGTGCCTACAGCTTGTGCTCCACAACAAGAGAAGCCAAGACAAAGAGAAGGCTTCGTACCACAACGATGAGTAGCCCCCGCTTGCTGCAACTATAGAAAAGCCGCACACAGCAACGAAGACCCAACGCAGATTAAAAAAAAAAATAAGTAGTAGGTTTCTCTTTTTTCCACACCCTCTGAAGCATTTCTTGTTTGTAGACATTGTGATGATGGCTATTCTGAGTGGTTCCAGGTGATACTTCTTTGTACATCTGATTTGCATTTGTCTAACATAAAGCAATGGTGAGTATCTTCATATGTGCTTTTCTTTTTTTTTTTGAACAGTGTCAGTAAGATTTATCCCTTGAAAAAGGGTTATTGAAAGGTTGCCTTGTTTTGAAGTCTACTTCGATTACCTACCCCAAGACAGCTTTTGAGGGCTGTTGTCATTTACAGCTCCCCAGGCATTGTGAATATGAAGTGCGTATAAGGTCCAGTTTTAGAATTGTTGTTATGGGAAACAGAAGGCGGCAGGATTTCTACTGTCCCTCTCTGGTTACTGACACAGCCTTAGATGTAGGGCAAGTCCTTTTCTTGGGTATTAAATTAGAGTGGAATTTGCCTGACCAAACATGTAAGGGCTTCTGTCCCATTCCTTCTTCCCCCTTACCCTTCATCCCCCGAACAAGTATAAACCCCTGCAAAATCACCTGTTGAGGGGGCTGTCTTGTAGAGTGGGATGACCCTTACGAAGGAGTCGGGAGGTCGGAGCCCAAACACCAGGATATGTTGAGAGCAGGTGATTTTCCAAATGTCATCCAGCCCAGAGAGTCCACCATCCTTAGGGTGTCAGAGGGTTGGTTTAGTAGTATGAGGGCACACTTAGATCTGGAGATAGTGATCCCATGCAGAGGGGACCAGGTACTACATGTTCAAGGGGGGCGAATTAGCTGGCATATCCTCCCGAGGTCCTCAGGCCCACAACAGTCCAGCCTTGGGACCAAATTGTGTCTGTGTCCAGGGATGTGACACTAGTACGTTCACTGCGACTAAACAAATTTAGTGATCATTTTTCTTTTCTTTAATTTAATTTTAAATTTATAATGGAGTATATAGTTGATTTATCATGGTGTGTTCATTTTTGACATACACCAACATGATTCATTTATACAGAGATAACTATATATTCTTTTTAGAATTATTTTCCCATTGAGGTTACTAAAGAGTGTTGAGAAGAGTTGCAAGTGCTCTACAGCAGGTCCATGTTGATTACAAGTTTTCTCTCTGTAAATATGTATATACTAACTCCAACCTCATGATTTATGCCTCCAACACACCTTTCCAGTTTGGTAACCATAAGTTTGTGTTCTAAGTCTGTGACTCTGTTTCTGTGTTGTAAGATAGTACCTTTCTATCAATTTTTAGATTCCACCGATAAGTAATATCATATGATATTTTTCATTGCCTGATTTATGACACTTAGTATGAATGTATGTAGGTCCTTCTGAGTGGCCCTAAATGGCCTTATTTCATTCACTTCATGGCTGAGTAATATTCCATTGTACATATCTACCATAATTTCTTTATCCATTCTTCCTTCCAAGGACTTTTAGGTAGCTTCCGAGTAGAGGGTCTTGTAAACAGGGCTGCATAAATTTTAGAGTGCCTGGGTCCTGTCAATTTACGTTTTTTCCAAGGTACAGGCCCAGGAGTGGAAGTGCCATATGCTCTGAAGCTCTGGTTTTTAGATTTTTAAGGAATCACCACCCACTTCTCCAGAGTGGCTGTTAGCAATTTACATTCCCACCACCAGCTTGTCAGGGTTCCCTTTTCTCCACGCCCTGTCCTGCATTTCAGGTTTTACAGTTTGTGAGGTCGGCCATTCTGACTGGTGCGAAGTGATATCTCTTTGTAGTATTAATTTACATTGCCCACCTGTTTTGTTGGCCAAAAATGGAGTAAGGGTTTTTCCTGAATATATTAAGGAATAACGCATACGGCCTTTTTGGCAAACTGCATCATTGGCGATGTTCAGCAGCTTTGCATGTGCTTTAATGACGAGTGCAAACTACCCCTTAAAATCCCTTTCCTGCAATTCTGCCTTGCTTACAAGGCCGTTACGAATACTTGGCTCAAGAAATGACTCCATTAGAGGTGTCACTTACAACCCTGCATGTTTGTGAATTGCAGTGCCCCTGAGCACCAGTTTTCAACTTGTTTAGGGAAGCAGACACAAAGGGGCCGGATTTCTACAGACCCATTCCAGTTACTGGGGCACCTGAAGGATAGGGAAATTCTTCTTCCAGGTAGGAAACTAGAGTGGCATATGCCTGTCCAAACATCTAAGGCTTGTGTCTCATTCCATCCCGCCATTCCCCTTCTTCACCGGAAAATTCCAAGCCGTGCAAAACCGGCTGTTGAGTGTGCTGCCTTCCCAAAGTGGGGAGACTCTAAGGAAAGGAGCTGGGGAACCCGAATACCAGGAGACGTGGAGATGAGGTGACTTTTCCAAACTCTTCCCGATCAGACGATGTACCATCCTCTGGATGTGCCATGCATGTTTTAGCTGTAGGAAGGGTCCCCTGCACCTGGAGATATGGGACCCATGGAATGGGGGCCAGGCAGTATTACTCTAAAAGTGCTGCATTTGCTGTCCCATCCTCACGAAGCCTCTCAGACCAACGAGTGTAGAGCCTTAGGTCCCATCCAGCTCTGTGTCTAGATATGGTCAGTCCAGGTTGCATCACAGCCCTTGAACAAATTTTGTAAGAATTTCTCTCTCTCTCACTGTCTTTATTTTGTTCTTGTTATTTAATTTTATAATGGGGTATAGCTGATTTTCAATACTGTGTTTCTTCCTGCTCTACATCTATCCACTTGATTCACTTAAAGAGAGACATCAATAAATTCTTTTACAGATTCTTACCAGTCTTATATATCCTTTTCTGGTGACAACAGTGTGCTGAGTCCAGCTCTTTGAGCTATAGAGTAGGTCCTGTCGAATACCTATTTTGTTTATGGAACCGTATCTGTGCTAATTTCAACCTCCTGGTTTATGCATCACCCCGCCCCACCTTTCTCCTTTAGCAGCCATAAGTGTGTTTTCTAAATGTGTGACTCCGTTTCTGTTTTGTAATTGTGATCATGTGAAGGCATTTTTAGATACTATCTATAAGTGATACCTTAGGATAAGTCTCTTTTTATGTCTGACTTATGTCACTTAGAATGATCGTACCTCAGTCTCCACGAGTTGCTGCCACTGGCCTTATTTCATTGATTTAATTGCAGAGTAATATTCCATTGTACATAAGTACCACATCTTCTTTATCCATTTTTTCCTTCCAAGGACATGTAAGTTGTACCCAAATCGAGGCATTTCTAAACAGAGCAGCCCTTAACTTTGGGGTGCCTGTGTCTTGTGAATTTTTTGGTTTTCCCAAGATATACGCCCATGAGGGGAAGTGCTGTATGCTCTGTAGCTCTGTTTTTTAGAAGTTTTAAGATACAGCATACACTTCTCCAGAGTGGCCGGTGGCAATTTACATCCCGCCGATCAGCATAACAAGGCTCCCTTTTCTCCACGGCCTGTCCTGGATTTCTGGGTTTTACACTTTTTCAGCATGGGCCTTTTGACCAATGCGAAGTGAGACATTTTTGTAATGCTGATTTGCATCGCCCGCTTGTTTAGTTGGCCAAAAAGAGCATCTGCGTTTTTTCCAAAATTTATTCAGGAAAGAACACAGACGCCCTTTTTGGCCAACTGCATCATTGTCGAAGTTCTGCGGAATTTAATGCGCTTTAAAGGCGAGTCCAATCTACCTGTGAAAAACTGTTTCCAGCAATTCTGTCTTGCTATGCAATCCTCTTCGTTGCCTTACCTCAATACATTTTTAGACGAGAGTTATCATTTATAACTCTGCAGATTTGTGAATTGCCGAGCTCCTGAGCTCCATTTTCCAAATCGTTTTTTTGGGAGCTGGCCGCAAACCCGCAGGATTGCTTCAGGCCCTATTCTGGTTCCGGGGGGCAGGTTGAGCCTGTGGTTAATTCTTCTTCTTGATGGGAAATTAGGGTGACCTGTGCCTGTCCCAACACCTAGAGCTAGCCAATCATGAGTTCCCCCTCTTCCCGTTCATCCTCAGGACAAATGGCAACCTGTATGGAACAGGAGGTTAAAGGTGCTGATTCTCCAAGGAGGGAGATTGCTAGTAAAGCGGCTGAAATGGCGAACCCGAGCACAAGGAGATGAGAAATGTGGTGCGTTTTAGAAACCTTTCCCGATCACACGGTGTACCATCTTCTGGGTTTCTCATGCATGCTTTCGATGTAGGACGATGCGCTTGAACCTGGAGATTTGGGACCCATGGGATGGGTACCACGCAGTATTACTTTAAAGGGTCTGCGTTTGCTCACCCAAACTCACCAAAACTCTCAGGCCCAAGAGTATCCACCCTTATGTCTCATCCAGCTGTGGGTCTAGATATGGTCAATCCAGGTTGAATCACAGGCCCTGAAGGAATTTTGTAAGAATTTCTCTCTCTTTCACTGTCTTTGTTTCACAGGTTCTTAATAGTAATTTATGTTTATAATGGGGTTTAGCTGCTTTTCACTGCCCTGTTTATGCCACTTTACACCCAGTTGACTCACTTACAGAGAGGTATCAATACATAGGTTTTAAGATTCTTTCTAGTCAGATATATCCTTGGGCGGTGAATAGGGGGTGTTGAGTCCAGTTCACTGAGCAAGGAGTAGGTCTTGTCTATTACATATTGGGTTTATGGAATGGTATCTGAGCTAATTTGAAACCCTTGTGTTATGCATCACCCCACCTCACCTTTCCCGTTAAGCAGCCATAGTGTGTTTTCTAAACGTGTGACTCTGTTCCGTTTTGTAATTCAGTTCAAGTGTAGCGGTTTTTACATTCCCTCTATAAGTGATATCTTATGATAAGTGTCTTTTTCTCTTTGAGTTATTTCACTTAGAATTGTCGTACCTAAATCCACTCATCATGCTGCTACTAGCCTTATGACTTTGATTTCATGGCTGAGTGATATTCCATTGTACATAAGGACCACCACTTCTTTATCCATTTTTCTCTTTCCTGGGATATTTAAGGTGTAACGAAGTGGAGGTTCTTGTCAACAGAGCAACCCTAATCTTTGGGGTGCCTGTGTCTTGCTGATTTTTAGTTTTCCCAATTTATACGCCCATGAGTGGAAGTGCCCTATGCTCTCTAAGCTGAGTTTTTTAGATGTTTCAGGACACATCGTACACTTCTCCAGAGTGGCTGTTGGCAATTTACATCCGGCCCATCAGCGTAGCAAGGCTCCCGTTTCTGCATGGCCTGTCCTGCATTTCTGGTTTTGATACTTTATTCAGCATGGCCCTTTTGACCGATGGGAAGCGGGACTTCTCTGTAGCGCTGATTTGCCTTTCCAGGTTGCTTGTTTGGCCAAAAAGGGCGTATGCGTTTTTTCCTGAATATATTGAGGAAAAAACGCATACGCCCTTTTTGGCCAAGGGCATCATTGTCGAGGTTTTGCCGCTTTTCCTGTGCTTTAAAGGCGATTCGAATCTACCTCCTGAAATCAGTTTCCTGCAATTCTGCCTTGCTTTCAAATCCTCTTCGTTGCCTTCCCTCAATATATTTGTGGACGAGAGTTATCATTTATAACTCTGCAGGTCTGTGAATTGCAGTGACCCTGAGCTCCAGTTTTTAACTCGCTTTCTTGGGAGCTGGCCGCAAAAGCGCAGGATTGCTTCAGGCCCTATTCTGGTTCCGGGCGGCAGGCTGAGCCTGTGGTTAATTCTTCTTCCTGATGGGAAAACAGAGTGACCTGTGCCTGTCCCAACACCTAGAGCTAGTCTCTCATTGGTTCCCCCTCTTCCCGTTCAACCTCAGGACAAATGGCAACCTGTACGGAACAGGAGGTTAAAGGTGCTGATTCTCCAAGGAGGGAGATTGCTAGTAAAGCGGCTGGAATGGCGAACCCGAGCACACGGAGATGAGAAATGAGGTGCGTTTTAGAAACCTTTCCCGATCACACGGTGTACCATCTTCTGGGATTCTCATGCATGTTTTTGATGTAGGAAGATGCCCTTGAACCTGGAGATTTGGGACCCATGGGATGGGTATCACGCAGTATTACTTTAAAGGGTTTGCGTTTGCTCACCCAACCTCACCAAACCTCTCAGCCCCAAGAGTGTCCACCCTTATGTCTCAATCAGCTGTGGGTCTAGATATGGTCAATCCAGGTGGCATCACAGCCCCTGAACGAATTTTGTAAGAATTTCTCTCTCTTTCACTGTCTTTGTTTCACGGGTTTTTAAAAGTAGGTTGATTTCTATAATGGGGTTTAGCTGCTGATCACTGTTGTGTTTATGCCGCTTTACACCCACTTGACTCACTTACAGAGAGATATAAATACATAGGTTTTAAGCTTCTTACTAGTCAGATATATTCTTAGGCGGTGAATAGGGCGTGTTGAGTCCAGTTCACTGAGCAAGGAGTAGGTCTTGTCTATTACATATTGGGTTTATGGAACGGTATCTGATCTAATTTGAAACCCTTGTTTTATGCATCACCCCACCTCACCTTTCCCGTTAAGCAGCCATAGTGTGTTTTCTAAACGTGTGACTCTGTTCTGTTTTGTAATTCAGTTCAAGTGTAGCGGTTTTTACATTCCCTCTATAAGTGATATCTTATGATAAGTGTCTTTTTCTCTTTGACTTATTTCACTTAGAATCGTCGTACCTAAATCCACTCCTCATGCTGCTACTAGCCTTATGAGGTTGATTTCATGGCTGAGTGATATTCCATTGTACATAAGGACCACAACTTCTTTATCCATTTTTCTCTTTCCTGGGATATTTAAGGTGTAACGAAGTGGAGGTTCTTGTCAACAGAGCAGCCCTAATCTTTGGGGTGCCTGTGTCTTGCTGATTTTTAGGTTTCCCAATTTATACGCCCATGAGTGGAAGTGCCCTATGCTCTCTAAGCTGAGTTTTTTAGATGTTTCAGGACACACCGTACACTTCTCCAGAGTGGCTGTTGGCAATTGACATCCCGCCCATCAGCGTAGGAAGGCTCCCTTTTCTCCATGGCCTGTCCTGCATTTCTGGTTTTGACACTTTATTCAGCACGGCCCTTTTGACCGATGGGAAGCGAGACTTCTTTGTAGCGCTGATTTGCCTTTCCAGGTTGCTTGGTTGGCCAAAAAGGGCGTATGCGTTTTTTCCTGAATATATTCAGGAAAAACACATACGCCCTTTTTGGCCAAGGGCATCATTTCGAGGTTTTGCCGCTCTTCCTGTGCTTTTAAGGCGATTCGAATCTACCTCCTGAAATCTGTTTCCTGCAATTTTGCCTTGCTTTCAAATCCTCTTCGTTGCCTTCCCTCAATATATTTGTGGACGAGAGTTATCATTTATAACTCTGCAGGTCTGTGAATTGCAGTGCCGCTGAGCTCCATTTTTCAACTCGCTTTCTTGGGAGCTGGCCGCAAAAGCGCAGGATTGCTTCAGGCCCTATTCTGGTTCCGGGCGGCAGGCTGAGCCTGTGGTTAATTCTTCTTCCTGATGGGGAAATAGAGTGACCTGTGCCTGTCCCAACACCTAGAGCTAGTCTCTCATTGGTTCCCCCTCTTCCCGTTCATCCTCAGGACAAATGGCAACCTGTACGGAACAGGAGGTTAAAGGTGCTGATTCTCCAAGGAGGGAGATTGCTAGTAAAGCGGCTGGAATGGCGAACCCGAGCACAAGGAGATGAGAAATGAGGTGCGTTTTAGAAAGCTTTCCCGATCACACGGTGTACCATCTTCTGGGATTCTCATGCATGTTTTCGATGTAGGAAGATACCCTTGAACCTGGAGATTTGGGACCCATGGGATGGGTACCACCCAGTATTACTCTAAAGGGTCTGTGTTTGCTCACCCAACCTCACCAAACCTCTCAGCCCCAAGAGTGTCCACCCTTATGTCTCAATCAGCTGTGGGTCTAGATATGGTCAATCCAGGTGGCATCACAGCCCCTGAACGAATTTTGTAAGAATTTCTCTCTCTTTCACTGTCTTTGTTTCACGGGTTTTTAAAAGTAGGTTGATTTTTATAATGGGGTTTAGCTGCTGTTCACTGTTGTGTTTATGCCGCTTTACACCCACTTGACTCACTTACAGAGAGATATAAATACATAGGTTTTAAGCTTCTTACTAGTCAGATATATTCTTAGGCGGTGAATAGGGCGTGTTGAGTCCAGTTCACTGAGCAAGGAGTAGGTCTTGTCTATTACATATTGGGTTTATGGAACGGTATCTGATCTAATTTGAAACCCTTGTTTTATGCATCACCCCACCTCACCTTTCCCGTTAAGCAGCCATAGTGTGTTTTCTAAACGTGTGACCCTGTTCTGTTTTGTAATTCAGTTCAAGTGTAGCGGTTTTTACATTCCCTCTATAAGTGATATCTTATGATAAGTGTCTTTTTCTCTTTGACTTATTTCACTTAGAATCGTCGTACCTAAATCCACTCCTCATGCTGCTACTAGCCTTATGAGGTTGATTTCATGGCTGAGTGATATTCCATTGTACATAAGGACCACAACTTCTTTATCCATTTTTCTCTTTCCTGGGATATTTAAGGTGTAACGAAGTGGAGGTTCTTGTCAACAGAGCAGCCCTAATCTTTGGGGTGCCTGTGTCTTGCTGATTTTTAGGTTTCCCAATTTATACGCCCATGAGTGGAAGTGCCCTATGCTCTCTAAGCTGAGTTTTTTAGATGTTTCAGGACACACCGTACACTTCTCCAGAGTGGCTGTTGGCAATTGACATCCCGCCCATCAGCGTAGGAAGGCTCCCTTTTCTCCATGGCCTGTCCTGCATTTCTGGTTTTGACACTTTATTCAGCACGGCCCTTTTGACCGATGGGAAGCGAGACTTCTTTGTAGCGCTGATTTGCCTTTCCAGGTTGCTTGGTTGGCCAAAAAGGGCGTATGCGTTTTTTCCTGAATATATTCAGGAAAAACACATACGCCCTTTTTGGCCAAGGGCATCATTGTCGAGGTTTTGCCGCTCTTCCTGTGCTTTTAAGGCGATTCGAATCTACCTCCTGAAATCTGTTTCCTGCAATTTTGCCTTGCTTTCAAATCCTCTTCGTTGCCTTCCCTCAATATATTTGTGGACGAGAGTTATCATTTATAACTCTGCAGGTCTGTGAATTGCAGTGCCGCTGAGCTCCATTTTTCAACTCGCTTTCTTGGGAGCTGGCCGCAAAAGCGCAGGATTGCTTCAGGCCCTATTCTGGTTCCGGGCGGCAGGCTGAGCCTGTGGTTAATTCTTCTTCCTGATGGGGAAATAGAGTGACCTGTGCCTGTCCCAACACCTAGAGCTAGTCTCTCATTGGTTCCCCCTCTTCCCGTTCATCCTCAGGACAAATGGCAACCTGTACGGAACAGGAGGTTAAAGGTGCTGATTCTCCAAGGAGGGAGATTGCTAGTAAAGCGGCTGGAATGGCGAACCCGAGCACAAGGAGATGAGAAATGAGGTGCGTTTTAGAAAGCTTTCCCGATCACACGGTGTACCATCTTCTGGGATTCTCATGCATGTTTTCGATGTAGGAAGATACCCTTGAACCTGGAGATTTGGGACCCATGGGATGGGTACCACCCAGTATTACTCTAAAGGGTCTGTGTTTGCTCACCCAACCTCACCAAACCTCTCAGCCCCAAGAGTGTCCACCCTTATGTCTCAATCAGCGGTGGGTGTAGTTATGGTCAATACAGGAGGCATCACAGCCCCTGAACGAATTTTGTGAGGATTTGTCTCTCTTTCACTGTCTTTGTTTCACGGGTTTTTAAAAGTAGTTGATTTTTATAATGGGGTTTAGCTGCTTTCACTGATGTGTTTATGCCGCTTTACACCCACTTGACTCACTTACACAGAGATATCAATACATAGGTTTTAAGATTCTTTCTAGTCAGATATATTCTTGGGCGGTGAATAGGGGGTGTTGAGTCCAGTTCACTGAGCAAGGAGTAGGTCTTGTCTATTACATATTGGGTTTATGGAACGGTATCTGAGTTAATTTGAAACCCTTGTTTTATGCATCATCCCACCTCACCTTTCCCGTTAAGCAGCCTTAGTGTGTTTTCTAAACGTGTGACTCTGTTCTGTTTTGTAATTCAGTTCAAGTGTAGCGGTTTTTACATTCCCTCTATAAGTGATATCTTATGATAAGTGTCTTTTTCTCTTTGACTTATTTCACTTAGAATCGTCGTACCTAAATCCACTCATCATGCTGCTACTAGCCTTATGACGTTGATTTCATGGCTGAGTGATATTCCATTGTACATAAGGACCACCACTTCTTTATCCATTTTTCTCTTTCCTGGGATATTTAAGGTGTAACGAAGTGGAGGTTCTTGTCAACAGAGCAACCCTAATCTTTGGGGTGCCTGTGTCTTGCTGATTTTTAGTTTTCCCAATTTATACGCCCATGAGTGGAAGTGCCCTATGCTCTCTAAGCTGAGTTTTTTAGATGTTTCAGGACACACCGTACACTTCTCCAGAGTGGCTGTTGGCAATTTACATCCGGCCCATCAGCGTAGCAAGGCTCACGTTTCTGCATGGCCTGTCCTGCATTTCTGGTTTTGACACTTTATTCAGCATGGCCCTTTTGACCGATGGGAAGCATGACTTCTCTGTAGCGCTGATTTGCCTTTCCAGGTTGCTTGGTTGGCCAAAAAGGGCGTATGCGTTTTTTCCTGAATATATTGAGGAAAAAACGCATACGCCCTTTTTGGCCGAGGGCATCATTGTCGAGGTTTTGCCGCTTTTCCTGTGCTTTAAAGGCGATTCGAATCTACCTCCTGAAATCAGTTTCCTGCAATTCTGCCTTGCTTTCAAATCCTCTTCGTTGCCTTCCCTCAATATATTTGTGGACGAGAGTTATCATTTATAACTCTGCAGGTCTGTGAATTGCAGTGACCCTGAGCTCCAGTTTTCAACTCGCTTTCTTGGGAGCTGGCCGCAAAAGCGCAGGATTGCTTCAGGCCCTATTCTGGTTCCGGGCGGCAGGCTGAGCCTGTGGTTAATTCTTCTTCCTGATGGGAAAATAGAGTGACCTGTGCCTGTCCCAACACCTAGAGCTAGTCTCTCATTGGTTCCCCCTCTTCCCGTTCAACCTCAGGACACATGGCAACCTGTACGGAACAGGAGGTTAAAGGTGCTGATTCTCCAAGGTGGGAGATTGCTAGTAAAGCGGGTGGAATGGCGAACCCGAGCACAAGGAGATGAGAAATGAGGTGTGTTTTAGAAACCTTTCCCGATCACACGGTGTGCCATCTTCTGGGATTCTCATGCATGTTTTCGATGTAGGAAGATGCCCTTGAACCTGGAGATTTGGGACCCATGGGATGGGTATCACGCAGTATTACTTTAAAGGGTTTGCGTTTGCTCACCCAACCTCACCAAACCTCTCAGCCCCAAGAGTGTCCACCCTTATGTCTCAATCAGCTGTGGGTCTAGATATGGTCAATCCAGGTGGCATCACAGCCCCTGAACGAATTTTGTAAGAATTTCTCTCTCTTTCACTGTCTTTGTTTCACGGGTTTTTAAAAGTAGTTGATTTTTATAATGGGGTTTAGCTGCTTTTCACTGCTGTGTTTATGCCGCTTTACACCCACTTGACTCACTTACAGAGAGATATCAATACATAGGTTTTAAGCTTCTTACTAGTCAGATATATTCTTGGGCGTTGAATAGGGGGTGTTGAGTCAAGTTCACTGAGCAAGGTGTAGGTCTTGTCTATTACATATTGGGTTTATGGAAAGGTATCTGAGCTAATTTGAAACCCTTGATTTATGCATCACCCCACCTCCCCTTTCCCGTTAAGCAGCCATAGTGTGTTTTCTAAACGTGTGACTCTGTTCTGTTTTGTAATTCCGTTCAAGTGTAGCGGTTTTTACATTCCCTCTATAAGTGATATCTTATGATAAGTGTCTTTTTCTGTTTGACTTATTTCACTTAGAATCGTCGTACCTAAATCCACTCATCATGCTGCTACTAGCCTTATGACGTTGATTTCATGGCTGAGTGATATTCCATTGTACATAAGGACCACCACTTCTTTATCCATTTTTCTCTTTCCTGGGATATTTAAGGTGTAACGAAGTGGAGGTTCTTGTCAACAGAGCAACCCTAAACTTTGGGGTGCCTGTGTCTTGCTGATTTTTAGTTTTCCCAATTTATACGCCCATGAGTGGAAGTGCCCTATGCTCTCTAAGCTGAGTTTTTTAGATGTTTCAGGACACACCGTACACTTCTCCAGAGTGGCTGTTGGCAATTTACATCCGGCCAATCAGCGTAGCAAGGCTCCCGTTTCTGCATGGCCTGTCCTGCATTTCTGGTTTTGACACTTTATTCAGCATGGCCCTTTTGACCGATGGGAAGCGGGACTTCTCTGTAGCGCTGATTTGCCTTTCCAGGTTGCTTGGTTGGCCAAAAAGGGCGTATGCGTTTTTTCCTGAATATATTGAGGAAAAAACGCATACGCCCTTTTTGGCCGAGGGCATCATTGTCGAGGTTTTGCCGCTTTTCCTGTGCTTTAAAGGCGATTCGAATCTACCTCCTGAAATCAGTTTCCTGCAATTCTGCCTTGCTTTCAAATCCTCTTCGTTGCCTTCCCTCAATATATTTGTGGACGAGAGTTATCATTTATAACTCTGCAGGTCTGTGAATTGCAGTGACCCTGAGCTCCAGTTTTCAACTCGCTTTCTTGGGAGCTGGCCGCAAAAGCGCAGGATTGCTTCAGGCCCTATTCTGGTTCCGGGCGGCAGGCTGAGCCTGTGGTTAATTCTTCTTCCTGATGGGAAAATAGAGTGACCTGTGCCTGTCCCAACACCTAGAGCTAGTCTCTCATTGGTTCCCCCTCTTCCCGTTCAACCTCAGGACACATGGCAACCTGTACGGAACAGGAGGTTAAAGGTGCTGATTCTCCAAGGTGGGAGATTGCTAGTAAAGCGGGTGGAATGGCGAACCCGAGCACAAGGAGATGAGAAATGAGGTGTGTTTTAGAAACCTTTCCCGATCACACGGTGTGCCATCTTCTGGGATTCTCATGCATGTTTTCGATGTAGGAAGATGCCCTTGAACCTGGAGATTTGGGACCCATGGGATGGGTATCACGCAGTATTACTTTAAAGGGTTTGCGTTTGCTCACCCAACCTCACCAAACCTCTCAGCCCCAAGAGTGTCCACCCTTATGTCTCAATCAGCTGTGGGTCTAGATATGGTCAATCCAGGTGGCATCACAGCCCCTGAACGAATTTTGTAAGAATTTCTCTCTCTTTCACTGTCTTTGTTTCACGGGTTTTTAAAAGTAGTTGATTTTTATAATGGGGTTTAGCTGCTTTTCACTGCTGTGTTTATGCCGCTTTACACCCACTTGACTCACTTACAGAGAGATATCAATACATAGGTTTTAAGCTTCTTACTAGTCAGATATATTCTTGGGCGTTGAATAGGGGGTGTTGAGTCAAGTTCACTGAGCAAGGTGTAGGTCTTGTCTATTACATATTGGGTTTATGGAACGGTATCTGAGCTAATTTGAAACCCTTGATTTATGCATCACCCCACCTCCCCTTTCCCGTTAAGCAGCCATAGTGTGTTTTCTAAACGTGTGACTCTGTTCTGTTTTGTAATTCCGTTCAAGTGTAGCGGTTTTTACATTCCCTCTATAAGTGATATCTTATGATAAGTGTCTTTTTCTGTTTGACTTATTTCACTTAGAATCGTCGTACCTAAATCCACTCATCATGCTGCTACTAGCCTTATGACGTTGATTTCATGGCTGAGTGATGTTCCATTGTACATAAGGACCACCACTTCTTTATCCATTTTTCTCTTTCCTGGGATATTTAAGGTGTAACGAAGTGGAGGTTCTTGTCAACAGAGCAACCCTAAACTTTGGGGTGCCTGTGTCTTGCTGATTTTTAGTTTTCCCTTTTAAACGCCCATGAGTGGAAGTGCCCTATTCTCTCTAAGCTGAGTTTTTTAGATGTTTCAGGACACACTGTACACTTCTCCAGAGTGGCTGTTGGCAATTTACATCCGGCCCATCAGCGTAGCAAGGGTCCCGTTTCTGCATGGCCTGTCCTGCATTTCTGGTTTTGACACTTTATTCAGCATGGCCCTTTTGACCGATGGGAAGCGGGACTTCTCTGTAGCGCTGATTTGCCTTTCCAGGTTGCTTGTTTGGCCAAAAAGGGCGTATGCGTTTTTTCCTGAATATATTGAGGAAAAAAACGCATACGCCCTTTTTGGCCAAGGGCATCATTGTCGAGGTTTTGCCGCTCCTCCTGTGCTTTAAAGGCGATTCGAATCTACCTCCTGAAATCAGTTTCCTGCAATTCTGCCTTGCTTTCAAATCCTCTTCGTTGCCTTCCCTCAATATATTTTTGGACGAGAGTTATCATTTATAACTCTGCAGGTCTGTGAATTGCAGTGTCCCTGAGCTCCATTTTTCAACTTGCTTTCTTGGGAGCTGGCCGCAAAAGCGCAGGATTGCTTCAGGCCCTATTCTGGTTCCGGGCGGCAGGCTGAGCCTGTGGTTAATTCTTCTTCCTGATGGGAAAACAGAGTGACCTGTGCCTGTCCCAACACCTAGAGCTAGTCTCTCATTGGTTCCCCCTCTTCCCGTTCAACCTCAGGACAAATGGCAACCTGTACGGAACAGGAGGTTAAAGGTGCTGATTCTCCAAGGAGGGAGATTGCTAGTAAAGCGGCTGGAATGGCGAACCCGAGCACACGGAGATGAGAAATGAGGTGCGTTTTAGAAACCTTTCCCGATCACACGGTGTACCATCTTCTGGGATTCTCATGCATGTTTTTGATGTAGGAAGATGCCCTTGAACCTGGAGATTTGGGACCCATGGGATGGGTATCACGCAGTATTACTTTAAAGGGTTTGCGTTTGCTCACCCAACCTCACCAAACCTCTCAGCCCCAAGAGTGTCCACCCTTATGTCTCAATCAGCTGTGGGTCTAGATATGGTCAATCCAGGTGGCATCACAGCCCCTGAACGAATTTTGTAAGAATTTCTCTCTCTTTCACTGTCTTTGTTTCACGGGTTTTTAAAAGTAGGTTGATTTCTATAATGGGGTTTAGCTGCTGATCACTGTTGTGTTTATGCCGCTTTACACCCACTTGACTCACTTACAGAGAGATATAAATACATAGGTTTTAAGTTTCTTACTAGTCAGATATATTCTTAGGCGGTGAATAGGGCGTGTTGAGTCCAGTTCACTGAGCAAGGAGTAGGTCTTGTCTATTACATATTGGGTTTATGGAACGGTATCTGATCTAATTTGAAACCCTTGTTTTATGCATCACCCCACCTCACCTTTCCCGTTAAGCAGCCATAGTGTGTTTTCTAAACGTGTGACTCTGTTCTGTTTTGTAATTCAGTTCAAGTGTAGCGGTTTTTACATTCCCTCTATAAGTGATATCTTATGATAAGTGTCTTTTTCTCTTTGACTTATTTCACTTAGAATCGTCGTACCTAAATCCACTCCTCATGCTGCTACTAGCCTTATGAGGTTGATTTCATGGCTGAGTGATATTCCATTGTACATAAGGACCACAACTTCTTTATCCATTTTTCTCTTTCCTGGGATATTTAAGGTGTAACGAAGTGGAGGTTCTTGTCATCAGAGCAGCCCTAATCTTTGGGGTGCCTGTGTCTTGCTGATTTTTAGGTTTCCCAATTTATACGCCCATGAGTGGAAGTGCCCTATGCTCTCTAAGCTGAGTTTTTTAGATGTTTCAGGACACACCGTACACTTCTCCAGAGTGGCTGTTGGCAATTGACATCCCGCCCATCAGCGTAGGAAGGCTCCCTTTTCTCCATGGCCTGTCCTGCATTTCTGGTTTTGACACTTTATTCAGCACGGCCCTTTTGACCGATGGGAAGCGAGACTTCTTTGTAGCGCTGATTTGCCTTTCCAGGTTGCTTGGTTGGCCAAAAAGGGCGTATGCGTTTTTTCCTGAATATATTCAGGAAAAACACATACGCCCTTTTTGGCCAAGGGCATCATTGTCGAGGTTTTGCCGCTCTTCCTGTGCTTTTAAGGCGATTCGAATCTACCTCCTGAAATCTGTTTCCTGCAATTTTGCCTTGCTTTCAAATCCTCTTCGTTGCCTTCCCTCAATATATTTGTGGACGAGAGTTATCATTTATAACTCTGCAGGTCTGTGAATTGCAGTGCCGCTGAGCTCCATTTTTCAACTCGCTTTCTTGGGAGCTGGCCGCAAAAGCGCAGGATTGCTTCAGGCCCTATTCTGGTTCCGGGCGGCAGGCTGAGCCTGTGGTTAATTCTTCTTCCTGATGGGGAAATAGAGTGACCTGTGCCTGTCCCAACACCTAGAGCTAGTCTCTCATTGGTTCCCCCTCTTCCCGTTCATCCTCAGGACAAATGGCAACCTGTACGGAACAGGAGGTTAAAGGTGCTGATTCTCCAAGGAGGGAGATTGCTAGTAAAGCGGCTGGAATGGCGAACCCGAGCACAAGGAGATGAGAAATGAGGTGCGTTTTAGAAAGCTTTCCCGATCACACGGTGTACCATCTTCTGGGATTCTCATGCATGTTTTCGATGTAGGAAGATACCCTTGAACCTGGAGATTTGGGACCCATGGGATGGGTACCACCCAGTATTACTCTAAAGGGTCTGTGTTTGCTCACCCAACCTCACCAAACCTCTCAGCCCCAAGAGTGTCCACCCTTATGTCTCAATCAGCTGTGGGTCTAGATATGGTCAATCCAGGTGGCATCACAGCCCCTGAACGAATTTTGTAAGAATTTCTCTCTCTTTCACTGTCTTTGTTTCACGGGTTTTTAAAAGTAGGTTGATTTTTATAATGGGGTTTAGCTGCTGTTCACTGTTGTGTTTATGCCGCTTTACACCCACTTGACTCACTTACAGAGAGATATAAATACATAGGTTTTAAGCTTCTTACTAGTCAGATATATTCTTAGGCGGTGAATAGGGCGTGTTGAGTCCAGTTCACTGAGCAAGGAGTAGGTCTTGTCTATTACATATTGGGTTTATGGAACGGTATCTGATCTAATTTGAAACCCTTGTTTTATGCATCACCCCACCTCACCTTTCCCGTTAAGCAGCCATAGTGTGTTTTCTAAACGTGTGACCCTGTTCTGTTTTGTAATTCAGTTCAAGTGTAGCGGTTTTTACATTCCCTCTATAAGTGATATCTTATGATAAGTGTCTTTTTCTCTTTGACTTATTTCACTTAGAATCGGCGTACCTAAATCCACTCCTCATGCTGCTACTAGCCTTATGAGGTTGATGTCATGGCTGAGTGATATTCCATTGTACATAAGGACCACAACTTCTTTATCCATTTTTCTCTTTCCTGGGATATTTAAGGTGTAACGAAGTGGAGGTTCTTGTCAACAGAGCAGCCCTAATCTTTGGGGTGCCTGTGTCTTGCTGATTTTTAGGTTTCCCAATTTATACGCCCATGAGTGGAAGTGCCCTATGCTCTCTAAGCTGAGTTTTTTAGATGTTTCAGGACACACCGTACACTTCTCCAGAGTGGCTGTTGGCAATTGACATCCCGCCCATCAGCGTAGGAAGGCTCCCTTTTCTCCATGGCCTGTCCTGCATTTCTGGTTTTGACACTTTATTCAGCACGGCCCTTTTGACCGATGGGAAGCGAGACTTCTTTGTAGCGCTGATTTGCCTTTCCAGGTTGCTTGGTTGGCCAAAAAGGGCGTATGCGTTTTTTCCTGAATATATTCAGGAAAAACACATACGCCCTTTTTGGCCAAGGGCATCATTGTCGAGGTTTTGCCGCTCTTCCTGTGCTTTTAAGGCGATTCGAATCTACCTCCTGAAATCTGTTTCCTGCAATTTTGCCTTGCTTTCAAATCCTCTTCGTTGCCTTCCCTCAATATATTTGTGGACGAGAGTTATCATTTATAACTCTGCAGGTCTGTGAATTGCAGTGCCGCTGAGCTCCATTTTTCAACTCGCTTTCTTGGGAGCTGGCCGCAAAAGCGCAGGATTGCTTCAGGCCCTATTCTGGTTCCGGGCGGCAGGCTGAGCCTGTGGTTAATTCTTCTTCCTGATGGGGAAATAGAGTGACCTGTGCCTGTCCCAACACCTAGAGCTAGTCTCTCATTGGTTCCCCCTCTTCCCGTTCATCCTCAGGACAAATGGCAACCTGTACGGAACAGGAGGTTAAAGGTGCTGATTCTCCAAGGAGGGAGATTGCTAGTAAAGCGGCTGGAATGGCGAACCCGAGCACAAGGAGATGAGAAATGAGGTGCGTTTTAGAAAGCTTTCCCGATCACACGGTGTACCATCTTCTGGGATTCTCATGCATGTTTTCGATGTAGGAAGATACCCTTGAACCTGGAGATTTGGGACCCATGGGATGGGTACCACCCAGTATTACTCTAAAGGGTCTGTGTTTGCTCACCCAACCTCACCAAACCTCTCAGCCCCAAGAGTGTCCACCCTTATGTCTCAATCAGCTGTGGGTCTAGATATGGTCAATCCAGGTGGCATCACAGCCCCTGAACGAATTTTGTAAGAATTTCTCTCTCTTTCACTGTCTTTGTTTCACGGGTTTTTAAAAGTAGGTTGATTTTTATAATGGGGTTTAGCTGCTGTTCACTGTTGTGTTTATGCCGCTTTACACCCACTTGACTCACTTACAGAGAGATATAAATACATAGGTTTTAAGCTTCTTACTAGTCAGATATATTCTTAGGCGGTGAATAGGGCGTGTTGAGTCCAGTTCACTGAGCAAGGAGTAGGTCTTGTCTATTACATATTGGGTTTATGGAACGGTATCTGATCTAATTTGAAACCCTTGTTTTATGCATCACCCCACCTCACCTTTCCCGTTAAGCAGCCATAGTGTGTTTTCTAAACGTGTGACCCTGTTCTGTTTTGTAATTCAGTTCAAGTGTAGCGGTTTTTACATTCCCTCTATAAGTGATATCTTATGATAAGTGTCTTTTTCTCTTTGACTTATTTCACTTAGAATCGTCGTACCTAAATCCACTCCTCATGCTGCTACTAGCCTTATGAGGTTGATTTCATGGCTGAGTGATATTCCATTGTACATAAGGACCACAACTTCTTTATCCATTTTTCTCTTTCCTGGGATATTTAAGGTGTAACGAAGTGGAGGTTCTTGTCAACAGAGCAGCCCTAATCTTTGGGGTGCCTGTGTCTTGCTGATTTTTAGGTTTCCCAATTTATACGCCCATGAGTGGAAGTGCCCTATGCTCTCTAAGCTGAGTTTTTTAGATGTTTCAGGACACACCGTACACTTCTCCAGAGTGGCTGTTGGCAATTGACATCCCGCCCATCAGCGTAGGAAGGCTCCCTTTTCTCCATGGCCTGTCCTGCATTTCTGGTTTTGACACTTTATTCAGCACGGCCCTTTTGACCGATGGGAAGCGAGACTTCTTTGTAGCGCTGATTTGCCTTTCCAGGTTGCTTGGTTGGCCAAAAAGGGCGTATGCGTTTTTTCCTGAATATATTCAGGAAAAACACATACGCCCTTTTTGGCCAAGGGCATCATTGTCGAGGTTTTGCCGCTCTTCCTGTGCTTTTAAGGCGATTCGAATCTACCTCCTGAAATCTGTTTCCTGCAATTTTGCCTTGCTTTCAAATCCTCTTCGTTGCCTTCCCTCAATATATTTGTGGACGAGAGTTATCATTTATAACTCTGCAGGTCTGTGAATTGCAGTGCCGCTGAGCTCCATTTTTCAACTCGCTTTCTTGGGAGCTGGCCGCAAAAGCGCAGGATTGCTTCAGGCCCTATTCTGGTTCCGGGCGGCAGGCTGAGCCTGTGGTTAATTCTTCTTCCTGATGGGGAAATAGAGTGACCTGTGCCTGTCCCAACACCTAGAGCTAGTCTCTCATTGGTTCCCCCTCTTCCCGTTCATCCTCAGGACAAATGGCAACCTGTACGGAACAGGAGGTTAAAGGTGCTGATTCTCCAAGGAGGGAGATTGCTAGTAAAGCGGCTGGAATGGCGAACCCGAGCACAAGGAGATGAGAAATGAGGTGCGTTTTAGAAAGCTTTCCCGATCACACGGTGTACCATCTTCTGGGATTCTCATGCATGTTTTCGATGTAGGAAGATACCCTTGAACCTGGAGATTTGGGACCCATGGGATGGGTACCACCCAGTATTACTCTAAAGGGTCTGTGTTTGCTCACCCAACCTCACCAAACCTCTCAGCCCCAAGAGTGTCCACCCTTATGTCTCAATCAGCGGTGGGTGTAGTTATGGTCAATACAGGAGGCATCACAGCCCCTGAACGAATTTTGTGAGGATTTGTCTCTCTTTCACTGTCTTTGTTTCACGGGTTTTTAAAAGTAGTTGATTTTTATAATGGGGTTTAGCTGCTTTCACTGATGTGTTTATGCCGCTTTACACCCACTTGACTCACTTACACAGAGATATCAATACATAGGTTTTAAGATTCTTTCTAGTCAGATATATTCTTGGGCGGTGAATAGGGGGTGTTGAGTCCAGTTCACTGAGCAAGGAGTAGGTCTTGTCTATTACATATTGGGTTTATGGAACGGTATCTGAGTTAATTTGAAACCCTTGTTTTATGCATCACCCCACCTCACCTTTCCCGTTAAGCAGCCTTAGTGTGTTTTCTAAACGTGTGACTCTGTTCTGTTTTGTAATTCAGTTCAAGTGTAGCGGTTTTTACATTCCCTCTATAAGTGATATCTTATGATAAGTGTCTTTTTCTCTTTGACTTATTTCACTTAGAATCGTCGTACCTAAATCCACTCATCATGCTGCTACTAGCCTTATGACGTTGATTTCATGGCTGAGTGATATTCCATTGTACATAAGGACCACCACTTCTTTATCCATTTTTCTCTTTCCTGGGATATTTAAGGTGTAACGAAGTGGAGGTTCTTGTCAACAGAGCAACCCTAATCTTTGGGGTGCCTGTGTCTTGCTGATTTTTAGTTTTCCCAATTTATACGCCCATGAGTGGAAGTGCCCTATGCTCTCTAAGCTGAGTTTTTTAGATGTTTCAGGACACACCGTACACTTCTCCAGAGTGGCTGTTGGCAATTTACATCCGGCCCATCAGCGTAGCAAGGCTCACGTTTCTGCATGGCCTGTCCTGCATTTCTGGTTTTGACACTTTATTCAGCATGGCCCTTTTGACCGATGGGAAGCATGACTTCTCTGTAGCGCTGATTTGCCTTTCCAGGTTGCTTGGTTGGCCAAAAAGGGCGTATGCGTTTTTTCCTGAATATATTGAGGAAAAAACGCATACGCCCTTTTTGGCCGAGGGCATCATTGTCGAGGTTTTGCCGCTTTTCCTGTGCTTTAAAGGCGATTCGAATCTACCTCCTGAAATCAGTTTCCTGCAATTCTGCCTTGCTTTCAAATCCTCTTCGTTGCCTTCCCTCAATATATTTGTGGACGAGAGTTATCATTTATAACTCTGCAGGTCTGTGAATTGCAGTGACCCTGAGCTCCAGTTTTCAACTCGCTTTCTTGGGAGCTGGCCGCAAAAGCGCAGGATTGCTTCAGGCCCTATTCTGGTTCCGGGCGGCAGGCTGAGCCTGTGGTTAATTCTTCTTCCTGATGGGAAAATAGAGTGACCTGTGCCTGTCCCAACACCTAGAGCTAGTCTCTCATTGGTTCCCCCTCTTCCCGTTCAACCTCAGGACACATGGCAACCTGTACGGAACAGGAGGTTAAAGGTGCTGATTCTCCAAGGTGGGAGATTGCTAGTAAAGCGGGTGGAATGGCGAACCCGAGCACAAGGAGATGAGAAATGAGGTGTGTTTTAGAAACCTTTCCCGATCACACGGTGTGCCATCTTCTGGGATTCTCATGCATGTTTTCGATGTAGGAAGATGCCCTTGAACCTGGAGATTTGGGACCCATGGGATGGGTATCACGCAGTATTACTTTAAAGGGTTTGCGTTTGCTCACCCAACCTCACCAAACCTCTCAGCCCCAAGAGTGTCCACCCTTATGTCTCAATCAGCTGTGGGTCTAGATATGGTCAATCCAGGTGGCATCACAGCCCCTGAACGAATTTTGTAAGAATTTCTCTCTCTTTCACTGTCTTTGTTTCACGGGTTTTTAAAAGTAGTTGATTTTTATAATGGGGTTTAGCTGCTTTTCACTGCTGTGTTTATGCCGCTTTACACCCACTTGACTCACTTACAGAGAGATATCAATACATAGGTTTTAAGCTTCTTACTAGTCAGATATATTCTTGGGCGTTGAATAGGGGGTGTTGAGTCAAGTTCACTGAGCAAGGTGTAGGTCTTGTCTATTACATATTGGGTTTATGGAAAGGTATCTGAGCTAATTTGAAACCCTTGATTTATGCATCACCCCACCTCCCCTTTCCCGTTAAGCAGCCATAGTGTGTTTTCTAAACGTGTGACTCTGTTCTGTTTTGTAATTCCGTTCAAGTGTAGCGGTTTTTACATTCCCTCTATAAGTGATATCTTATGATAAGTGTCTTTTTCTGTTTGACTTATTTCACTTAGAATCGTCGTACCTAAATCCACTCATCATGCTGCTACTAGCCTTATGACGTTGATTTCATGGCTGAGTGATATTCCATTGTACATAAGGACCACCACTTCTTTATCCATTTTTCTCTTTCCTGGGATATTTAAGGTGTAACGAAGTGGAGGTTCTTGTCAACAGAGCAACCCTAAACTTTGGGGTGCCTGTGTCTTGCTGATTTTTAGTTTTCCCAATTTATACGCCCATGAGTGGAAGTGCCCTATGCTCTCTAAGCTGAGTTTTTTAGATGTTTCAGGACACACCGTACACTTCTCCAGAGTGGCTGTTGGCAATTTACATCCGGCCAATCAGCGTAGCAAGGCTCCCGTTTCTGCATGGCCTGTCCTGCATTTCTGGTTTTGACACTTTATTCAGCATGGCCCTTTTGACCGATGGGAAGCGGGACTTCTCTGTAGCGCTGATTTGCCTTTCCAGGTTGCTTGGTTGGCCAAAAAGGGCGTATGCGTTTTTTCCTGAATATATTGAGGAAAAAACGCATACGCCCTTTTTGGCCGAGGGCATCATTGTCGAGGTTTTGCCGCTTTTCCTGTGCTTTAAAGGCGATTCGAATCTACCTCCTGAAATCAGTTTCCTGCAATTCTGCCTTGCTTTCAAATCCTCTTCGTTGCCTTCCCTCAATATATTTGTGGACGAGAGTTATCATTTATAACTCTGCAGGTCTGTGAATTGCAGTGACCCTGAGCTCCAGTTTTCAACTCGCTTTCTTGGGAGCTGGCCGCAAAAGCGCAGGATTGCTTCAGGCCCTATTCTGGTTCCGGGCGGCAGGCTGAGCCTGTGGTTAATTCTTCTTCCTGATGGGAAAATAGAGTGACCTGTGCCTGTCCCAACACCTAGAGCTAGTCTCTCATTGGTTCCCCCTCTTCCCGTTCAACCTCAGGACACATGGCAACCTGTACGGAACAGGAGGTTAAAGGTGCTGATTCTCCAAGGTGGGAGATTGCTAGTAAAGCGGGTGGAATGGCGAACCCGAGCACAAGGAGATGAGAAATGAGGTGTGTTTTAGAAACCTTTCCCGATCACACGGTGTGCCATCTTCTGGGATTCTCATGCATGTTTTCGATGTAGGAAGATGCCCTTGAACCTGGAGATTTGGGACCCATGGGATGGGTATCACGCAGTATTACTTTAAAGGGTTTGCGTTTGCTCACCCAACCTCACCAAACCTCTCAGCCCCAAGAGTGTCCACCCTTATGTCTCAATCAGCTGTGGGTCTAGATATGGTCAATCCAGGTGGCATCACAGCCCCTGAACGAATTTTGTAAGAATTTCTCTCTCTTTCACTGTCTTTGTTTCACGGGTTTTTAAAAGTAGTTGATTTTTATAATGGGGTTTAGCTGCTTTTCACTGCTGTGTTTATGCCGCTTTACACCCACTTGACTCACTTACAGAGAGATATCAATACATAGGTTTTAAGCTTCTTACTAGTCAGATATATTCTTGGGCGTTGAATAGGGGGTGTTGAGTCAAGTTCACTGAGCAAGGTGTAGGTCTTGTCTATTACATATTGGGTTTATGGAACGGTATCTGAGCTAATTTGAAACCCTTGATTTATGCATCACCCCACCTCCCCTTTCCCGTTAAGCAGCCATAGTGTGTTTTCTAAACGTGTGACTCTGTTCTGTTTTGTAATTCCGTTCAAGTGTAGCGGTTTTTACATTCCCTCTATAAGTGATATCTTATGATAAGTGTCTTTTTCTGTTTGACTTATTTCACTTAGAATCGTCGTACCTAAATCCACTCATCATGCTGCTACTAGCCTTATGACGTTGATTTCATGGCTGAGTGATATTCCATTGTACATAAGGACCACCACTTCTTTATCCATTTTTCTCTTTCCTGGGATATTTAAGGTGTAACGAAGTGGAGGTTCTTGTCAACAGAGCAACCCTAAACTTTGGGGTGCCTGTGTCTTGCTGATTTTTAGTTTTCCCTATTTATACGCCCATGAGTGGAAGTGCCCTATTCTCTCTAAGCTGAGTTTTTTAGATGTTTCAGGACACACTGTACACTTCTCCAGAGTGGCTGTTGGCAATTTACATCCGGCCCATCAGCGTAGCAAGGGTCCCGTTTCTGCATGGCCTGTCCTGCATTTCTGGTTTTGACACTTTATTCAGCATGGCCCTTTTGACCGATGGGAAGCGGGACTTCTCTGTAGCGCTGATTTGCCTTTCCAGGTTGCTTGTTTGGCCAAAAAGGGCGTATGCGTTTTTTCCTGAATATATTGAGGAAAAAAACGCATACGCCCTTTTTGGCCAAGGGCATCATTGTCGAGGTTTTGCCGCTCCTCCTGTGCTTTAAAGGCGATTCGAATCTACCTCCTGAAATCAGTTTCCTGCAATTCTGCCTTGCTTTCAAATCCTCTTCGTTGCCTTCCCTCAATATATTTTTGGACGAGAGTTATCATTTATAACTCTGCAGGTCTGTGAATTGCAGTGTCCCTGAGCTCCATTTTTCAACTTGCTTTCTTGGGAGCTGGCCGCAAAAGCGCAGGATTGCTTCAGGCCCTATTCTGGTTCCGGGCGGCAGGCTGAGCCTGTGGTTAATTCTTCTTCCTGATGGGAAAACAGAGTGACCTGTGCCTGTCCCAACACCTAGAGCTAGTCTCTCATTGGTTCCCCCTCTTCCCGTTCAACCTCAGGACAAATGGCAACCTGTACGGAACAGGAGGTTAAAGGTGCTGATTCTCCAAGGAGGGAGATTGCTAGTAAAGCGGCTGGAATGGCGAACCCGAGCACACGGAGATGAGAAATGAGGTGCGTTTTAGAAACCTTTCCCGATCACACGGTGTACCATCTTCTGGGATTCTCATGCATGTTTTAGATGTAGGAAGATGCCCTTGAACCTGGAGATTTGGGACCCATGGGATGGGTATCACGCAGTATTACTTTAAAGGGTTTGCGTTTGCTCACCCAACCTCACCAAACCTCTCAGCCCCAAGAGTGTCCACCCTTATGTCTCAATCAGCTGTGGGTCTAGATATGGTCAATCCAGGTGGCATCACAGCCCCTGAACGAATTTTGTAAGAATTTCTCTCTCTTTCACTGTCTTTGTTTCACGGGTTTTTAAAAGTAGGTTGATTTCTATAATGGGGTTTAGCTGCTGATCACTGTTGTGTTTATGCCGCTTTACACCCACTTGACTCACTTACAGAGAGATATAAATACATAGGTTTTAAGCTTCTTACTAGTCAGATATATTCTTAGGCGGTGAATAGGGCGTGTTGAGTCCAGTTCACTGAGCAAGGAGTAGGTCTTGTCTATTACATATTGGGTTTATGGAACGGTATCTGATCTAATTTGAAACCCTTGTTTTATGCATCACCCCACCTCACCTTTCCCGTTAAGCAGCCATAGTGTGTTTTCTAAACGTGTGACTCTGTTCTGTTTTGTAATTCAGTTCAAGTGTAGCGGTTTTTACATTCCCTCTATAAGTGATATCTTATGATAAGTGTCTTTTTCTCTTTGACTTATTTCACTTAGAATCGTCGTACCTAAATCCACTCCTCATGCTGCTACTAGCCTTATGAGGTTGATTTCATGGCTGAGTGATATTCCATTGTACATAAGGACCACAACTTCTTTATCCATTTTTCTCTTTCCTGGGATATTTAAGGTGTAACGAAGTGGAGGTTCTTGTCATCAGAGCAGCCCTAATCTTTGGGGTGCCTGTGTCTTGCTGATTTTTAGGTTTCCCAATTTATACGCCCATGAGTGGAAGTGCCCTATGCTCTCTAAGCTGAGTTTTTTAGATGTTTCAGGACACACCGTACACTTCTCCAGAGTGGCTGTTGGCAATTGACATCCCGCCCATCAGCGTAGGAAGGCTCCCTTTTCTCCATGGCCTGTCCTGCATTTCTGGTTTTGACACTTTATTCAGCACGGCCCTTTTGACCGATGGGAAGCGAGACTTCTTTGTAGCGCTGATTTGCCTTTCCAGGTTGCTTGGTTGGCCAAAAAGGGCGTATGCGTTTTTTCCTGAATATATTCAGGAAAAACACATACGCCCTTTTTGGCCAAGGGCATCATTGTCGAGGTTTTGCCGCTCTTCCTGTGCTTTTAAGGCGATTCGAATCTACCTCCTGAAATCTGTTTCCTGCAATTTTGCCTTGCTTTCAAATCCTCTTCGTTGCCTTCCCTCAATATATTTGTGGACGAGAGTTATCATTTATAACTCTGCAGGTCTGTGAATTGCAGTGCCGCTGAGCTCCATTTTTCAACTCGCTTTCTTGGGAGCTGGCCGCAAAAGCGCAGGATTGCTTCAGGCCCTATTCTGGTTCCGGGCGGCAGGCTGAGCCTGTGGTTAATTCTTCTTCCTGATGGGGAAATAGAGTGACCTGTGCCTGTCCCAACACCTAGAGCTAGTCTCTCATTGGTTCCCCCTCTTCCCGTTCATCCTCAGGACAAATGGCAACCTGTACGGAACAGGAGGTTAAAGGTGCTGATTCTCCAAGGAGGGAGATTGCTAGTAAAGCGGCTGGAATGGCGAACCCGAGCACAAGGAGATGAGAAATGAGGTGCGTTTTAGAAAGCTTTCCCGATCACACGGTGTACCATCTTCTGGGATTCTCATGCATGTTTTCGATGTAGGAAGATACCCTTGAACCTGGAGATTTGGGACCCATGGGATGGGTACCACCCAGTATTACTCTAAAGGGTCTGTGTTTGCTCACCCAACCTCACCAAACCTCTCAGCCCCAAGAGTGTCCACCCTTATGTCTCAATCAGCTGTGGGTCTAGATATGGTCAATCCAGGTGGCATCACAGCCCCTGAACGAATTTTGTAAGAATTTCTCTCTCTTTCACTGTCTTTGTTTCACGGGTTTTTAAAAGTAGGTTGATTTTTATAATGGGGTTTAGCTGCTGTTCACTGTTGTGTTTATGCCGCTTTACACCCACTTGACTCACTTACAGAGAGATATAAATACATAGGTTTTAAGCTTCTTACTAGTCAGATATATTCTTAGGCGGTGAATAGGGCGTGTTGAGTCCAGTTCACTGAGCAAGGAGTAGGTCTTGTCTATTACATATTGGGTTTATGGAACGGTATCTGATCTAATTTGAAACCCTTGTTTTATGCATCACCCCACCTCACCTTTCCCGTTAAGCAGCCATAGTGTGTTTTCTAAACGTGTGACCCTGTTCTGTTTTGTAATTCAGTTCAAGTGTAGCGGTTTTTACATTCCCTCTATAAGTGATATCTTATGATAAGTGTCTTTTTCTCTTTGACTTATTTCACTTAGAATCGGCGTACCTAAATCCACTCCTCATGCTGCTACTAGCCTTATGAGGTTGATGTCATGGCTGAGTGATATTCCATTGTACATAAGGACCACAACTTCTTTATCCATTTTTCTCTTTCCTGGGATATTTAAGGTGTAACGAAGTGGAGGTTCTTGTCAACAGAGCAGCCCTAATCTTTGGGGTGCCTGTGTCTTGCTGATTTTTAGGTTTCCCAATTTATACGCCCATGAGTGGAAGTGCCCTATGCTCTCTAAGCTGAGTTTTTTAGATGTTTCAGGACACACCGTACACTTCTCCAGAGTGGCTGTTGGCAATTGACATCCCGCCCATCAGCGTAGGAAGGCTCCCTTTTCTCCATGGCCTGTCCTGCATTTCTGGTTTTGACACTTTATTCAGCACGGCCCTTTTGACCGATGGGAAGCGAGACTTCTTTGTAGCGCTGATTTGCCTTTCCAGGTTGCTTGGTTGGCCAAAAAGGGCGTATGCGTTTTTTCCTGAATATATTCAGGAAAAACACATACGCCCTTTTTGGCCAAGGGCATCATTGTCGAGGTTTTGCCGCTCTTCCTGTGCTTTTAAGGCGATTCGAATCTACCTCCTGAAATCTGTTTCCTGCAATTTTGCCTTGCTTTCAAATCCTCTTCGTTGCCTTCCCTCAATATATTTGTGGACGAGAGTTATCATTTATAACTCTGCAGGTCTGTGAATTGCAGTGCCGCTGAGCTCCATTTTTCAACTCGCTTTCTTGGGAGCTGGCCGCAAAAGCGCAGGATTGCTTCAGGCCCTATTCTGGTTCCGGGCGGCAGGCTGAGCCTGTGGTTAATTCTTCTTCCTGATGGGGAAATAGAGTGACCTGTGCCTGTCCCAACACCTAGAGCTAGTCTCTCATTGGTTCCCCCTCTTCCCGTTCATCCTCAGGACAAATGGCAACCTGTACGGAACAGGAGGTTAAAGGTGCTGATTCTCCAAGGAGGGAGATTGCTAGTAAAGCGGCTGGAATGGCGAACCCGAGCACAAGGAGATGAGAAATGAGGTGCGTTTTAGAAAGCTTTCCCGATCACACGGTGTACCATCTTCTGGGATTCTCATGCATGTTTTCGATGTAGGAAGATACCCTTGAACCTGGAGATTTGGGACCCATGGGATGGGTACCACCCAGTATTACTCTAAAGGGTCTGTGTTTGCTCACCCAACCTCACCAAACCTCTCAGCCCCAAGAGTGTCCACCCTTATGTCTCAATCAGCTGTGGGTCTAGATATGGTCAATCCAGGTGGCATCACAGCCCCTGAACGAATTTTGTAAGAATTTCTCTCTCTTTCACTGTCTTTGTTTCACGGGTTTTTAAAAGTAGGTTGATTTTTATAATGGGGTTTAGCTGCTGTTCACTGTTGTGTTTATGCCGCTTTACACCCACTTGACTCACTTACAGAGAGATATAAATACATAGGTTTTAAGCTTCTTACTAGTCAGATATATTCTTAGGCGGTGAATAGGGCGTGTTGAGTCCAGTTCACTGAGCAAGGAGTAGGTCTTGTCTATTACATATTGGGTTTATGGAACGGTATCTGATCTAATTTGAAACCCTTGTTTTATGCATCACCCCACCTCACCTTTCCCGTTAAGCAGCCATAGTGTGTTTTCTAAACGTGTGACCCTGTTCTGTTTTGTAATTCAGTTCAAGTGTAGCGGTTTTTACATTCCCTCTATAAGTGATATCTTATGATAAGTGTCTTTTTCTCTTTGACTTATTTCACTTAGAATCGGCGTACCTAAATCCACTCCTCATGCTGCTACTAGCCTTATGAGGTTGATGTCATGGCTGAGTGATATTCCATTGTACATAAGGACCACAACTTCTTTATCCATTTTTCTCTTTCCTGGGATATTTAAGGTGTAACGAAGTGGAGGTTCTTGTCAACAGAGCAGCCCTAATCTTTGGGGTGCCTGTGTCTTGCTGATTTTTAGGTTTCCCAATTTATACGCCCATGAGTGGAAGTGCCCTATGCTCTCTAAGCTGAGTTTTTTAGATGTTTCAGGACACACCGTACACTTCTCCAGAGTGGCTGTTGGCAATTGACATCCCGCCCATCAGCGTAGGAAGGCTCCCTTTTCTCCATGGCCTGTCCTGCATTTCTGGTTTTGACACTTTATTCAGCACGGCCCTTTTGACCGATGGGAAGCGAGACTTCTTTGTAGCGCTGATTTGCCTTTCCAGGTTGCTTGGTTGGCCAAAAAGGGCGTATGCGTTTTTTCCTGAATATATTCAGGAAAAACACATACGCCCTTTTTGGCCAAGGGCATCATTGTCGAGGTTTTGCCGCTCTTCCTGTGCTTTTAAGGCGATTCGAATCTACCTCCTGAAATCTGTTTCCTGCAATTTTGCCTTGCTTTCAAATCCTCTTCGTTGCCTTCCCTCAATATATTTGTGGACGAGAGTTATCATTTATAACTCTGCAGGTCTGTGAATTGCAGTGCCGCTGAGCTCCATTTTTCAACTCGCTTTCTTGGGAGCTGGCCGCAAAAGCGCAGGATTGCTTCAGGCCCTATTCTGGTTCCGGGCGGCAGGCTGAGCCTGTGGTTAATTCTTCTTCCTGATGGGGAAATAGAGTGACCTGTGCCTGTCCCAACACCTAGAGCTAGTCTCTCATTGGTTCCCCCTCTTCCCGTTCATCCTCAGGACAAATGGCAACCTGTACGGAACAGGAGGTTAAAGGTGCTGATTCTCCAAGGAGGGAGATTGCTAGTAAAGCGGCTGGAATGGCGAACCCGAGCACAAGGAGATGAGAAATGAGGTGCGTTTTAGAAAGCTTTCCCGATCACACGGTGTACCATCTTCTGGGATTCTCATGCATGTTTTCGATGTAGGAAGATACCCTTGAACCTGGAGATTTGGGACCCATGGGATGGGTACCACCCAGTATTACTCTAAAGGGTCTGTGTTTGCTCACCCAACCTCACCAAACCTCTCAGCCCCAAGAGTGTCCACCCTTATGTCTCAATCAGCTGTGGGTCTAGATATGGTCAATCCAGGTGGCATCACAGCCCCTGAACGAATTTTGTAAGAATTTCTCTCTCTTTCACTGTCTTTGTTTCACGGGTTTTTAAAAGTAGGTTGATTTTTATAATGGGGTTTAGCTGCTGTTCACTGTTGTGTTTATGCCGCTTTACACCCACTTGACTCACTTACAGAGAGATATAAATACATAGGTTTTAAGCTTCTTACTAGTCAGATATATTCTTAGGCGGTGAATAGGGCGTGTTGAGTCCAGTTCACTGAGCAAGGAGTAGGTCTTGTCTATTACATATTGGGTTTATGGAACGGTATCTGATCTAATTTGAAACCCTTGTTTTATGCATCACCCCACCTCACCTTTCCCGTTAAGCAGCCATAGTGTGTTTTCTAAACGTGTGACCCTGTTCTGTTTTGTAATTCAGTTCAAGTGTAGCGGTTTTTACATTCCCTCTATAAGTGATATCTTATGATAAGTGTCTTTTTCTCTTTGACTTATTTCACTTAGAATCGGCGTACCTAAATCCACTCCTCATGCTGCTACTAGCCTTATGAGGTTGATGTCATGGCTGAGTGATATTCCATTGTACATAAGGACCACAACTTCTTTATCCATTTTTCTCTTTCCTGGGATATTTAAGGTGTAACGAAGTGGAGGTTCTTGTCAACAGAGCAGCCCTAATCTTTGGGGTGCCTGTGTCTTGCTGATTTTTAGGTTTCCCAATTTATACGCCCATGAGTGGAAGTGCCCTATGCTCTCTAAGCTGAGTTTTTTAGATGTTTCAGGACACACCGTACACTTCTCCAGAGTGGCTGTTGGCAATTGACATCCCGCCCATCAGCGTAGGAAGGCTCCCTTTTCTCCATGGCCTGTCCTGCATTTCTGGTTTTGACACTTTATTCAGCACGGCCCTTTTGACCGATGGGAAGCGAGACTTCTTTGTAGCGCTGATTTGCCTTTCCAGGTTGCTTGGTTGGCCAAAAAGGGCGTATGCGTTTTTTCCTGAATATATTCAGGAAAAACACATACGCCCTTTTTGGCCAAGGGCATCATTGTCGAGGTTTTGCCGCTCTTCCTGTGCTTTTAAGGCGATTCGAATCTACCTCCTGAAATCTGTTTCCTGCAATTTTGCCTTGCTTTCAAATCCTCTTCGTTGCCTTCCCTCAATATATTTGTGGACGAGAGTTATCATTTATAACTCTGCAGGTCTGTGAATTGCAGTGCCGCTGAGCTCCATTTTTCAACTCGCTTTCTTGGGAGCTGGCCGCAAAAGCGCAGGATTGCTTCAGGCCCTATTCTGGTTCCGGGCGGCAGGCTGAGCCTGTGGTTAATTCTTCTTCCTGATGGGGAAATAGAGTGACCTGTGCCTGTCCCAACACCTAGAGCTAGTCTCTCATTGGTTCCCCCTCTTCCCGTTCATCCTCAGGACAAATGGCAACCTGTACGGAACAGGAGGTTAAAGGTGCTGATTCTCCAAGGAGGGAGATTGCTAGTAAAGCGGCTGGAATGGCGAACCCGAGCACAAGGAGATGAGAAATGAGGTGCGTTTTAGAAAGCTTTCCCGATCACACGGTGTACCATCTTCTGGGATTCTCATGCATGTTTTCGATGTAGGAAGATACCCTTGAACCTGGAGATTTGGGACCCATGGGATGGGTACCACCCAGTATTACTCTAAAGGGTCTGTGTTTGCTCACCCAACCTCACCAAACCTCTCAGCCCCAAGAGTGTCCACCCTTATGTCTCAATCAGCTGTGGGTCTAGATATGGTCAATCCAGGTGGCATCACAGCCCCTGAACGAATTTTGTAAGAATTTCTCTCTCTTTCACTGTCTTTGTTTCACGGGTTTTTAAAAGTAGGTTGATTTTTATAATGGGGTTTAGCTGCTGTTCACTGTTGTGTTTATGCCGCTTTACACCCACTTGACTCACTTACAGAGAGATATAAATACATAGGTTTTAAGCTTCTTACTAGTCAGATATATTCTTAGGCGGTGAATAGGGCGTGTTGAGTCCAGTTCACTGAGCAAGGAGTAGGTCTTGTCTATTACATATTGGGTTTATGGAACGGTATCTGATCTAATTTGAAACCCTTGTTTTATGCATCACCCCACCTCACCTTTCCCGTTAAGCAGCCATAGTGTGTTTTCTAAACGTGTGACCCTGTTCTGTTTTGTAATTCAGTTCAAGTGTAGCGGTTTTTACATTCCCTCTATAAGTGATATCTTATGATAAGTGTCTTTTTCTCTTTGACTTATTTCACTTAGAATCGTCGTACCTAAATCCACTCCTCATGCTGCTACTAGCCTTATGAGGTTGATTTCATGGCTGAGTGATATTCCATTGTACATAAGGACCACAACTTCTTTATCCATTTTTCTCTTTCCTGGGATATTTAAGGTGTAACGAAGTGGAGGTTCTTGTCAACAGAGCAGCCCTAATCTTTGGGGTGCCTGTGTCTTGCTGATTTTTAGGTTTCCCAATTTATACGCCCATGAGTGGAAGTGCCCTATGCTCTCTAAGCTGAGTTTTTTAGATGTTTCAGGACACACCGTACACTTCTCCAGAGTGGCTGTTGGCAATTGACATCCCGCCCATCAGCGTAGGAAGGCTCCCTTTTCTCCATGGCCTGTCCTGCATTTCTGGTTTTGACACTTTATTCAGCACGGCCCTTTTGACCGATGGGAAGCGAGACTTCTTTGTAGCGCTGATTTGCCTTTCCAGGTTGCTTGGTTGGCCAAAAAGGGCGTATGCGTTTTTTCCTGAATATATTCAGGAAAAACACATACGCCCTTTTTGGCCAAGGGCATCATTGTCGAGGTTTTGCCGCTCTTCCTGTGCTTTTAAGGCGATTCGAATCTACCTCCTGAAATCTGTTTCCTGCAATTTTGCCTTGCTTTCAAATCCTCTTCGTTGCCTTCCCTCAATATATTTGTGGACGAGAGTTATCATTTATAACTCTGCAGGTCTGTGAATTGCAGTGCCGCTGAGCTCCATTTTTCAACTCGCTTTCTTGGGAGCTGGCCGCAAAAGCGCAGGATTGCTTCAGGCCCTATTCTGGTTCCGGGCGGCAGGCTGAGCCTGTGGTTAATTCTTCTTCCTGATGGGGAAATAGAGTGACCTGTGCCTGTCCCAACACCTAGAGCTAGTCTCTCATTGGTTCCCCCTCTTCCCGTTCATCCTCAGGACAAATGGCAACCTGTACGGAACAGGAGGTTAAAGGTGCTGATTCTCCAAGGAGGGAGATTGCTAGTAAAGCGGCTGGAATGGCGAACCCGAGCACAAGGAGATGAGAAATGAGGTGCGTTTTAGAAAGCTTTCCCGATCACACGGTGTACCATCTTCTGGGATTCTCATGCATGTTTTCGATGTAGGAAGATACCCTTGAACCTGGAGATTTGGGACCCATGGGATGGGTACCACCCAGTATTACTCTAAAGGGTCTGTGTTTGCTCACCCAACCTCACCAAACCTCTCAGCCCCAAGAGTGTCCACCCTTATGTCTCAATCAGCGGTGGGTGTAGTTATGGTCAATACAGGAGGCATCACAGCCCCTGAACGAATTTTGTGAGGATTTGTCTCTCTTTCACTGTCTTTGTTTCACGGGTTTTTAAAAGTAGTTGATTTTTATAATGGGGTTTAGCTGCTTTCACTGATGTGTTTATGCCGCTTTACACCCACTTGACTCACTTACACAGAGATATCAATACATAGGTTTTAAGATTCTTTCTAGTCAGATATATTCTTGGGCGGTGAATAGGGGGTGTTGAGTCCAGTTCACTGAGCAAGGAGTAGGTCTTGTCTATTACATATTGGGTTTATGGAACGGTATCTGAGTTAATTTGAAACCCTTGTTTTATGCATCACCCCACCTCACCTTTCCCGTTAAGCAGCCTTAGTGTGTTTTCTAAACGTGTGACTCTGTTCTGTTTTGTAATTCAGTTCAAGTGTAGCGGTTTTTACATTCCCTCTATAAGTGATATCTTATGATAAGTGTCTTTTTCTCTTTGACTTATTTCACTTAGAATCGTCGTACCTAAATCCACTCATCATGCTGCTACTAGCCTTATGACGTTGATTTCATGGCTGAGTGATATTCCATTGTACATAAGGACCACCACTTCTTTATCCATTTTTCTCTTTCCTGGGATATTTAAGGTGTAACGAAGTGGAGGTTCTTGTCAACAGAGCAACCCTAATCTTTGGGGTGCCTGTGTCTTGCTGATTTTTAGTTTTCCCAATTTATACGCCCATGAGTGGAAGTGCCCTATGCTCTCTAAGCTGAGTTTTTTAGATGTTTCAGGACACACCGTACACTTCTCCAGAGTGGCTGTTGGCAATTTACATCCGGCCCATCAGCGTAGCAAGGCTCACGTTTCTGCATGGCCTGTCCTGCATTTCTGGTTTTGACACTTTATTCAGCATGGCCCTTTTGACCGATGGGAAGCATGACTTCTCTGTAGCGCTGATTTGCCTTTCCAGGTTGCTTGGTTGGCCAAAAAGGGCGTATGCGTTTTTTCCTGAATATATTGAGGAAAAAACGCATACGCCCTTTTTGGCCGAGGGCATCATTGTCGAGGTTTTGCCGCTTTTCCTGTGCTTTAAAGGCGATTCGAATCTACCTCCTGAAATCAGTTTCCTGCAATTCTGCCTTGCTTTCAAATCCTCTTCGTTGCCTTCCCTCAATATATTTGTGGACGAGAGTTATCATTTATAACTCTGCAGGTCTGTGAATTGCAGTGACCCTGAGCTCCAGTTTTCAACTCGCTTTCTTGGGAGCTGGCCGCAAAAGCGCAGGATTGCTTCAGGCCCTATTCTGGTTCCGGGCGGCAGGCTGAGCCTGTGGTTAATTCTTCTTCCTGATGGGAAAATAGAGTGACCTGTGCCTGTCCCAACACCTAGAGCTAGTCTCTCATTGGTTCCCCCTCTTCCCGTTCAACCTCAGGACACATGGCAACCTGTACGGAACAGGAGGTTAAAGGTGCTGATTCTCCAAGGTGGGAGATTGCTAGTAAAGCGGGTGGAATGGCGAACCCGAGCACAAGGAGATGAGAAATGAGGTGTGTTTTAGAAACCTTTCCCGATCACACGGTGTGCCATCTTCTGGGATTCTCATGCATGTTTTCGATGTAGGAAGATGCCCTTGAACCTGGAGATTTGGGACCCATGGGATGGGTATCACGCAGTATTACTTTAAAGGGTTTGCGTTTGCTCACCCAACCTCACCAAACCTCTCAGCCCCAAGAGTGTCCACCCTTATGTCTCAATCAGCTGTGGGTCTAGATATGGTCAATCCAGGTGGCATCACAGCCCCTGAACGAATTTTGTAAGAATTTCTCTCTCTTTCACTGTCTTTGTTTCACGGGTTTTTAAAAGTAGTTGATTTTTATAATGGGGTTTAGCTGCTTTTCACTGCTGTGTTTATGCCGCTTTACACCCACTTGACTCACTTACAGAGAGATATCAATACATAGGTTTTAAGCTTCTTACTAGTCAGATATATTCTTGGGCGTTGAATAGGGGGTGTTGAGTCAAGTTCACTGAGCAAGGTGTAGGTCTTGTCTATTACATATTGGGTTTATGGAAAGGTATCTGAGCTAATTTGAAACCCTTGATTTATGCATCACCCCACCTCCCCTTTCCCGTTAAGCAGCCATAGTGTGTTTTCTAAACGTGTGACTCTGTTCTGTTTTGTAATTCCGTTCAAGTGTAGCGGTTTTTACATTCCCTCTATAAGTGATATCTTATGATAAGTGTCTTTTTCTGTTTGACTTATTTCACTTAGAATCGTCGTACCTAAATCCACTCATCATGCTGCTACTAGCCTTATGACGTTGATTTCATGGCTGAGTGATATTCCATTGTACATAAGGACCACCACTTCTTTATCCATTTTTCTCTTTCCTGGGATATTTAAGGTGTAACGAAGTGGAGGTTCTTGTCAACAGAGCAACCCTAAACTTTGGGGTGCCTGTGTCTTGCTGATTTTTAGTTTTCCCAATTTATACGCCCATGAGTGGAAGTGCCCTATGCTCTCTAAGCTGAGTTTTTTAGATGTTTCAGGACACACCGTACACTTCTCCAGAGTGGCTGTTGGCAATTTACATCCGGCCAATCAGCGTAGCAAGGCTCCCGTTTCTGCATGGCCTGTCCTGCATTTCTGGTTTTGACACTTTATTCAGCATGGCCCTTTTGACCGATGGGAAGCGGGACTTCTCTGTAGCGCTGATTTGCCTTTCCAGGTTGCTTGGTTGGCCAAAAAGGGCGTATGCGTTTTTTCCTGAATATATTGAGGAAAAAACGCATACGCCCTTTTTGGCCGAGGGCATCATTGTCGAGGTTTTGCCGCTTTTCCTGTGCTTTAAAGGCGATTCGAATCTACCTCCTGAAATCAGTTTCCTGCAATTCTGCCTTGCTTTCAAATCCTCTTCGTTGCCTTCCCTCAATATATTTGTGGACGAGAGTTATCATTTATAACTCTGCAGGTCTGTGAATTGCAGTGACCCTGAGCTCCAGTTTTCAACTCGCTTTCTTGGGAGCTGGCCGCAAAAGCGCAGGATTGCTTCAGGCCCTATTCTGGTTCCGGGCGGCAGGCTGAGCCTGTGGTTAATTCTTCTTCCTGATGGGAAAATAGAGTGACCTGTGCCTGTCCCAACACCTAGAGCTAGTCTCTCATTGGTTCCCCCTCTTCCCGTTCAACCTCAGGACACATGGCAACCTGTACGGAACAGGAGGTTAAAGGTGCTGATTCTCCAAGGTGGGAGATTGCTAGTAAAGCGGGTGGAATGGCGAACCCGAGCACAAGGAGATGAGAAATGAGGTGTGTTTTAGAAACCTTTCCCGATCACACGGTGTGCCATCTTCTGGGATTCTCATGCATGTTTTCGATGTAGGAAGATGCCCTTGAACCTGGAGATTTGGGACCCATGGGATGGGTATCACGCAGTATTACTTTAAAGGGTTTGCGTTTGCTCACCCAACCTCACCAAACCTCTCAGCCCCAAGAGTGTCCACCCTTATGTCTCAATCAGCTGTGGGTCTAGATATGGTCAATCCAGGTGGCATCACAGCCCCTGAACGAATTTTGTAAGAATTTCTCTCTCTTTCACTGTCTTTGTTTCACGGGTTTTTAAAAGTAGTTGATTTTTATAATGGGGTTTAGCTGCTTTTCACTGCTGTGTTTATGCCGCTTTACACCCACTTGACTCACTTACAGAGAGATATCAATACATAGGTTTTAAGCTTCTTACTAGTCAGATATATTCTTGGGCGTTGAATAGGGGGTGTTGAGTCAAGTTCACTGAGCAAGGTGTAGGTCTTGTCTATTACATATTGGGTTTATGGAACGGTATCTGAGCTAATTTGAAACCCTTGATTTATGCATCACCCCACCTCCCCTTTCCCGTTAAGCAGCCATAGTGTGTTTTCTAAACGTGTGACTCTGTTCTGTTTTGTAATTCCGTTCAAGTGTAGCGGTTTTTACATTCCCTCTATAAGTGATATCTTATGATAAGTGTCTTTTTCTGTTTGACTTATTTCACTTAGAATCGTCGTACCTAAATCCACTCATCATGCTGCTACTAGCCTTATGACGTTGATTTCATGGCTGAGTGATGTTCCATTGTACATAAGGACCACCACTTCTTTATCCATTTTTCTCTTTCCTGGGATATTTAAGGTGTAACGAAGTGGAGGTTCTTGTCAACAGAGCAACCCTAAACTTTGGGGTGCCTGTGTCTTGCTGATTTTTAGTTTTCCCTATTTATACGCCCATGAGTGGAAGTGCCCTATTCTCTCTAAGCTGAGTTTTTTAGATGTTTCAGGACACACTGTACACTTCTCCAGAGTGGCTGTTGGCAATTTACATCCGGCCCATCAGCGTAGCAAGGGTCCCGTTTCTGCATGGCCTGTCCTGCATTTCTGGTTTTGACACTTTATTCAGCATGGCCCTTTTGACCGATGGGAAGCGGGACTTCTCTGTAGCGCTGATTTGCCTTTCCAGGTTGCTTGTTTGGCCAAAAAGGGCGTATGCGTTTTTTCCTGAATATATTGAGGAAAAAAACGCATACGCCCTTTTTGGCCAAGGGCATCATTGTCGAGGTTTTGCCGCTCCTCCTGTGCTTTAAAGGCGATTCGAATCTACCTCCTGAAATCAGTTTCCTGCAATTCTGCCTTGCTTTCAAATCCTCTTCGTTGCCTTCCCTCAATATATTTGTGGACGAGAGTTATCATTTATAACTCTGCAGGTCTGTGAATTGCAGTGTCCCTGAGCTCCATTTTTCAACTTGCTTTCTTGGGAGCTGGCCGCAAAAGCGCAGGATTGCTTCAGGCCCTATTCTGGTTCCGGGCGGAAGGCTGAGCCTGTGGTTAATTCTTCTTCCTGATGGGAAAACAGAGTAACCTGTGCCTGTCCCAACACCTAGAGCTAGTCTCTCATTGGTTCCCCCTCTTCCCGTTCATCCTCAGAACAAATGACAACCTGTACGGAACAGGAGGTGAAAGGTGCTGATTCTCCACGGAGGGAGATTGTTAGTAAAGCGGCTGGAATGGCGAACCCGAGCACAAGGAGATGAGAAATGAGGTGCGTTTTAGAAACCTTTCCCAATCACACGGTGTACCATCTTCTGGGATTCTCATGCATGTTTTCGATGTAGGAAGATGCCCTTGAACCTGGAGATTTGGGACCCATGGGATGGGTATCACGCAGTATTACTTTAAAGGGTTTGCGTTTGCTCACCCAACCTCACCAAACCTCTCAGCCCCAAGAGTGTCCACCCTTATGTCTCAATCAGCTGTGGGTCTAGATATGGTCAATCCAGGTGGCATCACAGCCCCTGAACGAATTTTGTAAGAATTTCTCTCTCTTTCACTGTCTTTGTTTCACGGGTTTTTAAAAGTAGTTGATTTTTATAATGGGGTTTAGCTGCTTTTCACTGCTGTGTTTATGCCGCTTTACACCCACTTGACTCACTTACAGAGAGATATCAATACATAGGTTTTAAGCTTCTTACTAGTCAGATATATTCTTGGGCGTTGAATAGGGGGTGTTGAGTCAAGTTCACTGAGCAAGGTGTAGGTCTTGTCTATTACATATTGGGTTTATGGAACGGTATCTGAGCTAATTTGAAACCCTTGATTTATGCATCACCCCACCTCCCCTTTCCCGTTAAGCAGCCATAGTGTGTTTTCTAAACGTGTGACTCTGTTCTGTTTTGTAATTCCGTTCAAGTGTAGCGGTTTTTACATTCCCTCTATAAGTGATATCTTATGATAAGTGTCTTTTTCTGTTTGACTTATTTCACTTAGAATCGTCGTACCTAAATCCACTCATCATGCTGCTACTAGCCTTATGACGTTGATTTCATGGCTGAGTGATGTTCCATTGTACATAAGGACCACCACTTCTTTATCCATTTTTCTCTTTCCTGGGATATTTAAGGTGTAACGAAGTGGAGGTTCTTGTCAACAGAGCAACCCTAAACTTTGGGGTGCCTGTGTCTTGCTGATTTTTAGTTTTCCCTATTTATACGCCCATGAGTGGAAGTGCCCTATTCTCTCTAAGCTGAGTTTTTTAGATGTTTCAGGACACACTGTACACTTCTCCAGAGTGGCTGTTGGCAATTTACATCCGGCCCATCAGCGTAGCAAGGGTCCCGTTTCTGCATGGCCTGTCCTGCATTTCTGGTTTTGACACTTTATTCAGCATGGCCCTTTTGACCGATGGGAAGCGGGACTTCTCTGTAGCGCTGATTTGCCTTTCCAGGTTGCTTGTTTGGCCAAAAAGGGCGTATGCGTTTTTTCCTGAATATATTGAGGAAAAAAACGCATACGCCCTTTTTGGCCAAGGGCATCATTGTCGAGGTTTTGCCGCTCCTCCTGTGCTTTAAAGGCGATTCGAATCTACCTCCTGAAATCAGTTTCCTGCAATTCTGCCTTGCTTTCAAATCCTCTTCGTTGCCTTCCCTCAATATATTTGTGGACGAGAGTTATCATTTATAACTCTGCAGGTCTGTGAATTGCAGTGTCCCTGAGCTCCATTTTTCAACTTGCTTTCTTGGGAGCTGGCCGCAAAAGCGCAGGATTGCTTCAGGCCCTATTCTGGTTCCGGGCGGAAGGCTGAGCCTGTGGTTAATTCTTCTTCCTGATGGGAAAACAGAGTAACCTGTGCCTGTCCCAACACCTAGAGCTAGTCTCTCATTGGTTCCCCCTCTTCCCGTTCATCCTCAGAACAAATGACAACCTGTACGGAACAGGAGGTGAAAGGTGCTGATTCTCCACGGAGGGAGATTGTTAGTAAAGCGGCTGGAATGGCGAACCCGAGCACAAGGAGATGAGAAATGAGGTGCGTTTTAGAAACCTTTCCCAATCACACGGTGTACCATCTTCTGGGATTCTCATGCATGTTTTCGATGTAGGAAGATGCCCTTGAACCTGGAGATTTGGGACCCATGGGATGGGTATCACGCAGTATTACTTTAAAGGGTTTGCGTTTGCTCACCCAACCTCACCAAACCTCTCAGCCCCAAGAGTGTCCACCCTTATGTCTCAATCAGCTGTGGGTCTAGATATGGTCAATCCAGGTGGCATCACAGCCCCTGAACGAATTTTGTAAGAATTTCTCTCTCTTTCACTGTCTTTGTTTCACGGGTTTTTAAAAGTAGTTGATTTTTATAATGGGGTTTAGCTGCTTTTCACTGCTGTGTTTATGCCGCTTTACACCCACTTGACTCACTTACAGAGAGATATCAATACATAGGTTTTAAGCTTCTTACTAGTCAGATATATTCTTGGGCGTTGAATAGGGGGTGTTGAGTCAAGTTCACTGAGCAAGGTGTAGGTCTTGTCTATTACATATTGGGTTTATGGAAAGGTATCTGAGCTAATTTGAAACCCTTGATTTATGCATCACCCCACCTCCCCTTTCCCGTTAAGCAGCCATAGTGTGTTTTCTAAACGTGTGACTCTGTTCTGTTTTGTAATTCCGTTCAAGTGTAGCGGTTTTTACATTCCCTCTATAAGTGATATCTTATGATAAGTGTCTTTTTCTGTTTGACTTATTTCACTTAGAATCGTCGTACCTAAATCCACTCATCATGCTGCTACTAGCCTTATGACGTTGATTTCATGGCTGAGTGATATTCCATTGTACATAAGGACCACCACTTCTTTATCCATTTTTCTCTTTCCTGGGATATTTAAGGTGTAACGAAGTGGAGGTTCTTGTCAACAGAGCAACCCTAAACTTTGGGGTGCCTGTGTCTTGCTGATTTTTAGTTTTCCCTATTTATACGCCCATGAGTGGAAGTGCCCTATTCTCTCTAAGCTGAGTTTTTTAGATGTTTCAGGACACACCGTACACTTCTCCAGAGTGGCTGTTGGCAATTTACATCCGGCCCATCAGCGTAGCAAGGCTCCCGTTTCTGCATGGCCTGTCCTGCATTTCTGGTTTTGAAACTTTATTCAGCATGGCCCTTTTGACCGATGGGAAGCGGGACTTCTCTGTAGCGCTGATTTGCCTTTCCAGGTTGCTTGTTTGGCCAAAAAGGGCGTATGCGTTTTTTCCTGAATATATTGAGGAAAAAACGCATACGCTCTTTTTGGCTAAGGGCATCATTGTCGAGGTTTTGCCGCTTTTCCTGTGCTTTAAAGGCGATTCGAATCTACCTCCTGAAATCAGTTTCCTGCAATTCTGCCTTGCTTTCAAATCCTCTTCGTTGCCTTCCCTCAATATATTTGTGGACGAGAGTTATCATTTATAACTCTGCAGGTCTGTGAATTGCAGTGACCCTGAGCTCCAGTTTTTAACTCGCTTTCTTGGGAGCTGGCCGCAAAAGCGCAGGATTGCTTCAGGCCCTATTCTGGTTCCGGGCGACAGGCTGAGCCTCTGGTTAATTCTTCTTCCTGATGGGAAAATAGAGTGACCTGTGCCTGTCCCAACACCTAGAGCTAGTCTCTCATTGGTTCCCCCTCTTCCCGTTCAACCTCAGGACAAATGGCAACCTGTATGGAACAGGAGGTTAAAGGTGCTGATTCTCCAAGGAGGGAGATTGCTAGTAAAGCGGCTGGAATGGCGAACCCGAGCACACGGAGATGAGAAATGAGGTGCGTTTTAGAAACCTTTCCCGATCACACGGTGTACCATCTTCTGGGTTTCTCATGCATGTTTTCGATGTAGGAAGATGCCCTTGAACCTGGAGATTTGGGACCCATGGGATGGGTATCACGCAGTATTACTTTAAAGGGTTTGCGTTTGCTCACCCAACCTCACCAAACCTCTCAGCCCCAAGAGTGTCCACCCTTATGTCTCAATCAGCTGTGGGTCTAGATATGGTCAATCGAGGTGGCATCACAGCCCCTGAACGAATTTTGTAAGAATTTCTCTCTCTTTCACTGTCTTTGTTTCACGGGTTTTTAAAAGTAGTTGATTTTTATAATGGGGTTTAGCTGCTTTTCACTGCTGTGTTTATGCCGCTTTACACCCACTTGACTCACTTACAGAGAGATATCAATACATAGGTTTTAAGCTTCTTACTAGTCAGATATATTCTTGGGCGTTGAATAGGGGGTGTTGAGTCAAGTTCACTGAGCAAGGTGTAGGTCTTGTCTATTACATATTGGGTTTATGGAAAGGTATCTGAGCTAATTTGAAACCCTTGATTTATGCATCACCCCACCTCCCCTTTCCCGTTAAGCAGCCATAGTGTGTTTTCTAAACGTGTGACTCTGTTCTGTTTTGTAATTCAGTTCAAGTGTAGCGGTTTTTACATTCCCTCTATAAGTGATATCCTATGATAAGTGTCTTTTTCTGTTTGACTTATTTCACTTAGAATCGTCGTACCTAAATCCACTCCTCATGCTGCTACTAGCCTTATGACGTTGATTTCATGGCTGAGTGATATTCCATTGTACATAAGGACCACAACGTCTTTATCCATTTTTCTCTTTCCTGGGATATTTAAGGTGTAACTCAGTGGAGGTTCTTGTCAGCAGAGCAGCCCTAAACTTGGGGGTGACTGTGTCTTACTGATTTTTAGTTTTCCCAATTTATACGCCCATGAGTGGAAGTGCCCTATGCTCTGTAAGCTGAGTTTTTTAGATGTTTCAGGACACACCGTACACTTCTCCAGAGTGGCTGTTGGGAATTTACATCCAGCCCATCAGCGTAGCAAGGCTCCCGTTTCTCTATGGCTATCCTGCCTTTCTGGTTTTGACACTTTATTCAGCACGGCCCTTTTGACCGATGGGAAGCGAGACTTCTTTGTAGCGCTGATTTGCCTTTCCAGGTCGCTTGGTTGGCCAAAAAGGGCGTATGCGTTTTTTCCTGAATATATTCAGGAAAAACGCATACGCCCTTTTTGGCCAAGGGCATCATTGTCGAGGTTTTGCCGCTTTTCCTGTGCTTTAAAGGCGATTCGAATCTACCTCCTGAAATCAGTTTCCTGCAATTCTGCCTTGCTTTCAAATCCTCTTCGTTGCCTTCCCTCAATATATTTTTGGACGAGAGTTATCATTGATAACTCTTCAGGTTTGTGAATTGCAGTGCCCCTGAGCTCCATTTTTCAACTCGCTTTTTTGGGAGCTGGCCGCAAAAGCGCAGGATTGCTTCAGGCCCTATTCTGGTTCCGGGGGGCAGGCTGAGCCTGTGGTTAATTCTTCTTCCTGATGGGAAAATAGAGTGACCTGTGCCTTTCCCAACACCTAGAGCTAGTCTCTCATTGTTCCGCCCAATTTCCGTTCAGCCTCAGGACAAATGGCAACCTGTACGGAACAGGAGGTGAAAGGAGCTGATTCTCCAAGGAAGGAGACTGCTAGTAAAGCGGCAGGAATGGCGAACACGAGCACAAGGAGATGAGAAATGAGGTGCGTTTTAGAAACCTTTCCCGATCACACGGTGTACCATATTCTGGGTTTCTCATGCATGTTTTCGATGTAGGAAGATGCCCCTGAACCTGAAGATTTGGGACCCATGGGATGGGTACCCCGAAGTATTACTTTAAAGGATTTGTGTTTGCTCATCCAACCTCACCAAACGTCTAAGCCGCAAGAGTGTCCACCCTTATGTCTCAATCAGCTGTGGGTCTAGATATTGTCAATCCAGGTGGCATCACAGCCCCTGAACGAATTTTGTAAGAATTTCTCTCTCTTTCACAGTATTTGTTTCACGGGTTCTTAAAAGTAGTTGATTTTTACAATGGGGTTTAGCTGCTTTTCACTGCTGTGTTTATGCCGCTTTACACCCACTTGACTCACTTACACAGAGATATCAATACATAGGTTTTAAGATTCTTTCTAGTCAGATATATTCTTGGGCGGTGAATACGGGGTGTAGAGTCCAGTTCACTGAGCAAGGAGTAGGTCTTGTCTATTACATATTGGGTTTATGGAACGCTATCTGAGCTAATTTGAAACCTTTGTTTTATGCATCACCCCACCTCACCTTTCCCGTTAAGCAGCCATAGTGTGTTTTCTAAACGTGTGAATCTGTTCTGTTTTGTAATTCAGTGCAAGTTTAGCGGTTTTTACATTCCCTCTATAAGTGATATCTTATGATAAGTGTCTTTTTCTGTGTGACTTATTTCACTTAGAATCGTTGTACCTAAATCCACTCCTCATGCTGCTACTAGCCTTATGACGTTGATGTCATGGCTGAGTGAATATTCCATTGTACATAAGGACCACAACTTCTTTATCCATTTTTCTCTTTCCTGGGATATTTAAGGTGTAACGAAGTGGAGGTTCTTGTCAACAGAGCAGCCCTAATCTTTGGGGTGCCTGTGTCTTGCTGATTTTTAGGTTTCCCAATTTATACGCCCATCAGTGGAAGTGCCCTATGCTCTCTAAGCTGAGTTTTTTAGATTTTTCAGGACACACCGTACACTTCTCCAGAGTGGCTGTTGGCAATTGACATCCGGCCCATCAGCGTAGGAAGGCTCCCGTTTCTCCATGGCCTGTCCTGCATTCCTGGTTTTGACAGTTTATTCAGCACGGCCCTTTTGACCGATGGGAAGCGAGACTTCTTTGTAGCGCTGATTTGCCTTTCCAGGTTGCTTGGTTGTCCAAAAAGGGCGTATGCGTTTTTTCCTGAATATATTCAGGAAAAAACGCATACGCCCTTTTTGGCCAAGGGCATCATTGTCGAGGTTTTGCCGATTTTCCTGTGCTTTAAAGGCGATTCGAATCTACCTCCTGAAATCAGTTTCCTGCAATTCTGCCTTGCTTTCAAATCCTCTTCGTTGCCTTCCCTCAATATATTTGTGGACGAGAGTTATCATTGATAACTCTGCAGGTTTGTGAATTGCAGTGCCCCTGAGCTACGTTTTTCAACTCGCTTTTTTGGGAGCAGGCCGCAAAAGCGCAGGATTGTTTCAGGCCCTATTCTGGTTCCGGGGGGGCAGGCTGAGCCTGTGGTTAATTCTTCTTCCTGATGGGAAAATAGAGTGACCTGTGCCTGTCCCAACACCTAGAGCTAGTCTCTCATTGGTTCCCCCTCTTCCCGTTCATCCTCAGGACAAATGGCTACCTGTACGGAACAGGAGGTGAAAGGTGCTGATTCTCCAAGGAGGGAGATTGCTAGTAAAGCGGTTGGAATGGCGAACCCGAGCACCAGGAGATGAGAAATGAGGTGCGTTTTGGAAACCTTTCCCGATCACACGGTGTACCATCTTCTGGGTTTCTCATGCATGTTTTCGATGTAGGAAGATGCCCTTGAACCTGGAGATTTGGGACCCATGGGATGGGTACCCCGCAGTATTACTTTAAAGGGTCTGCGTTTGCTCACCCAACCTCACCAAACCTCTCAGCCCCAAGAGTGTCCACCCTTATGTCTCAATCAGCTGTGGGTCTAGATATGGTCAATCCAGGTGGCATCACAGCCCCTGAACGAATTTTGTAAGAATTTCTCTCTCTTTCACTGTCTTTGTTTCACGGGTTTTTAAAAGTAGTTGATTTTTATAATGGGGTTTAGCTGCTTTTCACTGCTGTGTTTAAGCCGCTTTACACCCACTTGACTCACTTACAGAGAGATATCAATACATAGGTTTTAAGCTTCTTACTAGTCAGATATATTCTTGGGCGTTGAATAGGGGGTGTTGAGTCCAGTTCACTGAGCAAGGAGTAGGTTTTGTCTATTACATATTGGGTTTACGGAACGGTATCTGAGCTATTTTGAAACCCTTGTTTTATGCGTCACCCCACCTCACCTTTCCCGATAAGGAGCCATAGTGTGTTTTCTAAACGTGTGACTCTGTTCTGTTTTGTAATTCAGTTCAAGTGTAGCGGTTTTTACATTCCCTCTATAAGTGATATCTTATGATAAGTGTCTTTTTCTGTTTGACTTATTTCACTTAGAATCGTCGTACCTAAATCCACTCATCATGCTGCTCCTAGCCTTATGACGTTGATTTCATGGCTGAGTGATATTCCATTGTACATAAGGACCACAACGTCTTTATCCATTTTTCTCTTTCCTGGGATATTTAAGGTGTATCGATGTGGATGTTCTGGTGAACAGAGCAACCCTAAACTTTGGGGTGCCTGTGTCTTGCTGATTTTCAGTTTTCCCAATTTATACGCCCATGAGTGGAAGTGCCCTATGCTCTGTAAGCTGAGTTTTTTAGATGTTTCAGGACACACCGTACACTTCTCCAGAGTGGCTGTTGGCAATTGACATCCCACCCATCAGCGTAGCAAGGCTCCCGTTTCTCCATGGCCTGTCCTGCATTCCTGGTTTTGACACTTTATTCAGCATGGCCCTTTTGACCGATGGGAAGCCAGACTTCTTTGTAGCGCTGATTTGCCTTTCCAGGTTGCTTGGTTGGCCAAAAAGGGCGTATGCGTTTTTTCCTGAATATATTCAGGAAAAAACGCATACGCCCTTTTTGGCCAACGGCATCATTGCCGAGGTTTTGCCGCTTTTCCTGTGCTTTAAAGGCGATTCGAATCTACCTCCTGCAATCTGTTTCCTGCAATTCTGCCTTGCTTTCAAATCCTCTTCGTTGCCTTCCCTCAATATATTTGTGGACGAGAGTTATCATGTATAACTCTGCAGGTTTGTGAATTGCAGTGCACCTGAGCTCCATTTTTCAACTCGCTTTCTTGGGAGCTGGCCGCAAAAGCGCAGGATTGCTTCAGGCCCTATTCTGGTTCCGGGCGGCAGGCTGAGCCTGTGGTTAATTCTTCTTCCTGATGGGAAAACAGAGTGACCTGTGCCTGTCCCAACACCTAGAGCTAGTCTCTCATTGGTTCCCCCTCTTCCCGTTCATCCTCAGAACAAATGGCAACCTGTACGGAACAGGAGGTGAAAGGTGCTGATTCTCCAAGGAGGGAGATTGCTAGTAAAGCGGCTGGAATGGCGAACCCGAGCACAAGGAGATGAGAAATGAGGTGCGTTTTAGAAACCTTTCCCGATCACACGGTGTACCATCTTCTGGGTTTCTCCTGCATGTTTTCGATGTAGGAAGATGCCCTTGAACCTGGAGATTTGGGACCCATGGGATGGGTACCACGCAGTATTACTTTAAAGGGTCTGCGTTTGCTCACCCAACCTCACCAATCCTCTCAGCCCAAAGAGTGTTCACCCTTATGTCTCAATCAGCAGTGGGTCTAGATATGGTCAATCCAGGTGGCATCACAGCCCCTGAACGAATTGTGTAAGAATTTGTCTCTCTTTCACTGTCTTTGTTTCACGGGTTTTTAAAAGTAGTTGATTTTTATAATGGGGTTTAGCTGCTTTTCACTGCTGTGTTTAGGCCGCTTTACTCCCACTTGACTCACTTACAGAGGGATATGAACACATAGGTTTTAAGATTCTTACTAGTCAGATATATTCTTGGGCGTTGAATAGGGGGTGTTGAGTCCAGTTCACTGAGCAAGGAGTAGGTCTTGTCTATTACATATTGGGTTTATGGAACGGTATCTGAGCTAATTTGAAACCTTTGTTTTATGCATCACCCCACCTCACCTTTCCCGATAAGCAGCCATAGTGTGTTTTCTAAACGTGTGACTCTGTTCTGTTTTGTAATTCAGTTCAAGTGTAGCGGTTTTTACATTCCCTCTATAAGTGATAGCTTATGATAAGTGTCTTTTTCTGTGTGACTATTTCACTTAGAATCGTCGTACCTAAATCCACTCCTCATGCTGCTACTAGCCTTATGACGTTGATTTCATGGCTGAGTGATATTCCATTGTACATAAGGACCACAACGTCTTTATCCATTTTTCTCTTTCCTGGGATATTTAAGGTGTAACGAAGTGGAGGTTCTTGTCAACAGAGCAGCCCTAATCTTTGGGGTGCCTGTGTCTTGCTGATTTTCAGTTTTCCCAATTTATACGCCCATGAGTGGAAGTGCCCTATGCTCTGTAAGCTGAGTTTTTTAGATGTTTCAGGACACACCGTACACTTCTCCAGAGTGGCTGTTGGCAATTTACATCCCGCCCATCAGCGTAGCAACGCTCCCGTTTCTCCATAGCCTGCCCTGCATTTCTGGTTTTGACACTTTATTCAGCATGGTCCTTTTGACCGATGGGAAGCGAGACTTCTTTGTAGCGCTGATTTGCCTTTCCAGGTTGCTTGGTTGGCCAAAAAGGGCGTATGCGTTTTTTCCTGAATATATTCAGGAAAAAAAGCATACGCCCTTTTTGGCCAAGGGCATCATTGTCGAGGTTTTGCCGCTTTTCCTGTGCTTTAAAGGCGATTCGAATCTACCTCCTGAAATCAGTTTCCTGCAATTTTGCCTTGCTTTCAAATCCTCTTCGTTGCCTTCCCTCAATATATTTGTGGACGAGAGTTATCATTTATAACTCGGCAGGTTTGTGAATTGCAGTGCCCCTGAGCTCCATTTTTCAACTCGCTTTCTTGGGAGCTGGCCGCAAAAGCGCAGGATTGCTTCAGGCCCTATTCTGGTTCCGGGCGGCAGGCTGAGCCTGTGGTTAATTCTTCTTCCTGATGGGAAAACAGTGACCTGTGCCTGTCCCAAGACCTAGAGCTAGTCTCTCATTGGTTCCCCCTCTTCCCGTTCATCCTCAGAACAAATGGCAACCTGTACGGAACAGGAGGTGAAAGGTGCTGATTCTCCAAGGAGGGAGATTGCTATTAAAGCGGTTGGAATGGCGAACCCGAGGCCAAGGAGATGAGAAATGAGGTGCGTTTTAGAAACCTTTCCCGATCACACGGTGTACCATCTTCTGGGTTTCTGCTGCATGTTTTCGATGTAGGAAGATGCCCTTGAACCTGGAGATTTGGGACCCATTGGATGGGTACCACGCAGTATTACTTTAAAGGGTCTGCGTTTGCTCACCCAACCTCACCAATCCTCTCAGCCCCAAGAGTGTTCACCCTTATGTCTCAATTAGCAGTGGGTCTAGATATGGTCAATCCAGGTGGCATCACAGCCTCTGAACGAATTTTGTAAGAATTTGTCTCTCTTTCACTGTCTTTGTGTCACGGGTTTTTAAAAGTAGTTGATTTTTATAATGGGGTTTAGCTGCTTTTCACTGCTGTGTTTAGGCCGCTTTACACCCACTTGACTCACTTACAGAGGGATATCAACACATAGGTTTTAAGATTCTTACTAGTCAGATATATTCTTGGGCGTTGAATAGGGGGTGTTGAGTCCAGTTCACTGAGCAAGGAGTAGGTTTTGTCTATTACATATTGGGTTTACGGAACGGTATCTGAGCTATTTTGAAACCCTTGTTTTATGTGTCACCCCACCTCACCTTTCCCGATAAGCAGCCATAGTGTGTTTTCTAAACGTGTGACTCTGTTCTGTTTTGTAATTCAGTTCAAGTGTAGCGGTTTTTACATTCCCTCTATAAGTGATATCTTATGATAAGTGTCTTTTTCTGTTTGACTTATTTCACTTAGAATCGTCGTACCTAAATCCACTCATCATGCTGCTACTAGACTTATGACGTTGATTTTATGGCTGAGTGATATTCCATTGTACATAAGGACCACAACGTCTTTATCCATTTTTCTCTTTCCTGGGATATTTAAGGTGTATCGATGTGGAGGTTCTTGTGAACAGAGCAACCCTAAACTTTGGGGTGCCTGTGTCTTGCTGATTTTCAGTTTTCCCAATTTATACGCCCATGAGTGGAAGTGCCCTATGCTCTGTAAGCTGAGTTTTTTAGATGTTTCAGGACACACCGTACACTTCTCCAGAGTGGCTGTTGGCAATTGACATCCCAGCCATCAGCGTAGCAAGGCTCCCGTTTCTCCATGGCCTGTCCTGCATTCCTGGTTTTGACACTTTATTCAGCATGGCCCTTTTGACCGATGGGAAGCGAGACTTCTTTGTAGCGCTGATTTGCCTTTCCATGTTGCTTGGTTGGCCAAAAAGGGCGTATGCGTTTTTTCCTGAATATATTCAGGAAAAAACGCATACGCCCTTTTTGGCCAAGGGCATCATTGCCGAGGTTTTGCCGCTTTTCCTGTGCTTTAAAGGCGATTCGAATCTACCTCCTGCAATCTGTTTCCTGCAATTCTGCCTTGCTTTCAAATCCTCTTCGTTGCCTTCCCTCAATATATTTGTGGACGAGAGTTATCATTTATAACTCTGCAGGTTTGTGAATTGCAGTGCCCCTGAGCTCCATTTTTCAACTCGCTTTCTTGGGAGCTGGCCGCAAAAGCGCAGGATTGCTTCAGGCCCTATTCTGGTTCCGGGCGGCAGGCTGAGCCTGTGGTTAATTCTTCTTCCTGATGGGAAAACAGAGTGACCTGTGCCTGTCCCAACACCTAGAGCTAGTCTCTCATTGGTTCCCCCTCTTCCCGTTCATCCTCAGAACAAATGGCAACCTGTACGGAACAGGAGGTGAAAGGTGCTGATTCTCCAAGGAGGGAGATTGCTAGTAAAGCGGTTGGAATGGCGAAGCCGAGCACAAGGAGATGAGAAATGAGGTGCGTTTTGGAAACCTTTCCCGATCACACGGTGTACCATCTTCTGGGTTTCTCATGCATGTTTTCGATGTAGGAAGATGCCCTTGAACCTGGAGATTTGGGACCCATGGGATGGGTACCCCGCAGTATTACTTTAAAGGGTCTGTGTTTGCTCACCCAACCTCACCAAAACTCTAAGCCGCAAGAGTGTCCACCCTTATGTCTCAATCAGCTGTGGGTCTAGATATGGTCAATCCAGGTGGCATCACAGCCCCTGAACGAATTTTGTAAGAATTTCTCTCTCTTTCACTGTCTTTGTTTCACGGAGTTTTAAAAGTAATTGAATTTAATAATGGCGTTTAGCTGCGTTTCACTGCTGTGTTTAGGCCGCTTTACACCCACTTCACTCACTTACAGAGAGATATCAATACATAGGTTTTAAGCTTCTTACTAGTCAGATATATTCTTGGGCGTTGAATAGGGGGTGTTGAGTCCAGTTCACTGAGCAAGGAGTAGGTCTTGTCTATTACATATTGGGTTTATGGAACGGTATCTGAGCTAATTTGAAACCTTTGTTTTATGCATCACCCCACCTCACCTTTCCCGGTAAGCAGCCATAGTGTGTTTTCTAAACGTGTGAATCTGTTCTGTTTTGTAATTCAGTTCAAGTGTAGCGGTTTTTACATTCCCTCTTTAAGTGATATCTTATGATAAGTGTCTTTTTCTGTGTGACTATTTCACTTAGAATCGTCGTACCTAAATCCACTCCTCATGCTGCTACTAGCCTTATGACGTTGATTTCATGGATGAGTGATATTCCATTGTACATAAGGACCACAACGTCTTTATCCATTTTTCTCTTTCCTGGGATATTTAAGGTGTAACGAAGTGGAGGTTCTTGTCAACAGAGCAGCCCTAATCTTTGGGGTGCCTGTGTCTTGCTGATTTTTAGTTTTCCCAATTTATACGCCCATGAGTGGAAGTGCCCTATGCTCTCTAACCTGAGTTTTTTAGATGTTTCAGGACACACCGTAACCTTCTCCAGAGTGGCTGTTGGCAATTGACATCCCGCCCATCAGCTTAGGAAGGCTCCCGTTTCTCCATGGCCTGTCCTGCATTCCTGGTTTTGACAGTTTATTCAGCACGGCCCTTTTGACCGATGGGAAGCAAGACTTCTTTGTAGCGCTGATTTGCCTTTCAAGGTTGCTTGGTTGGCCAAAAAGGGCGTATGCATTTTTTCCTGAATATATTCAGGAAAAAACGCATACGCCCTTTATGGCCAAGGGCATCATTGTCGAGGTTTTGCCGCTTTTCCTGTGCTTTAAAGGCGATTCGAATCTACCTCCTGAAATCAGTTTCCTGCAATTCTGCCTGGCTTTCAAATCCTCTTCGTTGCCTTCCCTCAATATATTTGTGGACGAGAGTTATCATTGATAACTCTGCAGGTTTGTGAATTGCAGTGCCCCTGAGCTACGTTTTTCAACTCGCATTTTTGGGAGCAGGCCGCAAAAGCGCAGGATTGCTTCAGGCCCTCTTCTGGTTCCGGGGCGGCAGGCTGAGCCTGTGGTTAATTCTTCTTCCTGATGGGAAAATAGAGTGACCTGTGCCTGTCCCAACACCTAGAGCTAGTCTCTCATTGGTTCCCCCTCTTCCCGTTCATCCTCAGGACAAATGGCTACCTGTACGGAACAGGAGGTGAAAGGTGCTGATTCTCCAAGGAGGGAGATTGCTACTAAAGCGGCTGGAATGGCGAACCCGAGCACAAGGAGATGAGAAATGAGGTGCGTTTTGGAAACCTTTCCCGATCACACGGTGTACCATCTTCTGGGTTTCTCATGCATGTTTTCGATGTAGGAAGATGCCCTTGAACCTGGAGATTTGGGACCCATCGGATGGGTACCCCGCAGTATTACTTTAAAGGGTCTGCGTTTGCTCACCCAACCTCACCAAAACTCTAAGCCGCAAGAGTGTCCACCCTTATGTCTCAATCAGCTGTGGGTCTAGATATGGTCAATCCAGGTGGCATCACAGCCTCTGAACGAATTTTGTAAGAATTTCTCTCTCTTTCACTGTCTTTGTTTCACGGAGTTTTAAAAGTAATTGAATTTAATAATGGCGTTTAGCTGCGTTTCACTGCTGTGTTTATGCCGCTTTACACCCACTTCACTCACTTACAGAGAGATATCAATACATAGGTTTTAAGCTTCTTACTAGTCAGATATATTCTTGGGCGTTGAATAGGGGGTGTTGAGTCCAGTTCACTGAGCAAGGAGTAGGTCTTGTCTATTACATATTGGGTTTACGGAACGGTATCTGAGCTATTTTGAAACCCTTGTTTTATGCGTCACCCCACCTCACCTTTCCCGATAAGCAGCCATAGTGTGTTTTCTAAACGTGTGACTCTGTTCTGTTTTGTAATTCAGTTCAAGTGTAGCGGTTTTTACATTCCCTCTATAAGTGATATCTTATCATAGGTGTCTCTTTCTGTGTGACTTATTTCACTTAGAATCGTAGTACCTAAATCCACTCATCATGCTGCTACTAGCCTTATGACGTTGAGTTCATGGCTGAGGGATATTCCATTGTACATAAGGACCACAACGTCTTTATCCATTTTTCTCTTTCCTGGGATATTTAAGGTGTATCGATGTGGAGTTTCTTGTGAACAGAGCAACCCTAAACTTTGGGGTGCCTGTGTCTTGCTGATTTTCAGTTTTCCCAATTTATACGCCCATGAGTGGAAGTGCCCTATGCTCTGTAAGCTGAGTTTTTTAGATGTTTCAGGACACACCGTACACTTCTCCAGAGAGGCTGTTGGCAATTGACATCCCAGCCATCAGCGTAGCAAGGCTCCCGTTTCTCCATGGCCTGTCCTGCATTCCTGGTTTTGACACTTTATTCAGCATGGCCCTTTTGACCGATGGGAAGCGAGACTTCTTTGTAGCGCTGATTTGCCTTTCCAGGTTGCTTGGTTGGCCAAAAAGGGCGTATGCGTTTTTTCCTGAATATATTCAGGAAAAAACGCATACGCCCTTTTTGGCCAAGGGCATCATTGCCGAGGTTTTGCCGCTTTTCCTGTGCTTTAAAGGCGATTCGAATCTACCTCCTGCAATCTGTTTCCTGCAATTCTGCCTTGCTTTCAAATCCTCTTCGTTGCCTTCCCTCAATATATTTGTGGACGAGAGTTATCATTTATAACTCTGCAGGTTTGTGAATTGCAGTGCCCCTGAGCTCCATTTTTCAACTCGCTTTCTTGGGAGCTGGCCGCAAAAGCGCAGGATTGCTTCAGGCCCTATTCTGGTTCCGGGCGGCAGGCTGAGCCTGTGGTTAATTCTTCTTCCTGATGGGAAAACAGAGTGACCTGTGCCTGTCCCAACACCTAGAGCTAGTCTCTCATTGGTTCCCCCTCTTCCCGTTCATCCTCAGAACAAATGGCAACCTGTACGGAACAGGAGGTGAAAGGTGCTGATTCTCCAAGGAGGGAGATTGCTAGTAAAGCGGCTGGAATGGTGAACCCGAGCACAAGGAGATGAGAAATGAGGTGCGTTTTAGAAACCTTTCCCGATCACACGGTGTACCATCTTCTGGGTTTCTCCTGCATGTTTTCGATGTAGGAAGATGCCCTTGAACCTGGAGATTTGGGACCCATGGGATGGGTACCACACAGTATTACTTTAAAGGGTCTGCGTTTGCTCACCCAACCTCACCAATCCTCTCAGCCCCAAGAGTGTTCACCCTTATGTCTCAATCAGCAGTGGGTCTAGATATGGTCAATCCAGGTGGCATCACAGCCCCTGAACGAATTTTGTAAGAATTTGTCTCTCTTTCACTGTCTTTGTTTCACGGGTTATTAAAAGTAGTTGATTTTTATAATGGGGTTTAGCTGCTTTTCACTGCTGTGTTTAGGCCGCTTTACACCCACTTGACTCACTTACAGAGGGATATCAACACATAGGTTTTAAGATTCTTACTAGTCAGATATATTCTTGGGCGTTGAATAGGGGGTGTTGAGTCCAGTTCACTGAGCAAGGAGTAGGTCTTGTCTATTACATATTGGGTTTATGGAACGGTATCTGAGCTAATTTGAAACCTTTGTTTTATGCATCACCCCACCTCACCTTTCCCGTTAAGCAGCCATAGTGTGTTTTCTAAACGTGTGAATCTGTTCTGTTTTGTAATTCAGTTCAAGTGTAGCGGTTTTTACATTCCCTCTTTAAGTGATATCTTATGATAAGTGTCTTTTTCTGTGTGACTATTTCACTTAGAATCGTCGTACCTAAATCCACTCCTCATGCTGCCACTAGCCTTATGACGTTGATGTCATGGCTGAGTGATATTCCATTGTACATAAGGACCACAACTTCTTTATCCATTTTTCTCTTTCCTGGGATATTTAAGGTGTAACGAAGTGGAGGTTCTTGTCAACAGAGCAGCCCTAATCTTTGGGGTGCCTGTGTCTTGCTGATTTTTAGTTTTCCCAATTTATACGCCCATGAGTGGAAGTGCCCTATGTTCTCTAAGCTGAGTTTTTTAGGTGTTTCAGGACACACCGTACACTTCTCCAGAGTGGCTGTTGGCAATTGACATCCCGCCCATCAGCGTAGCAAGGCTCCCGTTTCTCCATGGCCTGCCCTGCATTTCTGGTTTTGACACTTTATCCAGCACGGTCCTTTTGACCTATGGGAAGCGAGACTTCTTTGTAGCGCTGATTTGCCTTTCCAGGTTGCTTGGCTGGCCAAAAAGGGCGTATGCGTTTTTTCCTGTATATATTCAGGAAAAAACGCATACGCCCTTTTTGGCCAAGGGCATCATTGTCGAGGTTTTGCCGCTTTTCCTGTGCTTTAAAGGCGATTCGAACCTACCTCCTGAAATCAGTTTCCTGCAATTCTGCCTTGCTTTCAAATCCTCTTCGTTGCCTTCCCTCAATATATTTGTGGACGAGAGTTATCATTGATAACTCTGCAGGTTTGTGAATTGCAGTGCCCCTGAGCTACGTTTTTCAACTCGCATTTTTGGGAGCAGGCCGCAAAAGCGCAGGATTGCTTCAGGCCCTATTTTGGTTCTGGGGTGGCAGGCTGAGTCTGTGGTTAATTCTTCTTCCTGATGGGAAAATAGAGTGACCTGTGCCTGTCCCAACACCTAGAGCTAGTCTCTCATTGGTTCCCCCTCTTCCCGTTCATCCTCAGGACAAATGGCTACCTGTACGGAACAGGAGGTGAAAGGTGCTGATTCTCCAAGGTGGGAGATTGCTAGTAAAGCGGTTGGAATGGCGAACCCGAGCACAAGGAGATGAGAAATGAGGTGCGTTTTGGAAACCTTTCCCGATCACACGGTGTACCATCTTCTGGGTTTCTCATGCATGTTTTCGATGTAGGAAGATGCCCTTGAACCTGCAGATTTGGGACCCATGGGATGGGTACCCCGCAGTATTACTTTAAAGGGTCTGCGTTTGCTCACCCAACCTCACCAAAACTCTAAGCCGCAAGAGTGTCCACCCTTATGTCTCAATCAGCTGTGGGTCTAGATATGGTCAATCCAGGTGGCATCACAGCCCCTGAACGAATTTTGTAAGAATTTCTCTCTCTTTCACTGTCTTTGTTTCACGGAGTTTTAAAAGTAATTGAATTTAATAATGGCGTTTAGCTGCGTTTCACTGCTGTGTTTATGCCGCTTTACACCCACTTAACTCACTTACAGAGAGATATCAATAGATAGGTTTTAAGCTTCTTACTAGTCAGATATATTCTTGGGCGTTGAATAGGGGGTGTTGAGTCCAGTTTACTGAGCAAGGAGTAGGTCTTGTCTATTACATATTGGGTTTACGGAACGGTATCTGAGCTATTTTGAAACCCTTGTTTTATGCGTCACCCCACCTCACCTTTCCCGATAAGCAGCCATAGTGTGTTTTCTAAACGTGTGACTCTGTTCTGTTTTGTAATCCAGTTCAAGTGTAGCGGTTTTTACATTCCCTCTATAAGTGATATCTTATCATAGGTGTCTCTTTCTGTGTGACTTATTTCACTTAGAATCGTAGTACCTAAATCCACTCATCATGCTGCTACTAGCCTTATGACGTTGAGTTCATGGCTGAGTGATATTCCATTGTACATAAGGACCACAACGTCTTTATCCATTTTTCTCTTTCCTGGGATATTTAAGGTGTATCGATGTGGAGGTTCTTGTCAACAGAGCAACCCTAAACTTTGGGGTGCCTGTGTCTTGCTGATTTTCAGTTTTCCCAATTTATACGCCCATGAGTGGAAGTGCCCTATGCTCTGTAAGCTGAGTTTTTTAGATGTTTCAGGACACACCGTACACTTCTCCAGAGAGGCTGTTGGCAATTGACATCCCAGCCATCAGCGTAGCAAGGCTCCCGTTTCTCCATGGCCTGTCCTGCATTCCTGGTTTTGACACTTTATTCAGCATGGCCCTTTTGACCGATGGGAAGCGAGACTTCTTTGTAGCGCTGATTTGCCTTTCCAGGTTGCTTGGTTGGCCAAAAAGGGCGTATGCGTTTTTTCCTGAATATATTCAGGAAAAAACGCATACGCCCTTTTTGGCCAAGGGCATCATTGCCGAGGTTTTGCCGCTTTTCCTGTGCTTTAAAGGCGATTCGAATCTACCTCCTGCAATCTGTTTCCTGCAATTCTGCCTTGCTTTCAAATCCTCTTCGTTGCCTTCCCTCAATATATTTGTGGACGAGAGTTATCATTTATAACTCTGCAGGTTTGTGAATTGCAGTGCCCCTGAGCTCCATTTTTCAACTCGCTTTCTTGGGAGCTGGCCGCAAAAGCGCAGGATTGCTTCAGGCCCTATTCTGGTTCCGGGCGGCAGGCTGAGCCTGTGGTTAATTCTTCTTCCTGATGGGAAAACAGAGTGACCTGTGCCTGTCCCAACACCTAGAGCTAGTCTCTCATTGGTTCCCCCTCTTCCCGTTCATCCTCAGAACAAATGGCAACCTGTACGGAACAGGAGGTGAAAGGTGCTGATTCTCCAAGGAGGGAGATTGCTAGTAAAGCGGTTGGAATGGCGAACTCGAGCACAAGGAGATGAGAAATGAGGTGCGTTTTAGAAACCTTTCCCGATCACACGGTGTACCATCTTCTGGGATTCTCCTGCATGTTTTCGATGTAGGAAGATGCCCTTGAACCTGGAGATTTGGGACCCATGGGATGGGTACCACGCAGTATTACTTTAAAGGGTCTGCGTTTGCTCACCCAACCTCACCAATCCTCTCAGCCCCAAGAGTGTTCACCCTTATGTCTCAATCAGCAGTGGGTCTAGATATGGTCAATCCAGGTGGCATCACAGCCCCTGAACGAATTTTGTAAGAATTTGTCTCTCTTTCACTGTCTTTGTTTCACGGGTTTTTAAAAGTAGTTGATTTTTATAATGGGGTTTAGCTGCTTTTCACTGCTGTGTTTAGGCTGCTTTACTCCCACTTGACTCACTTACAGAGGGATATCAACACATAGGTATTAAGATTCTTACTAGTCAGATATATTCTTGGGCGTTGAATAGGGGGTGTTGAGTTCAGTTCACTGAGCAAGGAGTAGGTCTTATCTATTACATATTGGGTTTATGGAACGGTATCTGAGCTAATTTGAAACCTTTGTTTTATGCATCACCCCACCTCACCTTTCCCGTTAAGCAGCCATAGTGTGTTTTCTAAACGTGTGAATCTGTTCTGTTTTGTAATTCAGTTCAAGTGTAGCGGTTTTTACATTCCCTCTATAAGTGATATCTTATGATAAGTGTCTTTTTCTGTGTGACTATTTCACTTAGAATCGTCGTACCTAAATCCACTCCTCATGCTGCTACTAGCCTTATGACGTTGATGTCATGGCTGAGTGATATTCCATTGTACATAAGGACCACAACTTCTTTATCCATTTTTCTCTTTCCTGGGATATTTAAGGTGTAACGAAGTGGAGGTTCTTGTCAACAGAGCAGCCCTAATCTTTGGGGTGCCTGTGTCTTGCTGATTTTTAGTTTTCCCAATTTATACGCCCATGAGTGGAAGTGCCCTATGCTCTCTAAGCTGAGTTTTTTAGATGTTTCAGGACACACCGTACACTTCTCCAGAGTGGCTGTTGGCAATTGACATCCCGCCCATCAGCGTAGGAAGGCTCCCGTTTCTCCATGGCCTGTCCTGCATTCCTGGTTTTGACAGTTTATTCAGCACGGCCCTTTTGACCGATGGGAAGCAAGACTTCTTTGTAGCGCTGATTTGCCTTTCCAGGTTGCTTGGTTGGCCAAAAAGGGCGTATGCGTTTTTTCCTGAATATATTCAGGAAAAAACGCATACGCCCTTTTTGGCCAAGGGCATCATTGTCGAGGTTTTGCCGCTTTTCCTGTGCTTTAAAGGCGATTCGAATCTACCTCCTGAAATCAGTTTCCTGCAATTCTGCCTTGCTTTCAAATCCTCTTCGTTGCCTTCCCTCAATATATTTGTGGACGAGAGTTATCATTGATAACTCTGCAGGTTTGTGAATTGCAGTGCCCCTGAGCTACGTTTTTCAACTCGCATTTTTGGGAGCAGGCCGCAAAAGCGCAAGATTGCTTCAGGCCCTATTCTGGTTCCGGGGGGGCAGGCTGAGCCTGTGGTTATTTCTTCTTCCTGATGGGAAAATAGAGTGACCTGTGCCTGTCCCAACACCTAGAGCTAGTCTCTCATTGGTTCCCCCTCTTCCCGTTCATCCTCAGGACAAATGGCTACCTGTACGGAACAGGAGGTGAAAGGTGCTGATTCTCCAAGGAGGGAGATTGCTAGTAAAGGGGTTGGAATGGCGAACCCGAGCACAAGGAGATGAGAAATGAGGTGCGTTTTGGAAACCTTTCCCGATCACACGGTGTACCATCTTCTGGGTTTCTCATGCATGTTTTCGATGTAGGAAGATGCCCTTGAACCTGGAGATTTGGGACCCATGGGATGGGTACCCCGCAGTATTACTTTAAAGGGTCTGCGTTTGCTCACCCAACCTCACCAAAACTCTAAGCCGCAAGAGTGTCCACTCTTATGTCTCAATCAGCTGTGGGTCTAGATATGGTCAATCCAGGTGGCATCACAGCCCCTGAACGAATTTTGTAAGAATTTCTCTCTCTTTCACTGTCTTTGTTTCACGGAGTTTTAAAAGTAATTGAATTTAATAATGGCGTTTAGCTGCGTTTCACTGCTGTGTTTATGCCGCTTTACACCCACTTCACTCACTTACAGAGAGATATCAATACATAGGTTTTAAGATTCTTACTAGTCAGATATATTCTTGGGCGTTGAATAGGGGGTGTTGAGTCCAGTTCACTGAGCAAGGAGTAGGTCTTGTCTATTACATATTGGGTTTACGGAACGGTATCTGATCTATTTTGAAACCCTTGTTTTATGCGTCACCCCACCTAACCTTTCCCGATAAGCAGCCATAGTGTGTTTTCTAAACGTGTGACTCTGTTCTGTTTTGTAATTCAGTTCAAGTGTAGCGGTTTTTACATTCCCTCTATAAGTGATATCTTATCATAGGTGTCTCTTTCTGTGTGACTTATTTCACTTAGAATCGTAGTACCTAAATCCACTCATCATGCTGCTACTAGCCTTATGACGTTGATTTCATGGCTGAGTGATATTCCATTGTACATAAGGACCACAACGTCTTTATCCATTTTTCTCTTTCCTGGGATATTTAAGGTGTATCGATGTGGAGGTTCTTGTCAACAGAGCAACCCTAAACTTTGGGGTGCCTGTGTCTTGCTGATTTTCAGTTTTCCCAATTTATACGCCCATGAGTGGAAGTGCCCTATGCTCTGTAAGCTGAGTTTTTTAGATGTTTCAGGACACACCGTACACTTCTCCAGAGTGGCTGTTGGCAATTGACATCCCAGCCATCAGCGTAGCAAGGCTCCCGTTTCTCCATGGCCTGTCCTGCATTCCTGGTTTTGAAACTTTATTCAGCATGGCCCTTTTGACCGATGGGAAGCGAGACTTCTTTGTAGCGCTGATTTGCCTTTCCAGGTTGCTTGGTTGGCCAAAAAGGGCGTATGCGTTTTTTCCTGAATATATTCAGGAAAAAACGCATACGCCCTTTTTGGCCAAGGGCATCATTGCCGAGGTTTTGCCGCTTTTCCTGTGCTTTAAAGGCGATTCGAATCTACCTCCTGCAATCTGTTTCCTGCAATTCTGCCTTGCTTTCAAATCCTCTTCGTTGCCTTCCCTCAATATATTTGTGGACGAGAGTTATCATTTATAACTCTGCAGGTTTGTGAATTGCAGTGCCCCTGAGCTCCATTTTTCAACTCGCTTTCTTGGGAGCTGGCCGCAAAAGCGCAGGATTGCTTCAGGCCCTATTCTGGTTCCGGGCGGCAGGCTGAGCCTGTGGTTAATTCTTCTTCCTGATGGGAAAACAGAGTGACCTGTGCCTGTCCCAACACCTAGAGCTAGTCTCTCATTGGTTCCCCCTCTTCCCGTTCATCCTCAGAACAAATGGCAACCTGTACGGAACAGGAGGTGAAAGGTGCTGATTCTCCAAGGAGGGAGATTGCTAGTAAAGCGGTTGGAATGGCGAACTCGAGCACAAGGAGATGAGAAATGAGGTGCGTTTTAGAAACCTTTCCCGATCACACGGTGTACCATCTTCTGGGTTTCTCCTGCATGTTTTCGATGTAGGAAGATGCCCTTGAACCTGGAGATTTGGGACCCATGGGATGGGTACCACGCAGTATTACTTTAAAGGGTCTGCGTTTGCTCACCCAACCTCACCAATCCTCTCAGCCCCAAGAGTGTTCACCCTTATGTCTCAATCAGCAGTGGGTCTAGATATGGTCAATCCAGGTGGCATCACAGCCCCTGAACGAATTTTGTAAGAATTTGTCTCTCTTTCACTGTCTTTGTTTCACGGGTTATTAAAAGTAGTTGATTTTTATAATGGGGTTTAGCTGCTTTTCACTGCTGTGTTTAGGCCGCTTTACACCCACTTGACTCACTTACAGAGGGATATCAACACATAGGTTTTAAGATTCTTACTAGTCAGATATATTCTTGGGCGTTGAATAGGGGGTGTTGAGTCCAGTTCACTGAGCAAGGAGTAGGTCTTGTCTATTACATATTGGGTTTATGGAACGGTATCTGAGCTAATTTGAAACCTTTGTTTTATGCATCACCCCACCTCACCTTTCCCGTTAAGCAGCCATAGTGTGTTTTCTAAACGTGTGAATCTGTTCTGTTTTGTAATTCAGTTCAAGTGTAGCGGTTTTTACATTCCCTCTTTAAGTGATATCTTATGATAAGTGTCTTTTTCTGTGTGACTATTTCACTTAGAATCCTCGTACCTAAATCCACTCCTCATGCTGCTACTAGCCTTATGACGTTGATGTCATGGCTGAGTGATATTCCATTGTACATAAGGACCACAACTTCTTTATCCTTTTTTCTCTTTCCTGGGATATTTAAGGTGTAACGAAGTGGAGGTTCTTGTCAACAGAGCAGCCCTAATCTTTGGGGTGCCTGTGTCTTGCTGATTTTTAGTTTTCCCAATTTATACGCCCATGAGTGGAAGTGCCCTATGCTCTCTAAGCTGAGTTTTTTAGGTGTTTCAGGACACACCGTACACTTCTCCAGAGAGGCTGTTGGCAATTGACATCCCGCCCATCAGCGTAGCAAGGCTCCCGTTTCTCCATGGCCTGCCCTGCATTTCTGGTTTTGACACTTTATTCCCCATGGTCCTTTTGACCGATGGGAAGCGAGACTTCTTTGTAGCGCTGATTTGCCTTTCCAGGTTGCTTGGCTGGCCAAAAAGGGCGTATGCGTTTTTTCCTGAATATATTCAGGAAAAAACGCATACGCCCTTTTTGGCCAAGGGCATCATTGTCGAGGTTTTGCCGCTTTTCCTGTGCTTTAAAGGCGATTCGAATCTTCCTCCTGAAATCAGTTTCCTGCAATTCTGCCTTGCTTTCAAATCCTCTTCGTTGCCTTCCCTCAATATATTTGTGGACGAGAGTTATCATTGATAACTCTGCAGGTTTGTGAATTGCAGTGCCCCTGAGCTACGTTTTTCAACTCGCATTTTTGGGAGCAGGCCGCAAAAGCGCAGGATTGCTTCAGGCCCTATTCTGGTTCCGGGCGGCAGGCTGAGCCTGTGGTTAATTCTTCTTCCTGATGGGAAAACAGAGTGACCTGTGCCTGTCCCAACACCTAGAGCTAGTCTCTCATTGGTTCCCCCTCTTCCCGTTCATCCTCAGAACAAATGGCAACCTGTACGGAACAGGAGGTGAAAGGTGCTGATTCTCCAAGGAGGGAGATTGCTATTAAAGCGGTTGGAATGGCGAACTCGAGCACAAGGAGATGAGAAATGAGGTGCGTTTTAGAAACCTTTCCCGATCACACGGTGTACCATCTTCTGGGTTTCTCCTGCATGTTTTCGATGTAGGAAGATGCCCTTGAACCTGGAGATTTGGGACCCATGGGATGGGTACCACGCAGTATTACTTTAAAGGGTCTGCGTTTGCTCACCCAACCTCACCAATCCTCTCAGCCCCAAGAGTGTTCACCCTTATGTCTCAATCAGCAGTGGGTCTAGATATGGTCAATCCAGGTGGCATCACAGCCCCTGAACGAATTTTGTAAGAATTTGTCTCTCTTTCACTGTCTTTGTTTCACGGGTTTTTAAAAGTAGTTGATTTTTATAATGGGGTTTAGCTGCTTTTCACTGCTGTGTTTAGGCCGCTTTACACCCACTTGACTCACTTACAGAGGGATATCAACACATAGGTTTTAAGATTCTTACTAGTCAGATATATTCTTGGGCGTTGAATAGAGGGTGTTGAGTCCAGTTCACTGAGCAAGGAGTAGGTCTTGTCTATTACATATTGGGTTTATGGAACGGTATCTGAGCTAATTTGAAACCTTTGTTTTATGCATCACCCCACCTCACCTTTCCCGTTAAGCAGCCATAGTGTGTTTTCTAAACGTGTGAATCTGTTCTGTTTTGTAATTCAGTTCAAGTGTAGCGGTTTTTACATTCCCTCTATAAGTGATATCTTATGATAAGTATCTTTTTCTGTGTGACTATTTCACTTAGAATCGTCGTACCTAAATCCACTCCTCATGCTGCTACTAGCCTTATGACGTTGATGTCATGGCTGAGTGATATTCCATTGTACATAAGGACCACAACTTCTTTATCCATTTTTCTCTTTCCTGGGATATTTAAGGTGTAATGAAGTAGAGGTTCTTGTCAACAGAGCAGCCCTAATCTTTGGGGTGCCTGTGTCTTGCTGATTTTTAGTTTTCCCAATTTATACGCCCATGAGTGGAAGTGCCCTATGCTCTCTAAGCTGAGTTTTTTAGGTGTTTCAGGACACACCGTACACTTCTCCAGAGTGGCTGTTGGCAATTTACATCCCACCCATCAGCGTAGCAAGGTTCCCGTTTCTCCATGGCCTGCCCTGCATTTCTGGTTTTGACACTTTATTCAGCATGGTCCTTTTGACCGATGGGAAGCGAGACTTCTTTGTAGCGCTGATTTGCCTTTCCAGGTTGCTTGGTTGGCCAAAAAGGGCGTATGCGTTTTTTCCTGAATATATTCAGGAAAAAACGCATACGCCCTTTTTGGCCAAGGGCATCATTGTCGAGGTTTTGCCGCTTTTCCTGTGCTTTAAAGGCGATTCGAATCTACCTCCTGAAATCAGTTTCCTGCAATTCTGCCTTGCTTTCAAATCCTCTTCGTTGCCTTCCCTCAATATATTTGTGGACGAGAGTTATCATTGATAACTCTGCAGGTTTGTGAATTGCAGTGCCCCTGAGCTACGTTTTTCAACTCGCATTTTTGGGAGCAGGCCGCAAAAGCGCAGGATTGCTTCAGGCCCTATTTTGGTTCCGGGGTGGCAGGCTGAGTCTGTGGTTAATTCTTCTTCCTGATGGGAAAATAGAGTGACCTGTGCCTGTCCCAACACCTAGAGCTAGTCTCTCATTGGTTCCCCCTCTTCCCGTTCATCCTCAGGACAAATGGCTACCTGTACGGAACAGGAGGTGAAAGGTGCTGATTCTCCAAGGAGGGAGATTGCTAGTAAAGCGGTTGGAATGGCGAACCCGAGCACAAGGAGATGAGAAATGAGGTGCGTTTTGGAAACCTTTCCCGATCACATGGTGTACCATCTTCTGGGTTTCTCATGCATGTTTTCGATGTAGGAAGATGCCCTTGAACCTGGAGATTTGGGAACCATGGGATGGGTACCACGCAGTATTATTTTAAAGGGTCTGCGTTTGCTCACCCAACCTCACCAATCCTCTCAGCCCCAAGAGTGTTCACCCTTATGTCTCAATCAGCAGTGGGTCTAGATATGGTCAATCCATGTGGCATCATAGCCCCTGAACGAATTTTGTAAGAATTTCTCTCTCTTTCACTGTCTTTGTTTCACTTAGTTTTAAAAGTAATTGAATATAATAATGGCGTTTAGCTGCGTTTCACTGCTGTGTTTATGCCGCTTTACACCCACTTCACTCACTTACAGAGAGATATCAATAGATAGGTTTTAAGCTTCTTACTAGTCAGATATATTCTTGGGCGTTGAATAGGGGGTGTTGAGTCCAGTTCACTGAGCAAGGAGTAGGTCTTGTCTATTACATATTGGGTTTACGGAACGGTATCTGAGCTATTTTGAAACCCTTGTTTTATGCGTCACCCCACCTCACCTTTCCCGATAAGCAGCCATAGTGTGGTTTCTAAACGTGTGACTCTGTTCTGTTTTGTAATTCAGTTCAAGTGTAGCGGTTTTTACATTCCCTCTATAAGTGATATCTTATCATAGGTGTCTCTTTCTGTGTGACTTATTTCACTTAGAATCGTAGTACCTAAATCCACTCATCATGCTGCTACTAGCCTTATGACGTTGAGTTCATGGCTGAGTGATATTCCATTGTACATAAGGACCACAACGTCTTTATACATTTTTCTCTTTTCTGGGATATTTAACGTGTATCGATGTGGAGGTTCTTGTCAACAGAGCAACCCTAAACTTTGGGGTGCCTGTGTCTTGCTGATTTTCAGTTTTCCCAATTTATACGCCCATGAGTGGAAGTGCCCTATGCTCTGTAAGCTGAGTTTTTTAGATGTTTCAGGACACACCGTACACTTCTCCAGAGTGGCTGTTGGCAATTGACATCCCACCCATCAGCGTAGCAAGGTTCCCGTTTCTCCATGGCCTGTCCTGCATTCCTGGTTTTGACACTTTATTCAGCATGGTCCTTTTGACCGATGGGAAGCGAGACTTCTTTGTAGCGCTGATTTGCCTTTCCAGGTTGCTTGGTTGGCCAAAAAGGGCGTATGCGTTTTTTCCTGAATATATTCAGGAAAAAACGCATACGCCCTTTTTGGCCAAGGGCATCATTGCCGAGGTTTTGCCGCTTTTCCTGTGCTTTAAATGCGATTCGAATCTACCTCTTGCAATCAGTTTCCTGCAATTCTGCCTTGCTTTCAAATCCTCTTCGTTGCCTTCCCTCAATATATTTGTGGACGAGAGTTATCATTGATAACTCTGCAGGTTTGTGAATTGCAGTGCCCCTGAGCTCCACTTTTCAACTCGCTTTCTTGGGAGCTGGCCGCAAAAGCGCAGGATTGCTTCAGGCCCTATTCTGGTTCCGGGCGGCAGGCTGAGCCTGTGGTTAATTCTTCTTCCTGATGGGAAAACAGAGTGACCTGTGCCTGTCCCAACACCTAGAGCTAGTCTCTCATTGGTTCCCCCTCTTCCCGTTCATCCTCAGAACAAATGGCAACCTGTACGGAACAGGAGGTGAAAGGTGCTGATTCTTCAAGGAGGGAGATTGCTAGTAAAGCGGTTGGAATGGCGAACCCGAGCACAAGGAGATGAAAAATGAGGTGCGTTTTAGAAACCTTTCCCGATCACACGGTGTACCATCTTCTGGGTTTCTCCTGCATGTTTTCGATGTAGGAAGATGCCCTTGAACCTGGAGATTTGGGAACCATGGGATGGGTACCACGCAGTATTATTTTAAAGGGTCTGCATTTGCTCACCCAACCTCACCAATCCTCTCAGCCCCAAGAGTGTTCACCCTTATGTCTCAATCAGCAGTGGGTCTAGATATGGTCAATCCATGTGGCATCATAGCCCCTGAACGAATTTTGTAAGAATTTGTCTCTCTTTCACTGTCTTTGTTTCACGGGTTTTTAAAAGTAGTTGATTTTTATAATGGGGTTTAGCTGCTTTTCACTGCTGTGTTTAGGCCGCTTTACTCCCACTTGACTCACTTACAGAGGGATATCAACACATAGGTTTTAAGATTCTTACTAGTCAGATATATTCTTGGGCGTTGAATAGGGGGTGTTGAGTTCAGTTCACTGAGCAAGGAGTAGGTCTTATCTATTACATATTGGGTTTATGGAACGGTATCTGAGCTAATTTGAAACCTTTGTTTTATGCATCACCCCACCTCACCTTTCCCGTTAAGCAGCCATAGTGTGTTTTCTAAACGTGTGAATCTGTTCTGTTTTGTAATTCAGTTCAAGTGTAGCGGTTTTTACATTCCCTCTATAAGTGATATCTTATGATAAGTGTCTTTTTCTGTGTGACTATTTCACTTAGAATCGTCGTACCTAAATCCACTCCTCATGCTGCTACTAGCCTTATGACGTTGATGTCATGGCTGAGTGATATTCCATTGTACATAAGGACCACAACTTCTTTAACCATTTTTCTCTTTCCTGGGATATTTAAGGTGTAACGAAGTGGAGGTTCTTGTCAACAGAGCAGCCCTAATCTTTGGGGTGCCTGTGTCTTGCTGATTTTTAGTTTTCCCAATTTATACGCCCATGAGTGGAAGTGCCCTATGCTCTCTAAGCTGAGTTTTTTAGATGTTTCAGGACACACCGTACACTTCTCCAGAGTGGCTGTTGGCAATTGACATCCCGCCCATCAGCGTAGGAAGGCTCCCGTTTCTCCATGGCCTGTCCTGCATTCCTGGTTTTGACAGTTTATTCAGCACGGCCCTTTTGACCGATGGGAAGCAAGACTTCTTTGTAGCGCTGATTGGCCTTTCCAGGTTGCTTGGTTGGCCAAAAAGGGCGTATGCGTTTTTTCCTGAATATATTCAGGAAAAAACGCATACGCCCTTTTTGGCCAAGGGCATCATTGTCGAGGTTTTGCCGCTTTTCCTGTGCTTTAAAGGCGATTCGAATCTACCTCCTGAAATCAGTTTCCTGCAATTCTGCCTTGCTTTCAAATCCTCTTCGTTGCCTTCCCTCAATATATTTGTGGACGAGAGTTATCATTGATAACTCTGCAGGTTTGTGAATTGCAGTGCCCCTGAGCTACGTTTTTCAACTCGCATTTTTGGGAGCAGGCCGCAAAAGCGCAGGATTGCTTCAGGCCCTATTTTGGTTCCGGGGTGGCAGGCTGAGTCTGTGGTTAATTCTTCTTCCTGATGGGAAAATAGAGTGACCTGTGCCTGTCCCAACACCTAGAGCTAGTCTCTCATTGGTTCCCCCTCTTCCCGTTCATCCTCAGGACAAATGGCTACCTGTACGGAACAGGAGGTGAAAGGTGCTGATTCTCCAAGGAGGGAGATTGCTAGTAAAGCGGTTGGAATGGCGAACCCGAGCACAAGGAGATGAGAAATGAGGTGCGTTTTGGAAACCTTTCCCGATCACACGGTGTACCATCTTCTGGGTTTCTCATGCATGTTTTCGATGTAGGAAGATGCCCTTGAACCTGGAGATTTGGGACCCATGGGAAGGGTACCCCGCAGTATTACTTTAAAGGGTCTGCGTTTGCTCACCCAACCTCACCAATCCTCTCAGCCCCAAGAGTGTTCACCCTTATGTCTCAATCAGCAGTGGGTCTAGATATGGTCAATCCATGTGGCATCATAGCCCCTGAACGAATTTTGTAAGAATTTCTCTCTCTTTCACTGTCTTTGTTTCACTTAGTTTTAAAAGTAATTGAATATAATAATGGCGTTTAGCTGCATTTCACTGCTGTGTTTATGCCGCTTTACACCCACTTCACTCACTTACAGAGAGATATCAATAGATAGGTTTTAAGCTTCTTACTAGTCAGATATATTCTTGGGCGTTGAATAGGGGGTGTTGAGTCCAGTTCACTGAGCAAGGAGTAGGTCTTGTCTATTACATATTGGGTTTACGGAACGGTATCTGAGCTATTTTGAAACCCTTGTTTTATGCGTCACCCCACCTCACCTTTCCCGATAAGCAGCCATAGTGTGGTTTCTAAACGTGTGACTCTGTTCTGTTTTGTAATTCAGTTCAAGTGTAGCGGTTTTTACATTCCCTCTATAAGTGATATCTTATCATAGGTGTCTCTTTCTGTGTGACTTATTTCACTTAGAATCGTAGTACCTAAATCCACTCATCATGCTGCTACTAGCCTTATGACGTTGAGTTCATGGCTGAGTGATATTCCATTGTACATAAGGACCACAACGTCTTTATACATTTTTCTCTTTTCTGGGATATTTAAGGTGTATCGATGTGGAGGTTCTTGTCAACAGAGCAACCCTAAACTTTGGGGTGCCTGTGTCTTGCTGATTTTCAGTTTTCCCAATTTATACGCCCATGAGTGGAAGTGCCCTATGCTCTGTAAGCTGAGTTTTTTAGATGTTTCAGGACACACCGTACACTTCTCCAGAGTGGCTGTTGGCAATTGACATCCCACCCATCAGCGTAGCAAGGTTCCCGTTTCTCCATGGCCTGTCCTGCATTCCTGGTTTTGACACTTTATTCAGCATGGTCCTTTTGACCGATGGGAAGCGAGACTTCTTTGTAGCGCTGATTTGCCTTTCCAGGTTGCTTGGTTGGCCAAAAAGGGCGTATGCGTTTTTTCCTGAATATATTCAGGAAAAAACGCATACGCCCTTTTTGGCCAAGGGCATCATTGCCGAGGTTTTGCCGCTTTTCCTGTGCTTTAAATGCGATTCGAATCTACCTCTTGCAATCAGTTTCCTGCAATTCTGCCTTGCTTTCAAATCCTCTTCGTTGCCTTCCCTCAATATATTTGTGGACGAGAGTTATCATTGATAACTCTGCAGGTTTGTGAATTGCAGTGCCCCTGAGCTCCACTTTTCAACTCGCTTTCTTGGGAGCTGGCCGCAAAAGCGCAGGATTGCTTCAGGCCCTATTCTGGTTCCGGGCGGCAGGCTGAGCCTGTGGTTAATTCTTCTTCCTGATGGGAAAACAGAGTGACCTGTGCCTGTCCCAACACCTAGAGCTAGTCTCTCATTGGTTCCCCCTCTTCCCGTTCATCCTCAGAACAAATGGCAACCTGTACGGAACAGGAGGTGAAAGGTGCTGATTCTTCAAGGAGGGAGATTGCTAGTAAAGCGGTTGGAATGGCGAACCCGAGCACAAGGAGATGAAAAATGAGGTGCGTTTTAGAAACCTTTCCCGATCACACGGTGTACCATCTTCTGGGTTTCTCCTGCATGTTTTCGATGTAGGAAGATGCCCTTGAACCTGGAGATTTGGGAACCATGGGATGGGTACCACGCAGTATTATTTTAAAGGGTCTGCATTTGCTCACCCAACCTCACCAATCCTCTCAGCCCCAAGAGTGTTCACCCTTATGTCTCAATCAGCAGTGGGTCTAGATATGGTCAATCCATGTGGCATCATAGCCCCTGAACGAATTTTGTAAGAATTTGTCTCTCTTTCACTGTCTTTGTTTCACGGGTTTTTAAAAGTAGTTGATTTTTATAATGGGGTTTAGCTGCTTTTCACTGCTGTGTTTAGGCCGCTTTACTCCCACTTGACTCACTTACAGAGGGATATCAACACATAGGTTTTAAGATTCTTACTAGTCAGATATATTCTTGGGCGTTGAATAGGGGGTGTTGAGTTCAGTTCACTGAGCAAGGAGTAGGTCTTATCTATTACATATTGGGTTTATGGAACGGTATCTGAGCTAATTTGAAACCTTTGTTTTATGCATCACCCCACCTCACCTTTCCCGTTAAGCAGCCATAGTGTGTTTTCTAAACGTGTGAATCTGTTCTGTTTTGTAATTCAGTTCAAGTGTAGCGGTTTTTACATTCCCTCTATAAGTGATATCTTATGATAAGTGTCTTTTTCTGTGTGACTATTTCACTTAGAATCGTCGTACCTAAATCCACTCCTCATGCTGCTACTAGCCTTATGACGTTGATGTCATGGCTGAGTGATATTCCATTGTACATAAGGACCACAACTTCTTTAACCATTTTTCTCTTTCCTGGGATATTTAAGGTGTAACGAAGTGGAGGTTCTTGTCAACAGAGCAGCCCTAATCTTTGGGGTGCCTGTGTCTTGCTGATTTTTAGTTTTCCCAATTTATACGCCCATGAGTGGAAGTGCCCTATGCTCTCTAAGCTGAGTTTTTTAGATGTTTCAGGACACACCGTACACTTCTCCAGAGTGGCTGTTGGCAATTGACATCCCGCCCATCAGCGTAGGAAGGCTCCCGTTTCTCCATGGCCTGTCCTGCATTCCTGGTTTTGACAGTTTATTCAGCACGGCCCTTTTGACCGATGGGAAGCAAGACTTCTTTGTAGCGCTGATTGGCCTTTCCAGGTTGCTTGGTTGGCCAAAAAGGGCGTATGCGTTTTTTCCTGAATATATTCAGGAAAAAACGCATACGCCCTTTTTGGCCAAGGGCATCATTGTCGAGGTTTTGCCGCTTTTCCTGTGCTTTAAAGGCGATTCGAATCTACCTCCTGAAATCAGTTTCCTGCAATTCTGCCTTGCTTTCAAATCCTCTTCGTTGCCTTCCCTCAATATATTTGTGGACGAGAGTTATCATTGATAACTCTGCAGGTTTGTGAATTGCAGTGCCCCTGAGCTACGTTTTTCAACTCGCATTTTTGGGAGCAGGCCGCAAAAGCGCAGGATTGCTTCAGGCCCTATTTTGGTTCCGGGGTGGCAGGCTGAGTCTGTGGTTAATTCTTCTTCCTGATGGGAAAATAGAGTGACCTGTGCCTGTCCCAACACCTAGAGCTAGTCTCTCATTGGTTCCCCCTCTTCCCGTTCATCCTCAGGACAAATGGCTACCTGTACGGAACAGGAGGTGAAAGGTGCTGATTCTCCAAGGAGGGAGATTGCTAGTAAAGCGGTTGGAATGGCGAACCCGAGCACAAGGAGATGAGAAATGAGGTGCGTTTTGGAAACCTTTCCCGATCACACGGTGTACCATCTTCTGGGTTTCTCATGCATGTTTTCGATGTAGGAAGATGCCCTTGAACCTGGAGATTTGGGACCCATGGGAAGGGTACCCCGCAGTATTACTTTAAAGGGTCTGCGTTTGCTCACCCAACCTCACCAATCCTCTCAGCCCCAAGAGTGTTCACCCTTATGTCTCAATCAGCAGTGGGTCTAGATATGGTCAATCCATGTGGCATCATAGCCCCTGAACGAATTTTGTAAGAATTTCTCTCTCTTTCACTGTCTTTGTTTCACTTAGTTTTAAAAGTAATTGAATATAATAATGGCGTTTAGCTGCGTTTCACTGCTGTGTTTATGCCGCTTTACACCCACTTCACTCACTTACAGAGAGATATCAATAGATAGGTTTTAAGCTTCTTACTAGTCAGATATATTCTTGGGCGTTGAATAGGGGGTGTTGAGTCCAGTTCACTGAGCAAGGAGTAGGTCTTGTCTATTACATATTGGGTTTACGGAACGGTATCTGAGCTATTTTGAAACCCTTGTTTTATGCGTCACCCCACCTCACCTTTCCCGATAAGCAGCCATAGTGTGGTTTCTAAACGTGTGACTCTGTTCTGTTTTGTAATTCAGTTCAAGTGTAGCGGTTTTTACATTCCCTCTATAAGTGATATCTTATCATAGGTGTCTCTTTCTGTGTGACTTATTTCACTTAGAATCGTAGTACCTAAATCCACTCATCATGCTGCTACTAGCCTTATGACGTTGAGTTCATGGCTGAGTGATATTCCATTGTACATAAGGACCACAACGTCTTTATACATTTTTCTCTTTTCTGGGATATTTAAGGTGTATCGATGTGGAGGTTCTTGTCAACAGAGCAACCCTAAACTTTGGGGTGCCTGTGTCTTGCTGATTTTCAGTTTTCCCAATTTATACGCCCATGAGTGGAAGTGCCCTATGCTCTGTAAGCTGAGTTTTTTAGATGTTTCAGGACACACCGTACACTTCTCCAGAGTGGCTGTTGGCAATTGACATCCCACCCATCAGCGTAGCAAGGTTCCCGTTTCTCCATGGCCTGTCCTGCATTCCTGGTTTTGACACTTTATTCAGCATGGTCCTTTTGACCGATGGGAAGCGAGACTTCTTTGTAGCGCTGATTTGCCTTTCCAGGTTGCTTGGTTGGCCAAAAAGGGCGTATGCGTTTTTTCCTGAATATATTCAGGAAAAAACGCATATGCCCTTTTTGGCCAAGGGCATCATTGCCGAGGTTTTGCCGCTTTTCCTGTGCTTTAAATGCGATTCGAATCTACCTCTTGCAATCTGTTTCCTGCAATTCTGCCTTGCTTTCAAATCCTCTTCGTTGCCTTCCCTCAATATATTTGTGGACGAGAGTTATCATTGATAACTCTGCAGGTTTGTGAATTGCAGTGCCCCTGAGCTCCACTTTTCAACTCGCTTTCTTGGGAGCTGGCCGCAAAAGCGCAGGATTGCTTCAGGCCCTATTCTGGTTCCGGGCGGCAGGCTGAGCCTGTGGTTAATTCTTCTTCCTGATGGGAAAACAGAGTGACCTGTGCCTGTCCCAACACCTAGAGCTAGTCTCTCATTGGTTCCCCCTCTTCCCGTTCATCCTCAGAACAAATGGCAACCTGTACGGAACAGGAGGTGAAAGGTGCTGATTCTTCAAGGAGGGAGATTGCTAGTAAAGCGGTTGGAATGGCGAACCCGAGCACAAGGAGATGAAAAATGAGGTGCGTTTTAGAAACCTTTCCCGATCACACGGTGTACCATCTTCTGGGTTTCTCCTGCATGTTTTCGATGTAGGAAGATGCCCTTGAACCTGGAGATTTGGGAACCATGGGATGGGTACCACGCAGTATTATTTTAAAGGGTCTGCATTTGCTCACCCAACCTCACCAATCCTCTCAGCCCCAAGAGTGTTCACCCTTATGTCTCAATCAGCAGTGGGTCTAGATATGGTCAATCCATGTGGCATCATAGCCCCTGAACGAATTTTGTAAGAATTTGTCTCTCTTTCACTGTCTTTGTTTCACGGGTTTTTAAAAGTAGTTGATTTTTATAATGGGGTTTAGCTGCTTTTCACTGCTGTGTTTAGGCCGCTTTACTCCCACTTGACTCACTTACAGAGGGATATCAACACATAGGTTTTAAGATTCTTACTAGTCAGATATATTCTTGGGCGTTGAATAGGGGGTGTTGAGTTCAGTTCACTGAGCAAGGAGTAGGTCTTATCTATTACATATTGGGTTTATGGAACGGTATCTGAGCTAATTTGAAACCTTTGTTTTATGCATCACCCCACCTCACCTTTCCCGTTAAGCAGCCATAGTGTGTTTTCTAAACGTGTGAATCTGTTCTGTTTTGTAATTCAGTTCAAGTGTAGCGGTTTTTACATTCCCTCTATAAGTGATATCTTATGATAAGTGTCTTTTTCTGTGTGACTATTTCACTTAGAATCGTCGTACCTAAATCCACTCCTCATGCTGCTACTAGCCTTATGACGTTGATGTCATGGCTGAGTGATATTCCATTGTACATAAGGACCACAACTTCTTTAACCATTTTTCTCTTTCCTGGGATATTTAAGGTGTAACGAAGTGGAGGTTCTTGTCAACAGAGCAGCCCTAATCTTTGGGGTGCCTGTGTCTTGCTGATTTTTAGTTTTCCCAATTTATACGCCCATGAGTGGAAGTGCCCTATGCTCTCTAAGCTGAGTTTTTTAGATGTTTCAGGACACACCGTACACTTCTCCAGAGTGGCTGTTGGCAATTGACATCCCGCCCATCAGCGTAGGAAGGCTCCCGTTTCTCCATGGCCTGTCCTGCATTCCTGGTTTTGACAGTTTATTCAGCACGGCCCTTTTGACCGATGGGAAGCAAGACTTCTTTGTAGCGCTGATTGGCCTTTCCAGGTTGCTTGGTTGGCCAAAAAGGGCGTATGCGTTTTTTCCTGAATATATTCAGGAAAAAACGCATACGCCCTTTTTGGCCAAGGGCATCATTGTCGAGGTTTTGCCGCTTTTCCTGTGCTTTAAAGGCGATTCGAATCTACCTCCTGAAATCAGTTTCCTGCAATTCTGCCTTGCTTTCAAATCCTCTTCGTTGCCTTCCCTCAATATATTTGTGGACGAGAGTTATCATTGATAACTCTGCAGGTTTGTGAATTGCAGTGCCCCTGAGCTACGTTTTTCAACTCGCATTTTTGGGAGCAGGCCGCAAAAGCGCAGGATTGCTTCAGGCCCTATTTTGGTTCCGGGGTGGCAGGCTGAGTCTGTGGTTAATTCTTCTTCCTGATGGGAAAATAGAGTGACCTGTGCCTGTCCCAACACCTAGAGCTAGTCTCTCATTGGTTCCCCCTCTTCCCGTTCATCCTCAGGACAAATGGCTACCTGTACGGAACAGGAGGTGAAAGGTGCTGATTCTCCAAGGAGGGAGATTGCTAGTAAAGCGGTTGGAATGGCGAACCCGAGCACAAGGAGATGAGAAATGAGGTGCGTTTTGGAAACCTTTCCCGATCACACGGTGTACCATCTTCTGGGTTTCTCATGCATGTTTTCGATGTAGGAAGATGCCCTTGAACCTGGAGATTTGGGACCCATGGGAAGGGTACCCCGCAGTATTACTTTAAAGGGTCTGCGTTTGCTCACCCAACCTCACCAATCCTCTCAGCCCCAAGAGTGTTCACCCTTATGTCTCAATCAGCAGTGGGTCTAGATATGGTCAATCCATGTGGCATCATAGCCCCTGAACGAATTTTGTAAGAATTTCTCTCTCTTTCACTGTCTTTGTTTCACTTAGTTTTAAAAGTAATTGAATATAATAATGGCGTTTAGCTGCGTTTCACTGCTGTGTTTATGCCGCTTTACACCCACTTCACTCACTTACAGAGAGATATCAATAGATAGGTTTTAAGCTTCTTACTAGTCAGATATATTCTTGGGCGTTGAATAGGGGGTGTTGAGTCCAGTTCACTGAGCAAGGAGTAGGTCTTGTCTATTACATATTGGGTTTACGGAACGGTATCTGAGCTATTTTGAAACCCTTGTTTTATGCGTCACCCCACCTCACCTTTCCCGATAAGCAGCCATAGTGTGGTTTCTAAACGTGTGACTCTGTTCTGTTTTGTAATTCAGTTCAAGTGTAGCGGTTTTTACATTCCCTCTATAAGTGATATCTTATCATAGGTGTCTCTTTCTGTGTGACTTATTTCACTTAGAATCGTAGTACCTAAATCCACTCATCATGCTGCTACTAGCCTTATGACGTTGAGTTCATGGCTGAGTGATATTCCATTGTACATAAGGACCACAACGTCTTTATACATTTTTCTCTTTTCTGGGATATTTAAGGTGTATCGATGTGGAGGTTCTTGTCAACAGAGCAACCCTAAACTTTGGGGTGCCTGTGTCTTGCTGATTTTCAGTTTTCCCAATTTATACGCCCATGAGTGGAAGTGCCCTATGCTCTGTAAGCTGAGTTTTTTAGATGTTTCAGGACACACCGTACACTTCTCCAGAGTGGCTGTTGGCAATTGACATCCCACCCATCAGCGTAGCAAGGTTCCCGTTTCTCCATGGCCTGTCCTGCATTCCTGGTTTTGACACTTTATTCAGCATGGTCCTTTTGACCGATGGGAAGCGAGACTTCTTTGTAGCGCTGATTTGCCTTTCCAGGTTGCTTGGTTGGCCAAAAAGGGCGTATGCGTTTTTTCCTGAATATATTCAGGAAAAAACGCATACGCCCTTTTTGGCCAAGGGCATCATTGCCGAGGTTTTGCCGCTTTTCCTGTGCTTTAAATGCGATTCGAATCTACCTCTTGCAATCTGTTTCCTGCAATTCTGCCTTGCTTTCAAATCCTCTTCGTTGCCTTCCCTCAATATATTTGTGGACGAGAGTTATCATTGATAACTCTGCAGGTTTGTGAATTGCAGTGCCCCTGAGCTCCACTTTTCAACTCGCTTTCTTGGGAGCTGGCCGCAAAAGCGCAGGATTGCTTCAGGCCCTATTCTGGTTCCGGGCGGCAGGCTGAGCCTGTGGTTAATTCTTCTTCCTGATGGGAAAACAGAGTGACCTGTGCCTGTCCCAACACCTAGAGCTAGTCTCTCATTGGTTCCCCCTCTTCCCGTTCATCCTCAGAACAAATGGCAACCTGTACGGAACAGGAGGTGAAAGGTGCTGATTCTTCAAGGAGGGAGATTGCTAGTAAAGCGGTTGGAATGGCGAACCCGAGCACAAGGAGATGAAAAATGAGGTGCGTTTTAGAAACCTTTCCCGATCACACGGTGTACCATCTTCTGGGTTTCTCCTGCATGTTTTCGATGTAGGAAGATGCCCTTGAACCTGGAGATTTGGGAACCATGGGATGGGTACCACGCAGTATTATTTTAAAGGGTCTGCGTTTGCTCACCCAACCTCACCAATCCTCTCAGCCCCAAGAGTGTTCACCCTTATGTCTCAATCAGCAGTGGGTCTAGATATGGTCAATCCATGTGGCATCATAGCCCCTGAACGAATTTTGTAAGAATTTGTCTCTCTTTCACTGTCTTTGTTTCACGGGTTTTTAAAAGTAGTTGATTTTTATAATGGGGTTTAGCTGCTTTTCACTGCTGTGTTTAGGCCGCTTTACTCCCACTTGACTCACTTACAGAGGGATATCAACACATAGGTTTTAAGATTCTTACTAGTCAGATATATTCTTGGGCGTTGAATAGGGGGTGTTGAGTTCAGTTCACTGAGCAAGGAGTAGGTCTTATCTATTACATATTGGGTTTATGGAACGGTATCTGAGCTAATTTGAAACCTTTGTTTTATGCATCACCCCACCTCACCTTTCCCGTTAAGCAGCCATAGTGTGTTTTCTAAACGTGTGAATCTGTTCTGTTTTGTAATTCAGTTCAAGTGTAGCGGTTTTTACATTCCCTCTATAAGTGATATCTTATGATAAGTGTCTTTTTCTGTGTGACTATTTCACTTAGAATCGTCGTACCTAAATCCACTCCTCATGCTGCTACTAGCCTTATGACGTTGATGTCATGGCTGAGTGATATTCCATTGTACATAAGGACCACAACTTCTTTAACCATTTTTCTCTTTCCTGGGATATTTAAGGTGTAACGAAGTGGAGGTTCTTGTCAACAGAGCAGCCCTAATCTTTGGGGTGCCTGTGTCTTGCTGATTTTTAGTTTTCCCAATTTATACGCCCATGAGTGGAAGTGCCCTATGCTCTCTAAGCTGAGTTTTTTAGATGTTTCAGGACACACCGTACACTTCTCCAGAGTGGCTGTTGGCAATTGACATCCCGCCCATCAGCGTAGGAAGGCTCCCGTTTCTCCATGGCCTGTCCTGCATTCCTGGTTTTGACAGTTTATTCAGCACGGCCCTTTTGACCGATGGGAAGCAAGACTTCTTTGTAGCGCTGATTGGCCTTTCCAGGTTGCTTGGTTGGCCAAAAAGGGCGTATGCGTTTTTTCCTGAATATATTCAGGAAAAAACGCATACGCCCTTTTTGGCCAAGGGCATCATTGTCGAGGTTTTGCCGCTTTTCCTGTGCTTTAAAGGCGATTCGAATCTACCTCCTGAAATCAGTTTCCTGCAATTCTGCCTTGCTTTCAAATCCTCTTCGTTGCCTTCCCTCAATATATTTGTGGACGAGAGTTATCATTGATAACTCTGCAGGTTTGTGAATTGCAGTGCCCCTGAGCTACGTTTTTCAACTCGCATTTTTGGGAGCAGGCCGCAAAAGCGCAGGATTGCTTCAGGCCCTATTTTGGTTCCGGGGTGGCAGGCTGAGTCTGTGGTTAATTCTTCTTCCTGATGGGAAAATAGAGTGACCTGTGCCTGTCCCAACACCTAGAGCTAGTCTCTCATTGGTTCCCCCTCTTCCCGTTCATCCTCAGGACAAATGGCTACCTGTACGGAACAGGAGGTGAAAGGTGCTGATTCTCCAAGGAGGGAGATTGCTAGTAAAGCGGTTGGAATGGCGAACCCGAGCACAAGGAGATGAGAAATGAGGTGCGTTTTGGAAACCTTTCCCGATCACACGGTGTACCATCTTCTGGGTTTCTCATGCATGTTTTCGATGTAGGAAGATGCCCTTGAACCTGGAGATTTGGGACCCATGGGAAGGGTACCCCGCAGTATTACTTTAAAGGGTCTGCGTTTGCTCACCCAACCTCACCAATCCTCTCAGCCCCAAGAGTGTTCACCCTTATGTCTCAATCAGCAGTGGGTCTAGATATGGTCAATCCATGTGGCATCATAGCCCCTGAACGAATTTTGTAAGAATTTCTCTCTCTTTCACTGTCTTTGTTTCACTTAGTTTTAAAAGTAATTGAATATAATAATGGCGTTTAGCTGCGTTTCACTGCTGTGTTTATGCCGCTTTACACCCACTTCACTCACTTACAGAGAGATATCAATAGATAGGTTTTAAGCTTCTTACTAGTCAGATATATTCTTGGGCGTTGAATAGGGGGTGTTGAGTCCAGTTCACTGAGCAAGGAGTAGGTCTTGTCTATTACATATTGGGTTTACGGAACGGTATCTGAGCTATTTTGAAACCCTTGTTTTATGCGTCACCCCACCTCACCTTTCCCGATAAGCAGCCATAGTGTGGTTTCTAAACGTGTGACTCTGTTCTGTTTTGTAATTCAGTTCAAGTGTAGCGGTTTTTACATTCCCTCTATAAGTGATATCTTATCATAGGTGTCTCTTTCTGTGTGACTTATTTCACTTAGAATCGTAGTACCTAAATCCACTCATCATGCTGCTACTAGCCTTATGACGTTGAGTTCATGGCTGAGTGATATTCCATTGTACATAAGGACCACAACGTCTTTATACATTTTTCTCTTTTCTGGGATATTTAAGGTGTATCGATGTGGAGGTTCTTGTCAACAGAGCAACCCTAAACTTTGGGGTGCCTGTGTCTTGCTGATTTTCAGTTTTCCCAATTTATACGCCCATGAGTGGAAGTGCCCTATGCTCTGTAAGCTGAGTTTTTTAGATGTTTCAGGACACACCGTACACTTCTCCAGAGTGGCTGTTGGCAATTGACATCCCACCCATCAGCGTAGCAAGGTTCCCGTTTCTCCATGGCCTGTCCTGCATTCCTGGTTTTGACACTTTATTCAGCATGGTCCTTTTGACCGATGGGAAGCGAGACTTCTTTGTAGCGCTGATTTGCCTTTCCAGGTTGCTTGGTTGGCCAAAAAGGGCGTATGCGTTTTTTCCTGAATATATTCAGGAAAAAACGCATACGCCCTTTTTGGCCAAGGGCATCATTGCCGAGGTTTTGCCGCTTTTCCTGTGCTTTAAATGCGATTCGAATCTACCTCTTGCAATCTGTTTCCTGCAATTCTGCCTTGCTTTCAAATCCTCTTCGTTGCCTTCCCTCAATATATTTGTGGACGAGAGTTATCATTGATAACTCTGCAGGTTTGTGAATTGCAGTGCCCCTGAGCTCCATTTTTCAACTCGCTTTCTTGGGAGCTGGCCGCAAAAGCGCAGGATTGCTTCAGGCCCTATTCTGGTTCCGGGCAGCAGGCTGAGCCTGTGGTTAATTCTTCTTCCTGATGGGAAAACAGAGTGACCTGTGCCTGTCCCAACACCTAGAGCTAGTCTCTCATTGGTTCCCCCTCTTCCCGTTCATCCTCAGAACAAATGGCAACCTGTACGGAACAGGAGGTGAAAGGTGCTGATTCTTCAAGGAGGGAGATTGCTAGTAAAGCGGTTGGAATGGCGAACCCGAGCACAAGGAGATGAAAAATGAGGTGCGTTTTAGAAACCTTTCCCGATCACACGGTGTACCATCTTCTGGGTTTCTCCTGCATGTTTTCGATGTAGGAAGATGCCCTTGAACCTGGAGATTTGGGAACCATGGGATGGGTACCACGCAGTATTATTTTAAAGGGTCTGCGTTTGCTCACCCAACCTCACCAATCCTCTCAGCCCCAAGAGTGTTCACCCTTATGTCTCAATCAGCAGTGGGTCTAGATATGGTCAATCCATGTGGCATCATAGCCCCTGAACGAATTTTGTAAGAATTTGTCTCTCTTTCACTGTCTTTGTTTCACGGGTTTTTAAAAGTAGTTGATTTTTATAATGGGGTTTAGCTGCTTTTCACTGCTGTGTTTAGGCCGCTTTACTCCCACTTGACTCACTTACAGAGGGATATCAACACATAGGTTTTAAGATTCTTACTAGTCAGATATATTCTTGGGCGTTGAATAGGGGGTGTTGAGTTCAGTTCACTGAGCAAGGAGTAGGTCTTATCTATTACATATTGGGTTTATGGAACGGTATCTGAGCTAATTTGAAACCTTTGTTTTATGCATCACCCCACCTCACCTTTCCCGTTAAGCAGCCATAGTGTGTTTTCTAAACGTGTGAATCTGTTCTGTTTTGTAATTCAGTTCAAGTGTAGCGGTTTTTACATTCCCTCTATAAGTGATATCTTATGATAAGTGTCTTTTTCTGTGTGACTATTTCACTTAGAATCGTCGTACCTAAATCCACTCCTCATGCTGCTACTAGCCTTATGACGTTGATGTCATGGCTGAGTGATATTCCATTGTACATAAGGACCACAACTTCTTTAACCATTTTTCTCTTTCCTGGGATATTTAAGGTGTAACGAAGTGGAGGTTCTTGTCAACAGAGCAGCCCTAATCTTTGGGGTGCCTGTGTCTTGCTGATTTTTAGTTTTCCCAATTTATACGCCCATGAGTGGAAGTGCCCTATGCTCTCTAAGCTGAGTTTTTTAGATGTTTCAGGACACACCGTACACTTCTCCAGAGTGGCTGTTGGCAATTGACATCCCGCCCATCAGCGTAGGAAGGCTCCCGTTTCTCCATGGCCTGTCCTGCATTCCTGGTTTTGACAGTTTATTCAGCACGGCCCTTTTGACCGATGGGAAGCAAGACTTCTTTGTAGCGCTGATTGGCCTTTCCAGGTTGCTTGGTTGGCCAAAAAGGGCGTATGCGTTTTTTCCTGAATATATTCAGGAAAAAACGCATACGCCCTTTTTGGCCAAGGGCATCATTGTCGAGGTTTTGCCGCTTTTCCTGTGCTTTAAAGGCGATTCGAATCTACCTCCTGCAATCTGTTTCCTGCAATTCTGCCTTGCTTTCAAATCCTCTTCGTTGCCTTCCCTCAATATATTTGTGGACGAGAGTTATCATTGATAACTCTGCAGGTTTGTGAATTGCAGTGCCCCTGAGCTACGTTTTTCAACTCGCATTTTTGGGAGCAGGCCGCAAAAGCGCAAGATTGCTTCAGGCCCTATTCTGGTTCCGGGGTGGCAGGCTGAGCCTGTGGTTAATTCTTCTTCCTGATGGGAAAATAGAGTGACCTGTGCCTGTCCCAACACCTAGAGCTAGTCTCTCATTGGTTCCCCCTCTTCCCGTTCATCCTCAGGACAAATGGCTACCTGTACGGAACAGGAGGTGAAAGGTGCTGATTCTCCAAGGAGGGAGATTGCTAGTAAAGGGGTTGGAATGGCGAACCCGAGCACAAGGAGATGAGAAATGAGGTGCGTTTTGGAAACCTTTCCCGATCACACGGTGTACCATCTTCTGGGTTTCTCATGCATGTTTTCGATGTAGGAAGATGCCCTTGAACCTGGAGATTTGGGACCCATGGGATGGGTACCCCGCAGTATTACTTTAAAGGGTCTGCGTTTGCTCACCCAACCTCACCAAAACTCTAAGGCGCAAGAGTGTCCACTCTTATGTCTCAATCAGCTGTGGGTCTAGATATGGTCAATCCAGGTGGCATCACAGCCCCTGAACCAATTTTGTAAGAATTTCTCTCTCTTTCACTGTCTTTGTTTCACGGAGTTTTAAAAGTAATTGAATTTAATAATGGCGTTTAGCTGCGTTTCACTGCTGTGTTTATGCCGCTTTACACCCACTTCACTCACTTACAGAGAGATATCAATACATAGGTTTTAAGATTCTTACTAGTCAGATATATTCTTGGGCGTTGAATAGGGGGTGTTGAGTCCAGTTCACTGAGCAAGGAGTAGGTCTTGTCTATTACATATTGGGTTTACGGAACGGTATCTGAGCTATTTTGAAACCCTTGTTTTATGCGTCACCCCACCTCACCTTTCCCGATAAGCAGCCATAGTGTGGTTTCTAAACGTGTGACTCTGTTCTGTTTTGTAATTCAGTTCAAGTGTAGCGGTTTTTACATTCCCTCTATAAGTGATATCTTATCATAGGTGTCTCTTTCTGTGTGACTTATTTCACTTAGAATCGTAGTACCTAAATCCACTCATCATGCTGCTACTAGCCTTATGACGTTGAGTTCATGGCTGAGTGATATTCCATTGTACATAAGGACCACAACGTCTTTATCCATTTTTCTCTTTCCTGGGATATTTAAGGTGTATCGATGTGGAGGTTCTTGTCAACAGAGCAACCCTAAACTTTGGGGTGCCTGTGTCTTGCTGATTTTCAGTTTTCCCAATTTATACGCCCATGAGTGGAAGTGCCCTATGCTCTGTAAGCTGAGTTTTTTAGATGTTTCAGGACACACCGTACACTTCTCCAGAGTGGCTGTTGGCAATTGACATCCCACCCATCAGCGTAGCAAGGTTCCCGTTTCTCCATGGCCTGTCCTGCATTCCTGGTTTTGACACTTTATTCAGCATGCCCCTTTTGACCGATGGGAAGCGAGACTTCTTTGTAGCGCTGATTTGCCTTTCCAGGTTGCTTGGTTGGCCAAAAAGGGCGTATGCGTTTTTTCCTGAATATATTCAGGAAAAAACGCATACGCCCTTTTTGGCCAAGGGCATCATTGCCGAGGTTTTGCCGCTTTTCCTGTGCTTTAAAGGCGATTCGAATCTACCTCCTGCAATCTGTTTCCTGCAATTCTGCCTTGCTTTCAAATCCTCTTCGTTGCCTTCCCTCAATATATTTGTGGACGAGAGTTATCATTTATAACTCTGCAGGTTTGTGAATTGCAGTGCCCCTGAGCTCCACTTTTCAACTCGCTTTCTTGGGAGCTGGCCGCAAAAGCGCAGGATTGCTTCAGGCCCTATTCTGGTTCCGGGCGGCAGGCTGAGCCTGTGGTTAATTCTTCTTCCTGATGGGAAAACAGAGTGACCTGTGCCTGTCCCAACACCTAGAGCTAGTCTCTCATTGGTTCCCCCTCTTCCCGTTCATCCTCAGAACAAATGGCAACCTGTACGGAACAGGAGGTGAAAGGTGCTGATTCTCCAAGGAGGGAGATTGCTAGTAAAGCAGTTGGAATGGCGAACCCGAGCACAAGGAGATGAGAAATGAGGTGCGTTTTAGAAACCTTTCCCGATCACACGGTGTACCATCTTCTGGGTTTCTCCTGCATGTTTTCGATGTAGGAAGATGCCCTTGAACCTGGAGATTTGGGACCCATGGGATGGGTACCACGCAGTATTACTTTAAAGGGTCTGCGTTTGCTCACCCAACCTCACCAATCCTCTCAGCCCCAAGAGTGTTCACCCTTATGTCTCAATCAGCAGTGGGTCTAGATATGGTCAATCCAGGTGGCATCACAGCCCCTGAACGAATTTTGTAAGAATTTCTCTCTCTTTCACTGTCTTTGTTTCACGGGTTTTTAAAAGTAGTTGATTTTTATAATGGGGTTTAGCTGCTTTTCACTGCTGTGTTTAGGCCGCTTTACACCCACTTGACTCACTTACAGAGGGATATCAACACATAGGTTTTAAGATTCTTACTAGTCAGATATATTCTTGGGCGTTGAATAGAGGGTGTTGAGTCCAGTTCACTGAGCAAGGAGTAGGTCTTGTCTATTACATATTGGGTTTATGGAACGGTATCTGAGCTAATTTGAAACCTTTGTTTTATGCATCACCCCACCTCACCTTTCCCGTTAAGCAGCCATAGTGTGTTTTCTAAACGTGTGAATCTGTTCTGTTTTGTAATTCAGTTCAAGTGTAGCGGTTTTTACATTCCCTCTATAAGTGATATCTTATCATAGGTGTCTCTTTCTGTGTGACTTATTTCACTTAGAATCGTAGTACCTAAATCCACTCATCATGCTGCTACTACCCTTATGACGTTGAGTTCATGGCTGAGTGATATTCCATTGTACATAACGACCACAACATCTTTATCCATTTTTCTCTTTTCTGGGATATTTAAGGTGTATCGATGTGGAGGTTCTTGTCAACAGAGCAACCCTAAACTTTGGGGTGCCTGTGTCTTGCTGATTTTCAGTTTTCCCAATTTATACGCCCATGAGTGGAAGTGCCCTATGCTCTGTAAGCTGAGTTTTTTAGATGTTTCAGGACACACCGTACACTTCTCCAGAGTGGCTGTTGGCAATTGACATCCCACCCATCAGCGTAGCAAGGTTCCCGTTTCTCCATGGCCTGTCCTGCATTCCTGGTTTTGACACTTTATTCAGCATGGCCCTTTTGACCGATGGGAAGCGAGACTTCTTTGTAGCGCTGATTTGCCTTCCAGGTTGCTTGGTTGGCCAAAAAGGGCGTATGCGTTTTTTCCTGAATATATTCAGGAAAAAACGCATACGCCCTTTTTGGCCAAGGGCATCATTGTCGAGGTTTTGCCGCTTTTCCTGTGCTTTAAAGGCGATTCGAATCTACCTCCTGCAATCTGTATCCTGCAATTCTGCCTTGCTTTCAAATCCTCTTCGTTGCCTTCCCTCAATATATTTGTGGACGAGAGTTATCATTGATAACTCTGCAGGTTTGTGAATTGCAGTGCCCCTGAGCTACGTTTTTCAACTCGCTTTCTTGGGAGCTGGCCGCAAAAGCGCAGGATTGCTTCAGGCCCTATTCTCGTTCCGGGCGGCAGGCTGAGCCTGTGGTTAATTCTTCTTCCTGATGGGAAAACAGAGTGACCTGTGCCTGTCCCAACACCTAGAGCTAGTCTCTCATTGGTTCCCCCTCTTCCCGTTCATCCTCAGAACAAATGGCAACCTGTACGGAACAGGAGGTGAAAGGTGCTGATTCTCCAAGGAGGGAGATTGCTAGTAAAGCAGTTGGAATGGCGAACCCGAGCACAAGGAGATGAGAAATGAGGTGCGTTTTAGAAACCTTTCCCGATCACACGGTGTACCATCTTCTGGGTTTCTCCTGCATGTTTTCGATGTAGGAAGATGCCCTTGAACCTGGAGATTTGGGACCCATGGGATGGGTACCACGCAGTATTACTTTAAAGGGTCTGCGTTTGCTCACCCAACCTCACCAATCCTCTCAGCCCCAAGAGTGTTCACCCTTATGTCTCAATCAGCAGTGGGTCTAGATATGGTCAATCCAGGTGGCATCACAGCCCCTGAACGAATTTTGTAAGAATTTGTCTCTCTTTCACTGTCTTTGTTTCACGGGTTTTTAAAAGTAGTTGATTTTTATAATGGGGTTTAGCTGCTTTTTACTGCTGTGTTTAGGCCGCTTTACACCCACTTGACTCACTTACAGAGGGATATCAACACATAGGTTTTAAGATTCTTACTAGTCAGATATATTCTTGGGCGTTGAATAGAGGGTGTTGAGTCCAGTTCACTGAGCAAGGAGTAGGTCTTGTCTATTACATATTGGGTTTATGGAACGGTATCTGAGCTAATTTGAAACCTTTGTTTTATGCATCACCCCACCTCACCTTTCCCGTTAAGCAGCCATAGTGTGTTTTCTAAACGTGTGAATCTGTTCTGTTTTGTAATTCAGTTCAAGTGTAGCGGTTTTTACATTCCCTCTATAAGTGATATCTTATGATAAGTGTCTTTTTCTGTGTGACTATTTCACTTAGAATCGTCGTACCTAAATCCACTCCTCATGCTGCTACTAGCCTTATGACGTTGATGTCATGGCTGAGTGATATTCCATTGTACATAAGGACCACAACTTCTTTATCCATTTTTCTCTTTCCTGGGATATTTAAGGTGTAATGAAGTAGAGGTTCTTGTCAACAGAGCAGCCCTAATCTTTGGGGTGCCTGTGTCTTGCTGATTTTTAGTTTTCCCAATTTATACGCCCATGAGTGGAAGTGCCCTATGCTCTCTAAGCTGAGTTTTTTAGGTGTTTCAGGACACACCGTACACTTCTCCAGAGTGGCTGTTGGCAATTTACATCCCACCCATCAGCGTAGCAAGGCTCCCGTTTCTCCATGGCCTGCCCTGCATTTCTGGTTTTGACACTTTATTCAGCATGGTCCTTTTGACCGATGGGAAGCGAGACTTCTTTGTAGCGCTGATTTGCCTTTCCAGGTTGCTTGGTTGGCCAAAAAGGGCGTATGCGTTTTTTCCTGAATATATTCAGGAAAAAACGCATACGCCCTTTTTGGCCAAGGGCATCATTGTCGAGGTTTTGCCGCTTTTCCTGTGCTTTAAAGGCGATTCGAATCTACCTCCTGAAATCAGTTTCCTGCAATTCTGCCTTGCTTTCAAATCCTCTTCGTTGCCTTCCCTCAATATATTTGTGGACGAGAGTTATCATTGATAACTCTGCAGGTTTGTGAATTGCAGTGCCCCTGAGCTACGTTTTTCAACTCGCATTTTTGGGAGCAGGCCGCAAAAGCACAGGATTGCTTCAGGCCCTATTTTGGTTCCGGGGTGGCAGGCTGAGTCTGTGGTTAATTCTTCTTCCTGATGGGAAAATAGAGTGACCTGTGCCTGTCCCAAAACCTAGAGCTAGTCTCTCATTGGTTCCCCCTCTTCCCGTTCATCCTCAGGACAAATGGCTACCTGTACGGAACAGGAGGTGAAAGGTGCTGATTCTCCAAGGAGGGAGATTGCTAGTAAAGCGGTTGGAATGGCGAACTCGAGCACAAGGAGATGAGAAATGAGGTGCGTTTTAGAAACCTTTCCCGATCACACGGTGTACCAACTTCTGGGTTTCTCCTGCATGTTTTCGATGTAGGAAGATGCCCTTGAACCTGGAGATTTGGGACCCAAGGGATGGGTACCACGCAGTATTACTTTAAAGGGTCTGCGTTTGCTCACCCAACCTCACCAATCCTCTCAGCCCCAAGAGTGTTCACCCTTATGTCTCAATCAGCAGTGGGTCTAGATATGGTCAATCCAGGTGGCATCACAGCCCCTGAACGAATTTTGTAAGAATTTGTCTCTCTTTCACTGTCTTTGTTTCACGGGTTTTTAAAAGTAGTTGATTTTTATAATGGGGTTTAGCTGCTTTTCACTGCTGTGTTTAGGCCGCTTTACTCCCACTTGACTCACTTACAGAGGGATATCAACACATAGGTATTAAGATTCTTACTAGTCAGATATATTCTTGTGCGGTGAATACGGGGTGTTGAGTCCAGTTCACTGAGCAAGGAGTAGGTCTTGTCTATTTCATATTGGGTTTACGGAACGGTATCTGAGATAATTTGAAACCCTTGTTTTATGCATCACCCCACCTCACCTTTCCCGTTAAGCAGCCATAGTGTGTTTTCTAAACGTGTGACTCTGTTCTGTTTTGTAATTCAGTTCAAGTGTAGCGGTTTTTACATTCCCTCTATAAGTGATATCTTATCATAGGTGTCTCTTTCTGTGTGACTTATTTCACTTAGAATCGTAGTACCTAAATCCACTCATCATGCTGCTACTAGCCTTATGACGTTGAGTTCATGGCTGAGTGATATTCCATTGTACATAAGGACCACAACATCTTTATCCATTTTTCTCTTTTCTGGGATATTTAAGGTGTATCGATGTGGAGGTTCTTGTCAACAGAGCAACCCTAAACTTTGGGGTGCCTGTGTCTTGCTGATTTTCAGTTTTCCCAATTTATACGCCCATGAGTGGAAGTGCCCTATGCTCTCTAAGCTGAGTTTTTTAGGTGTTTCAGGACACACCGTACACTTCTCCAGAGTGGCTGTTGGCAATTTACATCCCACCCATCAGCGAAGCAAGGCTCCCGTTTCTCCATGGCCTGCCCTGCATTTCTGGTTTTGACACTTTATTCAGCATTGTCCTTTTGACCGATGGGAAGCGAGACTTCTTTGTAGCGCTGATTTGCCTTTCCAGGTTGCTTGGTTGGCCAAAAAGGGCGTATGCGTTTTTTCCTGAATATATTCAGGAAAAAACGCATACGCCCTTTTTGGCCAAGGGCATCATTGTCGAGGTTTTGCCGCTTTTCCTGTGCTTTAAAGGCGATTCGAATCTACCTCCTGAAATCAGTTTCCTGCAATTCTGCCTTGCTTTCAAATCCTCTTCGTTGCCTTCCCTCAATATATTTGTGGACGAGAGTTATCATTGATAACTCTGCAGGTTTGTGAATTGCAGTGCCCCTGAGCTACGTTTTTCAACTCGCATTTTTGGGAGCAGGCCGCAAAAGCGCAGGATTGCTTCAGGCCCTATTTTGGTTCCGGGGTGGCAGGCTGAGTCTGTGGTTAATTCTTCTTCCTGATGGGAAAATAGAGTGACCTGTGCCTGTCCCAAAACCTAGAGCTAGTCTCTCATTGGTTCCCCCTCTTCCCGTTCATCCTCAGGACAAATGGCTACCTGTACGGAACAGGAGGTGAAAGGTGCTGATTCTCCAAGGAGGGAGATTGCTAGTAAAGCGGTTGGAATGGCGAACCCGAGCACAAGGAGATGAGAAATGAGGTGCGTTTTGGAAACCTTTCCCGATCACATGGTGTACCATCTTCTGGGTTTCTCATGCATGTTTTCGATGTAGGAAGATGCCCTTGAACCTGGAGATTTTGGACCCATGGAATGGGTACCCCGCAGTATTACTTTAAAGGGTCTGCGTTTGCTCACCCAACCTCACCAAAACTCTAAGCCGCAAGAGTGTCCACCCTTATGTCTCAATCAGCTGTGGGTCTAGATATGGTCAATCCAGGTGGCATCAGAGCCCCTGAACGAATTTTGTAAGAATTTCTCTCTCTTTCACTGTCTTTGTTTCACGGAGTTTTAAAAGTAATTGAATTTAATAATGGCGTTTAGCTGCGTTTCACTGCTGTGTTTATGCCGCTTTACACACACTTCACTCACTTAGAGAGAGATATCAATAGATAGGTTTTAAGCTTCTTACTAGTCAGATATATTCTTGGGCGTTGAATAGGGGGTGTTGAGTCCAGTTCACTGAGCAAGGAGTAGGTCTTGTCTATTACATATTGGGTTTACGGAACGGTATCTGAGCTATTTTGAAACCCTTGTTTTATGCGTCACCCCACCTCACCTTTCCCGATAAGCAGCCATAGTGTGGTTTCTAAACGTGTGACTCTGTTCTGTTTTGTAATTCAGTTCAAGTGTAGCGGTTTTTACATTCCCTCTATAAGTGATATCTTATCATAGGTGTCTCTTTCTGTGTGACTTATTTCACTTAGAATCGTAGTACCTAAATCCACTCATCATGCTGCAACTAGCCTTATGACGTTGAGTTCATGGCTGAGTGATATTCCATTGTACATAAGGACCACAACGTCTTTATCCATTTTTCTCTTTCCTGGGATATTTAAGGTGTATCGATGTGGAGGTTCTTGTCAACAGAGCAACCCTAAACTTTGGGGTGCCTGTGTCTTGCTGATTTTCAGTTTTCCCAATTTATACGCCCATGAGTGGAAGTGCCCTATGCTCTGTAAGCTGAGTTTTTTAGATGTTTCAGGACACACCGTACACTTCTCCAGAGTGGCTGTTGGCAATTGACATCCCACCCATCAGCGTAGCAAGGTTCCCGTTTCTCCATGGCCTGTCCTGCATTCCTGGTTTTGACACTTTATTCAGCATGGCCCTTTTGACCGATGGGAAGCGAGACTTCTTTGTAGCGCTGATTTGCCTTCCAGGTTGCTTGGTTGGCGAAAAAGGGCGTATGCGTTTTTTCCTGAATATATTCAGGAAAAAACGCATACGCCCTTTTTGGCCAAGGGCATCATTGTCGAGGTTTTGCCGCTTTTCCTGTGCTTTAAAGGCGATTCGAATCTACCTCCTGCAATCTGTTTCCTGCAATTCTGCCTTGCTTTCAAATCCTCTTCGTTGCCTTCCCTCAATATATTTGTGGACGAGAGTTATCATTGATAACTCTGCAGGTTTGTGAATTGCAGTGCCCCTGAGCTACGTTTTTCAACTCGCATTTTTGGGAGCAGGCCGCAAAAGCGCAAGATTGCTTCAGGCCCTATTCTGGTTCCGGGGGGGCAGGCTGAGCCTGTGGTTAATTCTTCTTCCTGATGGGAAAATAGAGTGACCTGTGCCTGTCCCAACACCTAGAGCTAGTCTCTCATTGGTTCCCCCTCTTCCCGTTCATCCTCAGGACAAATGGCTACCTGTACGGAACAGGAGGTGAAAGGTGCTGATTCTCCAAGGAGGGAGATTGCTAGTAAAGGGGTTGGAATGGCGAACCCGAGCACAAGGAGATGAGAAATGAGGTGCGTTTTGGAAACCTTTCCCGATCACACGGTGTACCATCTTCTGGGTTTCTCATGCATGTTTTCGATGTAGGAAGATGCCCTTGAACCTGGAGATTTGGGACCCATGGGATGGGTACCCCGCAGTATTACTTTAAAGGGTCTGCGTTTGCTCACCCAACCTCACCAAAACTCTAAGGCGCAAGAGTGTCCACTCTTATGTCTCAATCAGCTGTGGGTCTAGATATGGTCAATCCAGGTGGCATCACAGCCCCTGAACCAATTTTGTAAGAATTTCTCTCTCTTTCACTGTCTTTGTTTCACGGAGTTTTAAAAGTAATTGAATTTAATAATGGCGTTTAGCTGCGTTTCACTGCTGTGTTTATGCCGCTTTACACCCACTTCACTCACTTACAGAGAGATATCAATACATAGGTTTTAAGATTCTTACTAGTCAGATATATTCTTGGGCGTTGAATAGGGGGTGTTGAGTCCAGTTCACTGAGCAAGGAGTAGGTCTTGTCTATTACATATTGGGTTTACGGAACGGTATCTGAGCTATTTTGAAACCCTTGTTTTATGCGTCACCCCACCTCACCTTTCCCGATAAGCAGCCATAGTGTGGTTTCTAAACGTGTGACTCTGTTCTGTTTTGTAATTCAGTTCAAGTGTAGCGGTTTTTACATTCCCTCTATAAGTGATATCTTATCATAGGTGTCTCTTTCTGTGTGACTTATTTCACTTAGAATCGTAGTACCTAAATCCACTCATCATGCTGCTACTAGCCTTATGACGTTGAGTTCATGGCTGAGTGATATTCCATTGTACATAAGGACCACAACGTCTTTATCCATTTTTCTCTTTCCTGGGATATTTAAGGTGTATCGATGTGGAGGTTCTTGTCAACAGAGCAACCCTAAACTTTGGGGTGCCTGTGTCTTGCTGATTTTCAGTTTTCCCAATTTATACGCCCATGAGTGGAAGTGCCCTATGCTCTGTAAGCTGAGTTTTTTAGATGTTTCAGGACACACCGTACACTTCTCCAGAGTGGCTGTTGGCAATTGACATCCCACCCATCAGCGTAGCAAGGTTCCCGTTTCTCCATGGCCTGTCCTGCATTCCTGGTTTTGACACTTTATTCAGCATGGCCCTTTTGACCGATGGGAAGCGAGACTTCTTTGTAGCGCTGATTTGCCTTTCCAGGTTGCTTGGTTGGCCAAAAAGGGCGTATGCGTTTTTTCCTGAATATATTCAGGAAAAAACGCATACGCCCTTTTTGGCCAAGGGCATCATTGCCGAGGTTTTGCCGCTTTTCCTGTGCTTTAAAGGCGATTCGAATCTACCTCCTGCAATCTGTTTCCTGCAATTCTGCCTTGCTTTCAAATCCTCTTCGTTGCCTTCCCTCAATATATTTGTGGACGAGAGTTATCATTTATAACTCTGCAGGTTTGTGAATTGCAGTGCCCCTGAGCTCCACTTTTCAACTCGCTTTCTTGGGAGCTGGCCGCAAAAGCGCAGGATTGCTTCAGGCCCTATTCTGGTTCCGGGCGGCAGGCTGAGCCTGTGGTTAATTCTTCTTCCTGATGGGAAAACAGAGTGACCTGTGCCTGTCCAACACCTAGAGCTAGTCTCTCATTGGTTCCCCCTCTTCCCGTTCATCCTCAGAACAAATGGCAACCTGTACGGAACAGGAGGTGAAAGGTGCTGATTCTCCAAGGAGGGAGATTGCTAGTAAAGCAGTTGGAATGGCGAACCCGAGCACAAGGAGATGAGAAATGAGGTGCGTTTTAGAAACCTTTCCCGATCACACGGTGTACCATCTTCTGGGTTTCTCCTGCATGTTTTCGATGTAGGAAGATGCCCTTGAACCTGGAGATTTGGGACCCATGGGATGGGTACCACGCAGTATTACTTTAAAGGGTCTGCGTTTGCTCACCCAACCTCACCAATCCTCTCAGCCCCAAGAGTGTTCACCCTTATGTCTCAATCAGCAGTGGGTCTAGATATGGTCAATCCAGGTGGCATCACAGCCCCTGAACGAATTTTGTAAGAATTTCTCTCTCTTTCACTGTCTTTGTTTCACGGGTTTTTAAAAGTAGTTGATTTTTATAATGGGGTTTAGCTGCTTTTCACTGCTGTGTTTAGGCTGCTTTACACCCACTTGACTCACTTACAGAGGGATATCAACACATAGGTTTTAAGATTCTTACTAGTCAGATATATTCTTGGGCGTTGAATAGAGGGTGTTGAGTCCAGTTCACTGAGCAAGGAGTAGGTCTTGTCTATTACATATTGGGTTTATGGAATGGTATCTGAGCTAATTTGAAACCTTTGTTTTATGCATCACCCCACCTCACCTTTCCCGTTAAGCAGCCATAGTGTGTTTTCTAAACGTGTGAATCTGTTCTGTTTTGTAATTCAGTTCAAGTGTAGCGGTTTTTACATTCCCTCTATAAGTGATATCTTATCAAAGGTGTCTCTTTCTGTGTGACTTATTTCACTTAGAATCGTAGTACCTAAATCCACTCATCATGCTGCTTACTACCCTTATGACGTTGAGTTCATGGCTGAGTGATATTCCATTGTACATAAGGACCACAACATCTTTATCCATTTTTCTCTTTTCTGGGATATTTAAGGTGTATCGATGTGGAGGTTCTTGTCAACAGAGCAACCCTAAACTTTGGGGTGCCTGTGTCTTGCTGATTTTCAGTTTTCCCAATTTATACGCCCATGAGTGGAAGTGCCCTATGCTCTGTAAGCTGAGTTTTTTAGATGTTTCAGGACACACCGTACACTTCTCCAGAGTGGCTGTTGGCAATTGACATCCCACCCATCAGCGTAGCAAGGTTCCCGTTTCTCCATGGCCTGTCCTGCATTCCTGGTTTTGACACTTTATTCAGCATGGCCCTTTTGACCGATGGGAAGCGAGACTTCTTTGTAGCGCTGATTTGCCTTCCAGGTTGCTTGGTTGGCCAAAAAGGGCGTATGCGTTTTTTCCTGAATATATTCAGGAAAAAACGCATACGCCCTTTTTGGCCAAGGGCATCATTGTCGAGGTTTTGCCGCTTTTCCTGTGCTTTAAAGGCGATTCGAATCTACCTCCTGCAATCTGTATCCTGCAATTCTACCTTGCTTTCACATCCTCTTCGTTGCCTTCCCTCAATATATTTGTGGACGAGAGTTATCATTGATAACTCTGCAGGTTTGTGAATTGCAGTGCCCGTGAGCTACGTTTTTCAACTCGCTTTCTTGGGAGCTGGCCGCAAAAGCGCAGGATTGCTTCAGGCCCTATTCTCGTTCCGGGCGGCAGGCTGAGCCTGTGGTTAATTCTTCTTCCTGATGGGAAAACAGAGTGACCTGTGCCTGTCCCAACACCTAGAGCTAGTCTCTCATTGGTTCCCCCTCTTCCCGTTCATCCTCAGAACAAATGGCAACCTGTACGGAACAGGAGGTGAAAGGTGCTGATTCTCCAAGGAGGGAGATTGCTAGTAAAGCAGTTGGAATGGCGAACCCGAGCACAAGGAGATGAGAAATGAGGTGCGTTTTAGAAACCTTTCCCGATCACACGGTGTACCATCTTCTGGGTTTCTCCTGCATGTTTTCGATGTAGGAAGATGCCCTTGAACCTGGAGATTTGGGACCCATGGGATGGGTACCACGCAGTATTACTTTAAAGGGTCTGCGTTTGCTCACCCAACCTCACCAATCCTCTCAGCCCCAAGAGTGTTCACCCTTATGTCTCAATCAGCAGTGGGTCTAGATATGGTCAATCCAGGTGGCATCACAGCCCCTGAACGAATTTTGTAAGAATTTGTCTCTCTTTCACTGTCTTTGTTTCACGGGTTTTTAAAAGTAGTTGATTTTTATAATGGGGTTTAGCTGCTTTTCACTGCTGTGTTTAGGCCGCTTTACACCCACTTGACTCACTTACAGAGGGATATCAACACATAGGTTTTAAGATTCTTACTAGTCAGATATATTCTTGCGCGTTGAATAGAGGGTGTTGAGTCCAGTTCACTGAGCAAGGAGTAGGTCTTGTCTATTACATATTGGGTTTATGGAACGGTATCTGAGCTAATTTGAAACCTTTGTTTTATGCATCACCCCACCTCACCTTTCCCGTTAAGCAGCCATAGTGTGTTTTCTAAACGTGTGAATCTGTTCTGTTTTGTAATTCAGTTCAAGTGTAGCGGTTTTTACATTCCCTCTATAAGTGATATCTTATGATAAGTGTCTTTTTCTGTGTGACTATTTCACTTAGAATCGTCGTACCTAAATCCACTCCTCATGCTGCTACTAGCCTTATGACGTTGATGTCATGGCTGAGTGATATTCCATTGTACATAAGGACCACAACTTCTTTATCCATTTTTCTCTTTCCTGGGATATTTAAGGTGTAATGAAGTAGAGGTTCTTGTCAACAGAGCAGCCCTAATCTTTGGGGTGCCTGTGTCTTGCTGATTTTTAGTTTTCCCAATTTATACGCCCATGAGTGGAAGTGCCCTATGCTCTCTAAGCTGAGTTTTTTAGGTGTTTCAGGACACACCGTACACTTCTCCAGAGTGGCTGTTGGCAATTTACATCCCACCCATCAGCGTAGCAAGGCTCCCGTTTCTCCATGGCCTGCCCTGCATTTCTGGTTTTGACACTTTATTCAGCATGGTCCTTTTGACCGATGGGAAGCGAGACTTCTTTGTAGCGCTGATTTGCCTTTCCAGGTTGCTTGGTTGGCCAAAAAGGGCGTATGCGTTTTTTCCTGAATATATTCAGGAAAAAACGCATACGCCCTTTTTGGCCAAGGGCATCATTGTCGAGGTTTTGCCGCTTTTCCTGTGCTTTAAAGGCGATTCGAATCTACCTCCTGAAATCAGTTTCCTGCAATTCTGCCTTGCTTTCAAATCCTCTTCGTTGCCTTCCCTCAATATATTTGTGGACGAGAGTTATCAGTTATAACTCTGCAGGTTTGTGAATTGCAGTGCCCCTGAGCTACGTTTTTCAACTCGCATTTTTGGGAGCAGGCCGCAAAAGCACAGGATTGCTTCAGGCCCTATTTTGGTTCCGGGGTGGCAGGCTGAGTCTGTGGTTAATTCTTCTTCCTGATGGGAAAATAGAGTGACCTGTGCCTGTCCCAAAACCTAGAGCTAGTCTCTCATTGGTTCCCCCTCTTCCCGTTCATCCTCAGGACAAATGGCTACCTGTACGGAACAGGAGGTGAAAGGTGCTGATTCTCCAAGGAGGGAGATTGCTAGTAAAGCGGTTGGAATGGCGAACTCGAGCACAAGGAGATGAGAAATGAGGTGCGTTTTAGAAACCTTTCCCGATCACACGGTGTACCATCTTCTGGGTTTCTCCTGCATGTTTTCGATGTAGGAAGATGCCCTTGAACCTGGAGATTTGGGACCCAAGGGATGGGTACCACGCAGTATTACTTTAAAGGGTCTGCGTTTGCTCACCCAACCTCACCAATCCTCTCAGCCCCAAGAGTGTTCACCCTTATGTCTCAATCAGCAGTGGGTCTAGATATGGTCAATCCAGGTGGCATCACAGCCCCTGAACGAATTTTGTAAGAATTTGTCTCTCTTTCACTGTCTTTGTTTCACGGGTTTTTAAAAGTAGTTGATTTTTATAATGGGGTTTAGCTGCTTTTCACTGCTGTGTTTAGGCCGCTTTACTCCCACTTGACTCACTTACAGAGGGATATCAACACATAGGTTTTAAGATTCTTACTAGTCAGATATATTCTTGGGCGTTGAATAGAGGGTGTTGAGTCCAGTTCACTGAGCAAGGAGTAGGTCTTGTCTATTACATATTGGGTTTATGGAACGGTATCTGAGCTAATTTGAAACCTTTGTTTTATGCATCACCCCACCTCACCTTTCCCGTTAAGCAGCCATAGTGTGTTTTCTAAACGTGTGAATCTGTTCTGTTTTGTAATTCAGTTCAAGTGTAGCGGTTTTTACATTCCCTCTATAAGTGATATCTTATGATAAGTGTCTTTTTCTGTGTGACTATTTCACTTAGAATCGTCGTACCTAAATCCACTCCTCATGCTGCTACTAGCCTTATGACGTTGATGTCATGGCTGAGTGATATTCCATTGTACATAAGGACCACAACTTCTTTATCCATTTTTCTCTTTCCTGGGATATTTAAGGTGTAACGAAGTGGAGGTTCTTGTCAACAGAGCAGCCCTAATCTTTGGGGTGCCTGTGTCTTGCTGATTTTTAGTTTTCCCAATTTATACGCCCATGAGTGGAAGTGCCCTATGCTCTCTAAGCTGAGTTTTTTAGATGTTTCAGGACACACCGTACACTTCTCCAGAGTGGCTGTTGGCAATTGACATCCCGCCCATCAGCGTAGGAAGGCTCCCGTTTCTCCATGGCCTGTCCTGCATTCCTGGTTTTGACAGTTTATTCAGCACGGCCCTTTTGACCGATGGGAAGCAAGACTTCTTTGTAGCGCTGATTTGCCTTTCCAGGTTGCTTGGTTGGCCAAAAAGGGCGTATGCGTTTTTTCCTGAATATATTCAGGAAAAAACGCATACGCCCTTTTTGGCCAAGGGCATCATTGTCGAGGTTTTGCCGCTTTTCCTGTGCTTTAAAGGCGATTCGAATCTACCTCCTGAAATCAGTTTCCTGCAATTCTGCCTTGCTTTCAAATCCTCTTCGTTGCCTTCCCTCAATATATTTGTGGACGAGAGTTATCATTGATAACTCTGCAGGTTTGTGAATTGCAGTGTCCCTGAGCTACGTTTTTCAACTCGCATTTTTGGGAGCAGGCCGCAAAAGCGCAAGATTGCTTCAGGCCCTATTCTGGTTCCGGGGGGGCAGGCTGAGCCTGTGGTTATTTCTTCTTCCTGATGGGAAAATAGAGTGACCTGTGCCTGTCCCAAAACCTAGAGCTAGTCTCTCATTGGTTCCCCCTCTTCCCGTTCATCCTCAGGACAAATGGCTACCTGTACGGAACAGGAGGTGAAAGGTGCTGATTCTCCAAGGAGGGAGATTGCTAGTAAAGGGGTTGGAATGGCGAACCCGAGCACAAGGAGATGAGAAATGAGGTGCGTTTTGGAAACCTTTCCCGATCACACGGTGTACCATCTTCTGGGTTTCTCATGCATGTTTTCGATGTAGGAAGATGCCCTTGAACCTGGAGATTTGGGACCCATGGGATGGGTACCCCGCAGTATTACTTTAAAGGGTCTGCGTTTGCTCACCCAACCTCACCAAAACTCTAAGCCGCAAGAGTGTCCACTCTTATGTCTCAATCAGCTGTGGGTCTAGATATGGTCAATCCAGGTGGCATCACAGCCCCTGAACGAATTTTGTAAGAATTTCTCTCTCTTTCACTGTCTTTGTTTCACGGAGTTTTAAAAGTAATTGAATTTAATAATGGCGTTTAGCTGCGTTTCACTGCTGTGTTTATGCCGCTTTACACCCACTTCACTCACTTAGAGAGAGATATCAATACATAGGTTTTAAGATTCTTACTAGTCAGATATATTCTTGGGCGTTGAATAGGGGGTGTTGAGTCCAGTTCACTGAGCAAGGAGTAGGTCTTGTCTATTACATATTGGGTTTACGGAACGGTATCTGATCTATTTTGAAACCCTTGTTTTATGCGTCACCCCACCTAACCTTTCCCGATAAGCAGCCATAGTGTGTTTTCTAAACGTGTGACTCTGTTCTGTTTTGTAATTCAGTTCAAGTGTAGCGGTTTTTACATTCCCTCTATAAGTGATATCTTATCATAGGTGTCTCTTTCTGTGTGACTTATTTCACTTAGAATCGTAGTACCTAAATCCACTCATCATGCTGCTACTAGCCTTATGACGTTGATTTCATGGCTGAGTGATATTCCATTGTACATAAGGACCACAACGTCTTTATCCATTTTTCTCTTTCCTGGGATATTTAAGGTGTATCGATGTGGAGGTTCTTGTCAACAGAGCAACCCTAAACTTTGGGGTGCCTGTGTCTTGCTGATTTTCAGTTTTCCCAATTTATACGCCCATGAGTGGAAGTGCCCTATGCTCTGTAAGCTGAGTTTTTTAGATGTTTCAGGACACACCGTACACTTCTCCAGAGTGGCTGTTGGCAATTGACATCCCAGCCATCAGCGTAGCAAGGCTCCCGTTTCTCCATGGCCTGTCCTGCATTCCTGGTTTTGACACTTTATTCAGCATGGCCCTTTTGACCGATGGGAAGCGAGACTTCTTTGTAGCGCTGATTTGCCTTTCCAGGTTGCTTGGTTGGCCAAAAAGGGCGTATGCGTTTTTTCCTGAATATATTCAGGAAAAAACGCATACGCCCTTTTTGGCCAAGGGCATCATTGCCGAGGTTTTGCCGCTTTTCCTGTGCTTTAAACGCGATTCGAATCTACCTCCTGCAATCTGTTTCCTGCAATTCTGCCTTGCTTTCAAATCCTCTTCGTTGCCTTCCCTCAATATATTTGTGGACGAGAGTTATCATTTATAACTCTGCAGGTTTGTGAATTGCAGTGCCCCTGAGCTCCATTTTTCAACTCGCTTTCTTGGGAGCTGGCCGCAAAAGCGCAGGATTGCTTCAGGCCCTATTCTGGTTCCGGGCGGCAGGCTGAGCCTGTGGTTAATTCTTCTTCCTGATGGGAAAACAGAGTGACCTGTGCCTGTCCCAACACCTAGAGCTAGTCTCTCATTGGTTCCCCCTCTTCCCGTTCATCCTCAGAACAAATGGCAACCTGTACGGAACAGGAGGTGAAAGGTGCTGATTCTCCAAGGAGGGAGATTGCTAGTAAAGCGGTTGGAATGGCGAACCCGAGCACAAGGAGAGGAGAAATGAGGTGCGTTTTGGAAACCTTTCCCGATCACACGGTGTACCATCTTCTGGGTGTCTCATGCATGTTTTTGATGTAGGAAGATGCCCTTGAACCTGGAGATTTGGGACCCATGGGATGGGTACCACGCAGTATTACTTTAAAGGGTCTGCGTTTGCTCACCCAACCTCACCAATCCTCTCAGCCCCAAGAGTGTTCACCCTTATGTCTCAATCAGCAGTGGGTCTAGATATGGTCAATCCAGGTGGCATCACAGCCCCTGAACGAATTTTGTAAGAATTTGTCTCTCTTTCACTGTCTTTGTTTCACGGGTTTTTAAAAGTAGTTGATTTTTATAATGGGGTGTAGCTGCTTTTCACTGCTGTGTTTAGGCCGCTTTACACCCACTTGACTCACTTACAGAGGGATATCAACACATAGGTTTTAAGATTCTTACTAGTCAGATATATTCTTGGGCGTTGAATAGTGGGTGTTGAGTCCAGTTCACTGAGCAAGGAGTAGGTCTTGTCTATTACATATTGGGTTTATGGAACGGTATCTGAGCTAATTTGAAACCCTTGTTTTACGCATCACCCCACCTCACCTTTCCCGTTAAGCAGCCATAGTGTGTTTTCTAAACGTGTGACTCTGTTCTGTTTTGTAATTCAGTTCAAGTGTAGCGGTTTTTACATTCCCTCTATAAGTGATATCTTATGATAAGTGTCTTTTTCTGTTTGACTTATTTCACTTAGAATCGTTGTACCTAAATCCACTCATCATGTTGCTACTAGCCTTATGACGTTGATTTCATGGCTGAGTGATATTCCATTGTACATAAGGACCACAACGTCTTTATCCATTTTTCTCTTTCCTGGGATATTTAAGGTGTAACTCAGTGGAGGTTCTTGTCAGCAGAGCAGCCCTAAACTTTGGGGTGCCTGTGTCTTGCTGATTTTTAGTTTTCCCAATTTATACGCCCATGAGTGGAAGTGCCCTATGCTCTCTAAGCTGAGTTTTTTAGGTGTTTCAGGACACACCGTACACTTCTCCAGAGTGGCTGTTGGCAATTGACATCCCGCCCATCAGCGTAGGAAGGCTCCCGTTTCTCCATGGCCTGTCCTGCATTCCTGGTTTTGACAGTTTATTCAGCACGGCCCTTTTGACCGATGGGAAGCAAGACTTCTTTGTAGCGCTGATTGGCCTTTCCAGGTTGCTTGGTTGGCCAAAAAGGGCGTATGCGTTTTTTCCTGAATATATTCAGGAAAAAACGCATACGCCCTTTTTGGCCAAGGGCATCATTGTCGAGGTTTTGCCGCTTTTCCTGTGCTTTAAAGGCGATTCGAATCTACCTCCTGCAATCTGTTTCCTGCAATTCTGCCTTGCTTTCAAATCCTCTTCGTTGCCTTCCCTCAATATATTTGTGGACGAGAGTTATCATTGATAACTCTGCAGGTTTGTGAATTGCAGTGCCCCTGAGCTACGTTTTTCAACTCGCATTTTTGGGAGCAGGCCGCAAAAGCGCAAGGTTGCTTCAGGCCCTATTCTGGTTCCGGGGGGGCAGGCTGAGCCTGTGGTTAATTCTTCTTCCTGATGGGAAAATAGAGTGACCTGTGCCTGTCCCAACACCTAGAGCTAGTCTCTCATTGGTTCCCCCTCTTCCCGTTCATCCTCAGGACAAATGGCTACCTGTACGGAACAGGAGGTGAAAGGTGCTGATTCTCCAAGGAGGGAGATTGCTAGTAAAGGGGTTGGAATGGCGAACCCGAGCACAAGGAGATGAGAAATGAGGTGCGTTTTGGAAACCTTTCCCGATCACACGGTGTACCATCTTCTGGGTTTCTCATGCATGTTTTCGATGTAGGAAGATGCCCTTGAACCTGGAGATTTGGGACCCATGGGATGGGTACCCCGCAGTATTACTTTAAAGGGTCTGCGTTTGCTCACCCAACCTCACCAAAACTCTAAGGCGCAAGAGTGTCCACTCTTATGTCTCAATCAGCTGTGGGTCCAAATATGGTCAATCCAGGTGGCATCACAGCCCCTGAACGAATTTTGTAAGAATTTCTCTCTCTTTCACTGTCTTTGTTTCACGGAGTTTTAAAAGTAATTGAATTTAATAATGGCGTTTAGCTGCGTTTCACTGCTGTGTTTATGCCGCTTTACACCCACTTCACTCACTTACAGAGAGATATCAATACATAGGTTTTAAGATTCTTACTAGTCAGATATATTCTTGGGCGTTGAATAGGGGGTGTTGAGTCCAGTTCACTGAGCAAGGAGTAGGTCTTGTCTATTACATATTGGGTTTACGGAACGGTATCTGAGCTATTTTGAAACCCTTGTTTTATGCGTCACCCCACCTCACCTTTCCCGATAAGCAGCCATAGTGTGGTTTCTAAACGTGTGACTCTGTTCTGTTTTGTAATTCAGTTCAAGTGTAGCGGTTTTTACATTCCCTCTATAAGTGATATCTTATCATAGGTGTCTCTTTCTGTGTGACTTATTTCACTTAGAATCGTAGTACCTAAATCCACTCATCATGCTGCTACTAGCCTTATGACGTTGAGTTCATGGCTGAGTGATATTCCATTGTACATAAGGACCACAACGTCTTTATCCATTTTTCTCTTTCCTGGGATATTTAAGGTGTATCGATGTGGAGGTTCTTGTCAACAGAGCAACCCTAAACTTTGGGGTGCCTGTGTCTTGCTGATTTTCAGTTTTCCCAATTTATACGCCCATGAGTGGAAGTGCCCTATGCTCTGTAAGCTGAGTTTTTTAGATGTTTCAGGACACACCGTACACTTCTCCAGAGTGGCTGTTGGCAATTGACATCCCACCCATCAGCGTAGCAAGGTTCCCGTTTCTCCATGGCCTGTCCTGCATTCCTGGTTTTGACACTTTATTCAGCATGCCCCTTTTGACCGATGGGAAGCGAGACTTCTTTGTAGCGCTGATTTGCCTTTCCAGGTTGCTTGGTTGGCCAAAAAGGGCGTATGCGTTTTTTCCTGAATATATTCAGGAAAAAACGCATACGCCCTTTTTGGCCAAGGGCATCATTGCCGAGGTTTTGCCGCTTTTCCTGTGCTTTAAAGGCGATTCGAATCTACCTCCTGCAATCTGTTTCCTGCAATTCTGCCTTGCTTTCAAATCCTCTTCGTTGCCTTCCCTCAATATATTTGTGGACGAGAGTTATCATTTATAACTCTGCAGGTTTGTGAATTGCAGTGCCCCTGAGCTCCACTTTTCAACTCGCTTTCTTGGGAGCTGGCCGCAAAAGCGCAGGATTGCTTCAGGCCCTATTCTGGTTCCGGGCGGCAGGCTGAGCCTGTGGTTAATTCTTCTTCCTGATGGGAAAACAGAGTGACCTGTGCCTGTCCCAACACCTAGAGGTAGTCTCTCATTGGTTCCCCCTCTTCCCGTTCATCCTCAGAACAAATGGCAACCTGTACGGAACAGGAGGTGAAAGGTGCTGATTCTCCAAGGAGGGAGATTGCTAGTAAAGCAGTTGGAATGGCGAACCCGAGCACAAGGAGATGAGAAATGAGGTGCGTTTTAGAAACCTTTCCCGATCACACGGTGTACCATCTTCTGGGTTTCTCCTGCATGTTTTCGATGTAGGAAGATGCCCTTGAACCTGGAGATTTGGGACCCATGGGATGGGTACCACGCAGTATTACTTTAAAGGGTCTGCGTTTGCTCACCCAACCTCACCAATCCTCTCAGCCCCAAGAGTGTTCACCCTTATGTCTCAATCAGCAGTGGGTCTAGATATGGTCAATCCAGGTGGCATCACAGCCCCTGAACGAATTTTGTAAGAATTTGTCTCTCTTTCACTGTCTTTGTTTCACGGGTTTTTAAAAGTAGTTGATTTTTATAATGGGGTTTAGCTGCTTTTCACTGCTGTGTTTAGGCCGCTTTACACCCACTTGACTCACTTACAGAGGGATATCAACACATAGGTTTTAAGATTCTTACTAGTCAGATATATTCTTGGGCGTTGAATAGAGGGTGTTGAGTCCAGTTCACTGAGCAAGGAGTAGGTCTTGTCTATTACATATTGGGTTTATGGAACGGTATCTGAGCTAATTTGAAACCTTTGTTTTATGCATCACCCCACCTCACCTTTCCCGTTAAGCAGCCATAGTGTGTTTTCTAAACGTGTGAATCTGTTCTGTTTTGTAATTCAGTTCAAGTGTAGCGGTTTTTACATTCCCTCTATAAGTGATATCTTATGATAAGTGTCTTTTTCTGTGTGACTATTTCACTTAGAATCGTCGTACCTAAATCCACTCCTCATGCTGCTACTAGCCTTATGACGTTGATGTCATGGCTGAGTGATATTCCATTGTACATAAGGACCACAACTTCTTTATCCATTTTTCTCTTTCCTGGGATATTTAAGGTGTAATGAAGTAGAGGTTCTTGTCAACAGAGCAGCCCTAATCTTTGGGGTGCCTGTGTCTTGCTGATTTTTAGTTTTCCCAATTTATACGCCCATGAGTGGAAGTGCCCTATGCTCTCTAAGCTGAGTTTTTTAGGTGTTTCAGGACACACCGTACACTTCTCCAGAGTGGCTGTTGGCAATTTACATCCCACCCATCAGCGTAGCAAGGCTCCCGTTTCTCCATGGCCTGCCCTGCATTTCTGGTTTTGACACTTTATTCAGCATGGTCCTTTTGACCGATGGGAAGCGAGACTTCTTTGTAGCGCTGATTTGCCTTTCCAGGTTGCTTGGTTGGCCAAAAAGGGCGTATGCGTTTTTTCCTGAATATATTCAGGAAAAAACGCATACGCCCTTTTTGGCCAAGGGCATCATTGTCGAGGTTTTGCCGCTTTTCCTGTGCTTTAAAGGCGATTCGAATCTACCTCCTGAAATCAGTTTCCTGCAATTCTGCCTTGCTTTCAAATCCTCTTCGTTGCCTTCCCTCAATATATTTGTGGACGAGAGTTATCATTGATAACTCTGCAGGTTTGTGAATTGCAGTGCCCCTGAGCTACGTTTTTCAACTCGCATTTTTGGGAGCAGGCCGCAAAAGCGCAGGATTGCTTCAGGCCCTATTTTGGTTCCGGGGTGGCAGGCTGAGTCTGTGGTTAATTCTTCTTCCTGATGGGAAAATAGAGTGACCTGTGCCTGTCCCAAAACCTAGAGCTAGTCTCTCATTGGTTCCCCCTCTTCCCGTTCATCCTCAGGACAAATGGCTACCTGTACGGAACAGGAGGTGAAAGGTGCTGATTCTCCAAGGAGGGAGATTGCTAGTAAAGCGGTTGGAATGGCGAACCCGAGCACAAGGAGATGAGAAATGAGGTGCGTTTTGGAAACCTTTCCCGATCACACGGTGTACCATCTTCTGGGTTTCTCATTCATGTTTTCGATGTAGGAAGATGCCCTTGAACCTGGAGATTTGGGACCCATGGGATGGGTACCCCGCAGTATTACTTTAAAGGGTCTGCGTTTGCTCACCCAACCTCACCAAAACTCTAAGCCGCAAGAGTGTCCACCCTTATGTGTCAATCAGCTGTGGGTCTAGATATGGTCAATCCAGGTGGCATCACAGCCCCTGAACGAATTTTGTAAGAATTTCTCTCTCTTTCACTGTCTTTGTTTCACTTAGTTTTAAAAGTAATTGAATATAATAATGGCGTTTAGCTGCGTTTCACTGCTGTGTTTATGCCGCTTTACACCCACTTCACTCACTTACAGAGAGATATCAATACATAGGTTTTAAGATTCTTACTAGTCAGATATATTCTTGGGCGTTGAATAGGGGGTGTTGAGTCCAGTTCACTGAGCAAGGAGTAGGTCTTGTCTATTACATATTGGGTTTACGGAACGGTATCTGAGCTATTTTGAAACCCTTGTTTTATGCGTCACCCCACCTCACCTTTCCCGATAAGCAGCCATAGTGTGGTTTCTAAACGTGTGACTCTGTTCTGTTTTGTAATTCAGTTCAAGTGTAGCGGTTTTTACATTCCCTCTATAAGTGATATCTTATCATAGGTGTCTCTTTCTGTGTGACTTATTTCACTTAGAATCGTAGTACCTAAATCCACTCATCATGCTGCTACTAGCCTTATGACGTTGAGTTCATGGCTGAGTGATATTCCATTGTACATAAGGACCACAACGTCTTTATCCATTTTTCTCTTTCCTGGGATATTTAAGGTGTATCGATGTGGAGGTTCTTGTCAACAGAGCAACCCTAAACTTTGGGGTGCCTGTGTCTTGCTGATTTTCAGTTTTCCCAATTTATACGCCCATGAGTGGAAGTGCCCTATGCTCTGTAAGCTGAGTTTTTTAGATGTTTCAGGACACACCGTACACTTCTCCAGAGTGGCTGTTGGCAATTGACATCCCACCCATCAGCGTAGCAAGGTTCCCGTTTCTCCATGGCCTGTCCTGCATTCCTGGTTTTGACACTTTATTCAGCATGCCCCTTTTGACCGATGGGAAGCGAGACTTCTTTGTAGCGCTGATTTGCCTTTCCAGGTTGCTTGGTTGGCCAAAAAGGGCGTATGCGTTTTTTCCTGAATATATTCAGGAAAAAACGCATACGCCCTTTTTGGCCAAGGGCATCATTGCCGAGGTTTTGCCGCTTTTCCTGTGCTTTAAACGCGATTCGAATCTACCTCCTGCAATCTGTTTCCTGCAATTCTGCCTTGCTTTCAAATCCTCTTCGTTGCCTTCCCTCAATATATTTGTGGACGAGAGTTATCATTTATAACTCTGCAGGTCTGTGAATTGCAGTGCCCCTGAGCTCCACTTTTCAACTCGCTTTCTTGGGAGCTGGCCGCAAAAGCGCAGGATTGCTTCAGGCCCTATTCTGGTTCCGGGCGGCAGGCTGAGCCTGTGGTTAATTCTTCTTCCTGATGGGAAAACAGAGTGACCTGTGCCTGTCCCAACACCTAGAGCTAGTCTCTCATTGGTTCCCCCTCTTCCCGTTCATCCTCAGAACAAATGGCAACCTGTACGGAACAGGAGGTGAAAGGTGCTGATTCTCCAAGGAGGGAGATTGCTAGTAAAGCAGTTGGAATGGCGAACCCGAGCACAAGGAGATGAGAAATGAGGTGCGTTTTAGAAACCTTTCCCGATCACACGGTGTACCATCTTCTGGGTTTCTCCTGCATGTTTTCGATGTAGGAAGATGCCCTTGAACCTGGAGATTTGGGACCCATGGGATGGGTACCACGCAGTATTACTTTAAAGGGTCTGCGTTTGCTCACCCAACCTCACCAATCCTCTCAGCCCCAAGAGTGTTCACCCTTATGTCTCAATCAGCAGTGGGTCTAGATATGGTCAATCCAGGTGGCATCACAGCCCCTGAACGAATTTTGTAAGAATTTCTCTCTCTTTCACTGTCTTTGTTTCACGGGTTTTTAAAAGTAGTTGATTTTTATAATGGGGTTTAGCTGCTTTTCACTGCTGTGTTTAGGCCGCTTTACACCCACTTGACTCACTTACAGAGGGATATCAACACATAGGTTTTAAGATTCTTACTAGTCAGATATATTCTTGGGCGTTGAATAGAGGGTGTTGAGCCCAGTTCACTGAGCAAGGAGTAGGTCTTGTCTATTACATATTGGGTTTATGGAACGGTATCTGAGCTAATTTGAAACCTTTGTTTTATGCATCACCCCACCTCACCTTTCCCGTTAAGCAGCCATAGTGTGTTTTCTAAACGTGTGAATCTGTTCTGTTTTGTAATTCAGTTCAAGTGTAGCGGTTTTTACATTCCCTCTATAAGTGATATCTTATGATAAGTGTCTTTTTCTGTGTGACTATTTCATTTAGAATCGTCGTACCTAAATCCACTCCTCATGCTGCTACTAGCCTTATGACGTTGATGTCATGGCTGAGTGATATTCCATTGTACATAAGGACCACAACTTCTTTATCCATTTTTCTCTTTCCTGGGATATTTAAGGTGTAATGAAGTAGAGGTTCTTGTCAACAGAGCAGCCCTAATCTTTGGGGTGCCTGTGTCTTGCTGATTTTTAGTTTTCCCAATTTATACGCCCATGAGTGGAAGTGCCCTATGCTCTCTAAGCTGAGTTTTTTAGGTGTTTCAGGACACACCGTACACTTCTCCAGAGTGGCTGTTGGCAATTTACATCCCACCCATCAGCGTAGCAAGGCTCCCGTTTCTCCATGGCCTGCCCTGCATTTCTGGTTTTGACACTTTATTCAGCATGGTCCTTTTGACCGATGGGAAGCGAGACTTCTTTGTAGCGCTGATTTGCCTTTCCAGGTTGCTTGGTTGGCCAAAAAGGGCGTATGCGTTTTTTCCTGAATATATTCAGGAAAAAACGCATACGCCCTTTTTGGCCAAGGGCATCATTGCCGAGGTTTTGCCGCTTTTCCTGTGCTTTAAAGGCGATTCGAATCTACCTCCTGCAATCTGTTTCCTGCAATTCTGCCTTGCTTTCAAATCCTCTTCGTTGCCTTCCCTGAATATATTTGTGGACGAGAGTTATCATTGATAACTCTGCAGGTTTGTGAATTGCAGTGCCCCTGAGCTACGTTTTTCAACTCGCATTTTTGGGAGCAGGCCGCAAAAGCGCAGGATTGCTTCAGGCCCTATTCTGGTTCCGGGGGGGGCAGGCTGAGCCTGTGGTTAATTCTTCTTCCTGATGGGAAAATAGAGTGACCTGTGCCTGTCCCAACACCTAGAGCTAGTCTCTCATTGGTTCCCCCTCTTCCCGTTCATCCTCAGGACAAATGGCTACCTGTACGGAACAGGAGGTGAAAGGTGCTGATTCTCCAAGGAGGGAGATTGCTAGTAAAGGGGTTGGAATGGCGAACCCGAGCACAAGGAGATGAGAAATGAGGTGCGTTTTGGAAACCTTTCCCGATCACACGGTGTACCATCTTCTGGGTTTCTCATGCATGTTTTCGATGTAGGAAGATGCCCTTGAACCTGGAGATTTGGGACCCATGGGATGGGTACCCCGCAGTATTACTTTAAAGGGTCTGCGTTTGCTCACCCAACCTCACCAAAACTCTAAGGCGCAAGAGTGTCCACTCTTATGTCTCAATCAGCTGTGGGTCTAGATATGGTCAATCCAGGTGGCATCACAGCCCGTGAACGAATTTTGTAAGAATTTCTCTCTCTTTCACTGTCTTTGTTTCACGGAGTTTTAAAAGTAATTGAATTTAATAATGGCGTTTAGCTGCGTTTCACTGCTGTGTTTATGCCGCTTTACACCCACTTCACTCACTTACAGAGAGATATCAATACATAGGTTTTAAGATTCTTACTAGTCAGATATATTCTTGGGCGTTGAATAGGGGGTGTTGAGTCCAGTTCACTGAGCAAGGAGTAGGTCTTGTCTATTACATATTGGGTTTACGGAACGGTATCTGAGCTATTTTGAAACCCTTGTTTTATGCGTCACCCCACCTCACCTTTCCCGATAAGCAGCCATAGTGTGGTTTCTAAACGTGTGACTCTGTTCTGTTTTGTAATTCAGTTCAAGTGTAGCGGTTTTTACATTCCCTCTATAAGTGATATCTTATCATAGGTGTCTCTTTCTGTGTGACTTATTTCACTTAGAATCGTAGTACCTAAATCCACTCATCATGCTGCTACTAGCCTTATGACGTTGAGTTCATGGCTGAGTGATATTCCATTGTACATAAGGACCACAACGTCTTTATCCATTTTTCTCTTTCCTGGGATATTTAAGGTGTATCGATGTGGAGGTTCTTGTCAACAGAGCAACCCTAAACTTTGGGGTGCCTGTGTCTTGCTGATTTTCAGTTTTCCCAATTTATACGCCCATGAGTGGAAGTGCCCTATGCTCTGTAAGCTGAGTTTTTTAGATGTTTCAGGACACACCGTACACTTCTCCAGAGTGGCTGTTGGCAATTGACATCCCACCCATCAGCGTAGCAAGGTTCCCGTTTCTCCATGGCCTGTCCTGCATTCCTGGTTTTGACACTTTATTCAGCATGCCCCTTTTGACCGATGGGAAGCGAGACTTCTTTGTAGCGCTGATTTGCCTTTCCAGGTTGCTTGGTTGGCCAAAAAGGGCGTATGCGTTTTTTCCTGAATATATTCAGGAAAAAACGCATACGCCCTTTTTGGCCAAGGGCATCATTGCCGAGGTTTTGCCGCTTTTCCTGTGCTTTAAAGGCGATTCGAATCTACCTCCTGCAATCTGTTTCCTGCAATTCTGCCTTGCTTTCAAATCCTCTTCGTTGCCTTCCCTCAATATATTTGTGGACGAGAGTTATCATTTATAACTCTGCAGGTTTGTGAATTGCAGTGCCCCTGAGCTCCACTTTTCAACTCGCTTTCTTGGGAGCTGGCCGCAAAAGCGCAGGATTGCTTCAGGCCCTATTCTGGTTCCGGGCGGCAGGCTGAGCCTGTGGTTAATTCTTCTTCCTGATGGGAAAACAGAGTGACCTGTGCCTGTCCCAACACCTAGAGCTAGTCTCTCATTGGTTCCCCCTCTTCCCGTTCATCCTCAGAACAAATGGCAACCTGTACGGAACAGGAGGTGAAAGGTGCTGATTCTCCAAGGAGGGAGATTGCTAGTAAAGCAGTTGGAATGGCGAACCCGAGCACAAGGAGATGAGAAATGAGGTGCGTTTTAGAAACCTTTCCCGATCACACGGTGTACCATCTTCTGGGTTTCTCCTGCATGTTTTCGATGTAGGAAGATGCCCTTGAACCTGGAGATTTGGGACCCATGGGATGGGTACCACGCAGTATTACTTTAAAGGGTCTGCGTTTGCTCACCCAACCTCACCAATCCTCTCAGCCCCAAGAGTGTTCACCCTTATGTCTCAATCAGCAGTGGGTCTAGATATGGTCAATCCAGGTGGCATCACAGCCCCTGAACGAATTTTGTAAGAATTTCTCTCTCTTTCACTGTCTTTGTTTCACGGGTTTTTAAAAGTAGTTGATTTTTATAATGGGGTTTAGCTGCTTTTCACTGCTGTGTTTAGGCCGCTTTACACCCACTTGACTCACTTACAGAGGGATATCAACACATAGGTTTTAAGATTCTTACTAGTCAGATATATTCTTGCGCGTTGAATAGAGGGTGTTGAGTCCAGTTCACTGAGCAAGGAGTAGGTCTTGTCTATTACATATTGGGTTTATGGAACGGTATCTGAGCTAATTTGAAACCTTTGTTTTATGCATCACCCCACCTCACCTTTCCCGTTAAGCAGCCATAGTGTGTTTTCTAAACGTGTGAATCTGTTCTGTTTCGTAATTCAGTTCAAGTGTAGCGGTTTTTACATTCCCTCTATAAGTGATATCTTATCATAGGTGTCTCTTTCTGTGTGACTTATTTCACTTAGAATCGTAGTACCTAAATCCACTCATCATGCTGCTACTACCCTTATGACGTTGAGTTCATGGCTGAGTGATATTCCATTGTACATAAGGACCACAACATCTTTATCCATTTTTCTCTTTTCTGGGATATTTAAGGTGTATCGATGTGGAGGTTCTTGTCAACAGAGCAACCCTAAACTTTGGGGTGCCTGTGTCTTGCTGATTTTCAGTTTTCCCAATTTATACGCCCATGAGTGGAAGTGCCCTATGCTCTGTAAGCTGAGTTTTTTAGATGTTTCAGGACACACCGTACACTTCTCCAGAGTGGCTGTTGGCAATTGACATCCCACCCATCAGCGTAGCAAGGTTCCCGTTTCTCCATGGCCTGTCCTGCATTCCTGGTTTTGACACTTTATTCAGCATGGCCCTTTTGACCGATGGGAAGCGAGACTTCTTTGTAGCGCTGATTTCCCTTCCAGGTTGCTTGGTTGGCCAAAAAGGGCGTATGCGTTTTTTCCTGAATATATTCAGGAAAAAACGCATACGCCCTTTTTGGCCAAGGGCATCATTGTCGAGGTTTTGCCGCTTTTCCTGTGCTTTAAAGGCGATTCGAATCTACCTCCTGCAATCTGTTTCCTGCAATTCTGCCTTGCTTTCAAATCCTCTTCGTTGCCTTCCCTCAATATATTTGTGGACGAGAGTTATCATTGATAACTCTGCAGGTTTGTGAATTGCAGTGCCCCTGAGCTACGTTTTTCAACTCGCATTTTTGGGAGCAGGCCGCAAAAGCGCAAGATTGCTTCAGGCCCTATTCTGGTTCCGGGGGGGCAGGCTGAGCCTGTGGTTAATTCTTCTTCCTGATGGGAAAATAGAGTGACCTGTGCCTGTCCCAACACCTAGAGCTAGTCTCTCATTGGTTCCCCCTCTTCCCGTTCATCCTCAGGACAAATGGCTACCTGTACGGAACAGGAGGTGAAAGGTGCTGATTCTCCAAGGAGGGAGATTGCTAGTAAAGGGGTTGGAATGGCGAACCCGAGCACAAGGAGATGAGAAATGAGGTGCGTTTTGGAAACCTTTCCCGATCACACGGTGTACCATCTTCTGGGTTTCTCATGCATGTTTTCGATGTAGGAAGATGCCCTTGAACCTGGAGATTTGGGACCCATGGGATGGGTACCCCGCAGTATTACTTTAAAGGGTCTGCGTTTGCTCACCCAACCTCACCAAAACTCTAAGGCGCAAGAGTGTCCACTCTTATGTCTCAATCAGCTGTGGGTCTAGATATGGTCAATCCAGGTGGCATCACAGCCCCTGAACCAATTTTGTAAGAATTTGTCTCTCTTTCACTGTCTTTGTTTCACGGGTTTTTAAAAGTAGTTGATTTTTATAATGGGGTTTAGCTGCTTTTCACTGCTGTGTTTAGGCCGCTTTACACCCACTTGACTCACTTACAGAGGGATATCAACACATAGGTTTTAAGATTCTTACTAGTCAGATATATTCTTGGGCGTTGAATAGAGGGTGTTGAGTCCAGTTCACTGAGCAAGGAGTAGGTCTTGTCTATTACATATTGGGTTTATGGAACGGTATCTGAGCTAATTTGAAACCTTTGTTTTATGCATCACCCCACCTCACCTTTCCCGTTAAGCAGCCATAGTGTGTTTTCTAAACGTGTGAATCTGTTCTGTTTTGTAATTCAGTTCAAGTGTAGCGGTTTTTACATTCCCTCTATAAGTGATATCTTATGATAAGTGTCTTTTTCTGTGTGACTATTTCACTTAGAATCGTCGTACCTAAATCCACTCCTCATGCTGCTACTAGCCTTATGACGTTGATGTCATGGCTGAGTGATATTCCATTGTACATAAGGACCACAACTTCTTTATCCATTTTTCTCTTTCCTGGGATATTTAAGGTGTAATGAAGTAGAGGTTCTTGTCAACAGAGCAGCCCTAATCTTTGGGGTGCCTGTGTCTTGCTGATTTTTAGTTTTCCCAATTTATACGCCCATGAGTGGAAGTGCCCTATGCTCTCTAAGCTGAGTTTTTTAGGTGTTTCAGGACACACCGTACACTTCTCCAGAGTGGCTGTTGGCAATTTACATCCCACCCATCAGCGTAGCAAGGCTCCCGTTTCTCCATGGCCTGCCCTGCATTTCTGGTTTTGACACTTTATTCAGCATGGTCCTTTTGACCGATGGGAAGCGAGACTTCTTTGTAGCGCTGATTTGCCTTTCCAGGTTGCTTGGTTGGCCAAAAAGGGCGTATGCGTTTTTTCCTGAATATATTCAGGAAAAAACGCATACGCCCTTTTTGGCCAAGGGCATCATTGTCGAGGTTTTGCCGCTTTTCCTGTGCTTTAAAGGCGATTCGAATCTACCTCCTGAAATCAGTTTCCTGCAATTCTGCCTTGCTTTCAAATCCTCTTCGTTGCCTTCCCTCAATATATTTGTGGACGAGAGTTATCATTGATAACTCTGCAGGTTTGTGAATTGCAGTGCCCCTGAGCTACGTTTTTCAACTCGCATTTTTGGGAGCAGGCCGCAAAAGCGCAGGATTGCTTCAGGCCCTATTTTGGTTCCGGGGTGGCAGGCTGAGTCTGTGGTTAATTCTTCTTCCTGATGGGAAAATAGAGTGACCTGTGCCTGTCCCAAAACCTAGAGCTAGTCTCTCATTGGTTCCCCCTCTTCCCGTTCATCCTCAGGACAAATGGCTACCTGTACGGAACAGGAGGTGAAAGGTGCTGATTCTCCAAGGAGGGAGATTGCTAGTAAAGCGGTTGGAATGGCGAACCCGAGCACAAGGAGATGAGAAATGAGGTGCGTTTTGGAAACCTTTCCCGATCACATGGTGTACCATCTTCTGGGTTTCTCATGCATGTTTTCGATGTAGGAAGATGCCCTTGAACCTGGAGATTTTGGACCCATGGAATGGGTACCCCGCAGTATTACTTTAAAGGGTCTGCGTTTGCTCACCCAACCTCACCAAAACTCTAAGCCGCAAGAGTGTCCACCCTTATGTCTCAATCAGCTGTGGGTCTAGATATGGTCAATTAAGGTGGCATCACAGCCCCTGAACGAATTTTGTAAGAATTTCTCTCTCTTTCACTGTCTTTGTTTCACGGAGTTTTAAAAGTAATTGAATTTAATAATGGCGTTTAGCTGCGTTTCACTGCTGTGTTTATGCCGCTTTACACACACTTCACTCACTTACAGAGAGATATCAATAGATAGGTTTTAAGCTTCTTACTAGTCAGATATATTCTTGGGCGTTGAATAGGGGGTGTTGAGTCCAGTTCACTGAGCAAGGAGTAGGTCTTGTCTATTACATATTGGGTTTACGGAACGGTATCTGAGCTATTTTGAAACCCTTGTTTTATGCGTCACCCCACCTCACCTTTCCCGATAAGCAGCCATAGTGTGGTTTCTAAACGTGTGACTCTGTTCTGTTTTGTAATTCAGTTCAAGTGTAGCGGTTTTTACATTCCCTCTATAAGTGATATCTTATCATAGGTGTCTCTTTCTGTGTGACTTATTTCACTTAGAATCGTAGTACCTAAATCCACTCATCATGCTGCTACTACCCTTATGACGTTGAGTTCATGGCTGAGTGATATTCCATTGTACATAAGGACCACAACGTCTTTATCCATTTTTCTCTTTTCTGGGATATTTAAGGTGTATCGAAGTGGAGGTTCTTGTCAACAGAGCAACCCTAAACTTTGGGGTGCCTGTGTCTTGCTGATTTTCAGTTTTCCCAATTTATACGCCCATGAGTGGAAGTGCCCTATGCTCTGTAAGCTGAGTTTTTTAGATGTTTCAGGACACACCGTACACTTCTCCAGAGTGGCTGTTGGCAATTGACATCCCACCCATCAGCGTAGCAAGGTTCCCGTTTCTCCATGGCCTGTCCTGCATTCCTGGTTTTGACACTTTATTCAGCATGGCCCTTTTGACCGATGGGAAGCGAGACTTCTTTGTAGCGCTGATTTGCCTTCCAGGTTGCTTGGTTGGCCAAAAAGGGCGTATGCGTTTTTTCCTGAATATATTCAGGAAAAAACGCATACGCCCTTTTTGGCCAAGGGCATCATTGTCGAGGTTTTGCCGCTTTTCCTGTGCTTTAAAGGCGATTCGAATCTACCTCCTGCAATCTGTTTCCTGCAATTCTGCCTTGCTTTCAAATCCTCTTCGTTGCCTTCCCTCAATATATTTGTGGACGAGAGTTATCATTGATAACTCTGCAGGTTTGTGAATTGCAGTGCCCCTGAGCTACGTTTTTCAACTCGCATTTTTGGGAGCAGGCCGCAAAAGCGCAAGATTGCTTCAGGCCCTATTCTGGTTCCGGGGGGGCAGGCTGAGCCTGTGGTTAATTCTTCTTCCTGATGGGAAAATAGAGTGACCTGTGCCTGTCCCAACACCTAGAGCTAGTCTCTCATTGGTTCCCCCTCTTCCCGTTCATCCTCAGGACAAATGGCTACCTGTACGGAACAGGAGGTGAAAGGTGCTGATTCTCCAAGGAGGGAGATTGCTAGTAAAGGGGTTGGAATGGCGAACCCGAGCACAAGGAGATGAGAAATGAGGTGCGTTTTGGAAACCTTTCCCGATCACACGGTGTACCATCTTCTGGGTTTCTCATGCATGTTTTCGATGTAGGAAGATGCCCTTGAACCTGGAGATTTGGGACCCATGGGATGGGTACCCCGCAGTATTACTTTAAAGGGTCTGCGTTTGCTCACCCAACCTCACCAAAACTCTAAGGCGCAAGAGTGTCCACTCTTATGTCTCAATCAGCTGTGGGTCTAGATATGGTCAATCCAGGTGGCATCACAGCCCCTGAACGAATTTTGTAAGAATTTCTCTCTCTTTCACTGTCTTTGTTTCACTTAGTTTTAAAAGTAATTGAATTTAATAATGGCGTTTAGCTGCGTTTCACTGCTGTGTTTATGCCGCTTTACACCCACTTCACTCACTTACAGAGAGATATCAATACATAGGTTTTAAGATTCTTACTAGTCAGATATATTCTTGGGCGTTGAATAGGGGGTGTTGAGTCCAGTTCACTGAGCAAGGAGTAGGTCTTGTCTATTACATATTGGGTTTACGGAACGGTATCTGAGCTATTTTGAAACCCTTGTTTTATGCGTCACCCCACCTCACCTTTCCCGATATGCAGCCATAGTGTGGTTTCTAAACGTGTGACTCTGTTCTGTTTTGTAATTCAGTTCAAGTGTAGCGGTTTTTACATTTCCTCTATAAGTGATATCTTATCATAGGTGTCTCTTTCTGTGTGACTTATTTCACTTAGAATCGTAGTACCTAAATCCACTCATCATGCTGCTACTAGCCTTATGACGTTGAGTTCATGGCTGAGTGATATTCCATTGTACATAAGGACCACAACGTCTTTATCCATTTTTCTCTTTCCTGGGATATTTAAGGTGTATCGATGTGGAGGTTCTTGTCAACAGAGCAACCCTAAACTTTGGGGTGCCTGTGTCTTGCTGATTTTCAGTTTTCCCAATTTATACGCCCATGAGTGGAAGTGCCCTATGCTCTGTAAGCTGAGTTTTTTAGATGTTTCAGGACACACCGTACACTTCTCCAGAGTGGCTGTTGGCAATTGACATCCCACCCATCAGCGTAGCAAGGTTCCCGTTTCTCCATGGCCTGTCCTGCATTCCTGGTTTTGACACTTTATTCAGCATGCCCCTTTTGACCGATGGGAAGCGAGACTTCTTTGTAGCGCTGATTTGCCTTTCCAGGTTGCTTGGTTGGCCAAAAAGGGCGTATGCGTTTTTTTCCTGAATATATTCAGGAAAAAACGCATACGCCCTTTTTGGCCAAGGGCATCATTGCCGAGGTTTTGCCGCTTTTCCTGTGCTTTAAAGGCGATTCGAATCTACCTCCTGCAATCTGTTTCCTGCAATTCTGCCTTGCTTTCAAATCCTCTTCGTTGCCTTCCCTCAATATATTTGTGGACGAGAGTTATCATTTATAACTCTGCAGGTTTGTGAATTGCAGTGCCCCTGAGCTCCACTTTTCAACTCGCTTTCTTGGGAGCTGGCCGCAAAAGCGCAGGATTGCTTCAGGCCCTATTCTCGTTCCGGGCGGCAGGCTGAGCCTGTGGTTAATTCTTCTTCCTGATGGGAAAACAGAGTGACCTGTGCCTGTCCCAACACCTAGAGCTAGTCTCTCATTGGTTCCCCCTCTTCCCGTTCATCCTCAGAACAAATGGCAACCTGTACGGAACAGGAGGTGAAAGGTGCTGATTCTCCAAGGAGGGAGATTGCTAGTAAAGCAGTTGGAATGGCGAACCCGAGCACAAGGAGATGAGAAATGAGGTGCGTTTTAGAAACCTTTCCCGATCACACGGTGTACCATCTTCTGGGTTTCTCCTGCATGTTTTCGATGTAGGAAGATGCCCTTGAACCTGGAGATTTGGGACCCATGGGATGGGTACCACGCAGTATTACTTTAAAGGGTCTGCGTTTGCTCACCCAACCTCACCAATCCTCTCAGCCCCAAGAGTGTTCACCCTTATGTCTCAATCAGCAGTGGGTCTAGATATGGTCAATCCAGGTGGCATCACAGCCCCTGAACGAATTTTGTAAGAATTTGTCTCTCTTTCACTGTCTTTGTTTCACGGGTTTTTAAAAGTAGTTGATTTTTATAATGGGGTTTAGCTGCTTTTCACTGCTGTGTTTAGGCCGCTTTACACCCACTTGACTCACTTACAGAGGGATATCAACACATAGGTTTTAAGATTCTTACTAGTCAGATATATTCTTGGGCGTTGAATAGAGGGTGTTGAGTCCAGTTCACTGAGCAAGGAGTAGGTCTTGTCTATTACATATTGGGTTTATGGAACGGTATCTGAGCTAATTTGAAACCTTTGTTTTATGCATCACCCCACCTCACCTTTCCCGTTAAGCAGCCATAGTGTGTTTTCTAAACGTGTGAATCTGTTCTGTTTTGTAATTCAGTTCAAGTGTAGCGGTTTTTACATTCCCTCTATAAGTGATATCTTATGATAAGTATCTTTTTCTGTGTGACTATTTCACTTAGAATCGTCGTACCTAAATCCACTCCTCATGCTGCTACTAGCCTTATGACGTTGATGTCATGGCTGAGTGATATTCCATTGTACATAAGGACCACAACTTCTTTATCCATTTTTCTCTTTCCTGGGATATTTAAGGTGTAATGAAGTAGAGGTTCTTGTCAACAGAGCAGCCCTAATCTTTGGGGTGCCTGTGTCTTGCTGATTTTTAGTTTTCCCAATTTATACGCCCATGAGTGGAAGTGCCCTATGCTCTCTAAGCTGAGTTTTTTAGGTGTTTCAGGACACACCGTACACTTCTCCAGAGTGGCTGTTGGCAATTTACATCCCACCCATCAGCGTAGCAAGGCTCCCGTTTCTCCATGGCCTGCCCTGCATTTCTGGTTTTGACACTTTATTCAGCATGGTCCTTTTGACCGATGGGAAGCGAGACTTCTTTGTAGCGCTGATTTGCCTTTCCAGGTTGCTTGGTTGGCCAAAAAGGGCGTATGCGTTTTTTCCTGAATATATTCAGGAAAAAACGCATACGCCCTTTTTGGCCAAGGGCATCATTGTCGAGGTTTTGCCGCTTTTCCTGTGCTTTAAAGGCGATTCGAATCTACCTCCTGAAATCAGTTTCCTGCAATTCTGCCTTGCTTTCAAATCCTCTTCGTTGCCTTCCCTCAATATATTTGTGGACGAGAGTTATCATTGATAACTCTGCAGGTTTGTGAATTGCAGTGCCCCTGAGCTACGTTTTTCAACTCGCATTTTTGGGAGCAGGCCGCAAAAGCGCAGGATTGCTTCAGGCCCTATTTTGGTTCCGGGGTGGCAGGCTGAGTCTGTGGTTAATTCTTCTTCCTGATGGGAAAATAGAGTGACCTGTGCCTGTCCCAAAACCTAGAGCTAGTCTCTCATTGGTTCCCCCTCTTCCCGTTCATCCTCAGGACAAATGGCTACCTGTACGGAACAGGAGGTGAAAGGTGCTGATTCTCCAAGGAGGGAGATTGCTAGTAAAGCGGTTGGAATGGCGAACCCGAGCACAAGGAGATGAGAAATGAGGTGCGTTTTGGAAACCTTTCCCGATCACATGGTGTACCATCTTCTGGGTTTCTCATGCATGTTTTCGATGTAGGAAGATGCCCTTGAACCTGGAGATTTGGGACCCATGGGATGGGTACCCCGCAGTATTACTTTAAAGGGTCTGCGTTTGCTCACCCAACCTCACCAAAACTCTAAGGCGCAAGAGTGTCCACTCTTATGTCTCAATCAGCTGTGGGTCTAGATATGGTCAATCCAGGTGGCATCACAGCCCCTGAACGAATTTTGTAAGAATTTCTCTCTCTTTCACTGTCTTTGTTTCACGGAGTTTTAAAAGTAATTGAATTTAATAATGGCGTTTAGCTGCGTTTCACTGCTGTGTTTATGCCGCTTTACACCCACTTCACTCACTTACAGAGAGATATCAATACATAGGTTTTAAGATTCTTACTAGTCAGATATATTCTTGGGCGTTGAATAGGGGGTGTTGAGTCCAGTTCACTGAGCAAGGAGTAGGTCTTGTCTATTACATATTGGGTTTACGGAACGGTATCTGAGCTATTTTGAAACCCTTGTTTTATGCGTCACCCCACCTCACCTTTCCCGATAAGCAGCCATAGTGTGGTTTCTAAACGTGTGACTCTGTTCTGTTTTGTAATTCAGTTCAAGTGTAGCGGTTTTTACATTCCCTCTATAAGTGATATCTTATCATAGGTGTCTCTTTCTGTGTGACTTATTTCACTTAGAATCGTAGTACCTAAATCCACTCATCATGCTGCTACTAGCCTTATGACGTTGAGTTCATGGCTGAGTGATATTCCATTGTACATAAGGACCACAACGTCTTTATCCATTTTTCTCTTTCCTGGGATATTTAAGGTGTATCGATGTGGAGGTTCTTGTCAACAGAGCAACCCTAAACTTTGGGGTGCCTGTGTCTTGCTGATTTTCAGTTTTCCCAATTTATACGCCCATGAGTGGAAGTGCCCTATGCTCTGTAAGCTGAGTTTTTTAGATGTTTCAGGACACACCGTACACTTCTCCAGAGTGGCTGTTGGCAATTGACATCCCACCCATCAGCGTAGCAAGGTTCCCGTTTCTCCATGGCCTGTCCTGCATTCCTGGTTTTGACACTTTATTCAGCATGCCCCTTTTGACCGATGGGAAGCGAGACTTCTTTGTAGCGCTGATTTGCCTTTCCAGGTTGCTTGGTTGGCCAAAAAGGGCGTATGCGTTTTTTCCTGAATATATTCAGGAAAAAACGCATACGCCCTTTTTGGCCAAGGGCATCATTGCCGAGGTTTTGCCGCTTTTCCTGTGCTTTAAAGGCGATTCGAATCTACCTCCTGCAATCTGTTTCCTGCAATTCTGCCTTGCTTTCAAATCCTCTTCGTTGCCTTCCCTCAATATATTTGTGGACGAGAGTTATCATTTATAACTCTGCAGGTTTGTGAATTGCAGTGCCCCTGAGCTCCACTTTTCAACTCGCTTTCTTGGGAGCTGGCCGCAAAAGCGCAGGATTGCTTCAGGCCCTATTCTGGTTCCGGGCGGCAGGCTGAGCCTGTGGTTAATTCTTCTTCCTGATGGGAAAACAGAGTGACCTGTGCCTGTCCCAACACCTAGAGCTAGTCTCTCATTGGTTCCCCCTCTTCCCGTTCATCCTCAGAACAAATGGCAACCTGTACGGAACAGGAGGTGAAAGGTGCTGATTCTCCAAGGAGGGAGATTGCTAGTAAAGCAGTTGGAATGGCGAACCCGAGCACAAGGAGATGAGAAATGAGGTGCGTTTTAGAAACCTTTCCCGATCACACGGTGTACCATCTTCTGGGTTTCTCCTGCATGTTTTCGATGTAGGAAGATGCCCTTGAACCTGGAGATTTGGGACCCATGGGATGGGTACCACGCAGTATTACTTTAAAGGGTCTGCGTTTGCTCACCCAACCTCACCAATCCTCTCAGCCCCAAGAGTGTTCACCCTTATGTCTCAATCAGCAGTGGGTCTAGATATGGTCAATCCAGGTGGCATCACAGCCCCTGAACGAATTTTGTAAGAATTTGTCTCTCTTTCACTGTCTTTGTTTCACGGGTTTTTAAAAGTAGTTGATTTTTATAATGGGGTTTAGCTGCTTTTCACTGCTGTGTTTAGGCCGCTTTACACCCACTTGACTCACTTACAGAGGGATATCAACACATAGGTTTTAAGATTCTTACTAGTCAGATATATTCTTGCGCGTTGAATAGAGGGTGTTGAGTCCAGTTCACTGAGCAAGGAGTAGGTCTTGTCTATTACATATTGGGTTTATGGAACGGTATCTGAGCTAATTTGAAACCTTTGTTTTATGCATCACCCCACCTCACCTTTCCCGTTAAGCAGCCATAGTGTGTTTTCTAAACGTGTGAATCTGTTCTGTTTTGTAATTCAGTTCAAGTGTAGCGGTTTTTACATTCCCTCTATAAGTGATATCTTATGATAAGTGTCTTTTTCTGTGTGACTATTTCACTTAGAATCGTCGTACCTAAATCCACTCCTCATGCTGCTACTAGCCTTATGACGTTGATGTCATGGCTGAGTGATATTCCATTGTACATAAGGACCACAACTTCTTTATCCATTTTTCTCTTTCCTGGGATATTTAAGGTGTAATGAAGTAGAGGTTCTTGTCAACAGAGCAGCCCTAATCTTTGGGGTGCCTGTGTCTTGCTGATTTTTAGTTTTCCCAATTTATACGCCCATGAGTGGAAGTGCCCTATGCTCTCTAAGCTGAGTTTTTTAGGTGTTTCAGGACACACCGTACACTTCTCCAGAGTGGCTGTTGGCAATTTACATCCCACCCATCAGCGTAGCAAGGCTCCCGTTTCTCCATGGCCTGCCCTGCATTTCTGGTTTTGACACTTTATTCAGCATGGTCCTTTTGACCGATGGGAAGCGAGACTTCTTTGTAGCGCTGATTTGCCTTTCCAGGTTGCTTGGTTGGCCAAAAAGGGCGTATGCGTTTTTTCCTGAATATATTCAGGAAAAAACGCATACGCCCTTTTTGGCCAAGGGCATCATTGTCGAGGTTTTGCCGCTTTTCCTGTGCTTTAAAGGCGATTCGAATCTACCTCCTGAAATCAGTTTCCTGCAATTCTGCCTTGCTTTCAAATCCTCTTCGTTGCCTTCCCTCAATATATTTGTGGACGAGAGTTATCATTGATAACTCTGCAGGTTTGTGAATTGCAGTGCCCCTGAGCTACGTTTTTCAACTCGCATTTTTGGGAGCAGGCCGCAAAAGCGCAGGATTGCTTCAGGCCCTATTTTGGTTCCGGGGTGGCAGGCTGAGTCTGTGGTTAATTCTTCTTCCTGATGGGAAAATAGAGTGACCTGTGCCTGTCCCAAAACCTAGAGCTAGTCTCTCATTGGTTCCCCCTCTTCCCGTTCATCCTCAGGACAAATGGCTACCTGTACGGAACAGGAGGTGAAAGGTGCTGATTCTCCAAGGAGGGAGATTGCTAGTAAAGCGGTTGGAATGGCGAACCCGAGCACAAGGAGATGAGAAATGAGGTGCGTTTTGGAAACCTTTCCCGATCACATGGTGTACCATCTTCTGGGTTTCTCATGCATGTTTTCGATGTAGGAAGATGCCCTTGAACCTGGAGATTTGGGACCCATGGGATGGGTACCCCGCAGTATTACTTTAAAGGGTCTGCGTTTGCTCACCCAACCTCACCAAAACTCTAAGCCGCAAGAGTGTCCACCCTTATGTGTCAATCAGCTGTGGGTCTAGATATGGTCAATCCAGGTGGCATCACAGCCCCTGAACGAATTTTGTAAGAATTTCTCTCTCTTTCACTGTCTTTGTTTCACTTAGTTTTAAAAGTAATTGAATATAATAATGGCGTTTAGCTGCGTTTCACTGCTGTGTTTATGCCGCTTTACACCCACTTCACTCACTTACAGAGAGATATCAATAGATAGGTTTTAAGCTTCTTACTAGTCAGATATATTCTTGGGCGTTGAATAGGGGGTGTTGAGTCCAGTTCACTGAGCAAGGAGTAGGTCTTGTCTATTACATATTGGGTTTACGGAACGGTATCTGAGCTATTTTGAAACCCTTGTTTTATGCGTCACCCCACCTCACCTTTCCCGATAAGAAGCCATAGTGTGTTTTCTAAACGTGTGACTGTGTTCTGTTTTGTAATTCAGTTCAAGTGTAGCGGTTTTTACATTCCCTCTATAAGTGATATCTTATCATAGGTGTCTCTTTCTGTGTGACTTATTTCATTTAGAATCGTAGTACCTAAATCCACTCATCATGCTGCTACTAGCCTTATGACGTTGAGTTCATGGCTGAGTGATATTCCATTGTACATAAGGACCACAACGTCTTTATCCATTTTTCTCTTTCCTGGGATATTTAAGGTGTATCGATGTGGAGGTTCTTGTCAACAGAGCAACCCTAAACTTTGGGGTGCCTGTGTCTTGCTGATTTTCAGTTTTCCCAATTTATACGCCCATGAGTGGAAGTGCCCTATGCTCTGTAAGCTGAGTTTTTTAGATGTTTCAGGACACACCGTACACTTCTCCAGAGTGGCTGTTGGCAATTGACATCCCACCCATCAGCGTAGCAAGGTTCCCGTTTCTCCATGGCCTATCCTGCATTCCTGGTTTTGACACTTTATTCAGCATGGTCCTTTTGACCGATGGGAAGCGAGACTTCTTTGTAGCGCTGATTTGCCTTTCCAGGTTGCTTGGTTGGCCAAAAAGGGCGTATGCATTTTTTCCTGAATATATTCAGGAAAAAACGCATACGCCCTTTTTGGCCAAGGGCATCATTGCCGAGGTTTTGCCGCTTTTCCTGTGCTTTAAATGCGATTCGAATCTACCTCTTGCAATCTGTTTCCTGCAATTCTGCCTTGCTTTCAAATCCTCTTCGTTGCCTTCCCTCAATATATTTGTGGACGAGAGTTATCATTGATAACTCTGCAGGTTTGTGAATTGCAGTGCCCCTGAGCTCCATTTTTCAACTCGCTTTCTTGGGAGCTGGCCGCAAAAGCGCAGGATTGCTTCAGGCCCTATTCTGGTTCCGGGCGGCAGGCTGAGCCTGTGGTTAATTCTTCTTCCTGATGGGAAAACAGAGTGACCTGTGCCTGTCCCAACACCTAGAGCTAGTCTCTCATTGGTTCCCCCTCTTCCCGTTCATCCTCAGGACAAATGGCTACCTGTACGGAACAGGAGGTGAAAGGTGCTGATTCTCCAAGGAGGGAGATTGCTAGTAAAGGGGTTGGAATGGCGAACCCGAGCACAAGGAGATGAGAAATGAGGTGCGTTTTGGAAACCTTTCCCGATCACACGGTGTACCATCTTCTGGGTTTCTCATGCATGTTTTCGATGTAGGAAGATGCCCTTGAACCTGGAGATTTGGGACCCATGGGATGGGTACCCCGCAGTATTACTTTAAAGGGTCTGCGTTTGCTCACCCAACCTCACCAAAACTCTAAGGCGCAAGAGTGTCCACTCTTATGTCTCAATCAGCTGTGGGTCTAGATATGGTCAATCCAGGTGGCATCACAGCCCCTGAACGAATTTTGTAAGAATTTCTCTCTCTTTCACTGTCTTTGTTTCACGGAGTTTTAAAAGTAATTGAATTTAATAATGGCGTTTAGCTGCGTTTCACTGCTGTGTTTATGCCGCTTTACACCCACTTCACTCACTTACAGAGAGATATCAATACATAGGTTTTAAGATTCTTACTAGTCAGATATATTCTTGGGCGTTGAATAGGGGGTGTTGAGTCCAGTTCACTGAGCAAGGAGTAGGTCTTGTCTATTACATATTGGGTTTACGGAACGGTATCTGAGCTATTTTGAAACCCTTGTTTTATGCGTCACCCCACCTCACCTTTCCCGATAAGCAGCCATAGTGTGGTTTCTAAACGTGTGACTCTGTTCTGTTTTGTAATTCAGTTCAAGTGTAGCGGTTTTTACATTCCCTCTATAAGTGATATCTTATCATAGGTGTCTCTTTCTGTGTGACTTATTTCACTTAGAATCGTAGTACCTAAATCCACTCATCATGCTGCTACTAGCCTTATGACGTTGAGTTCATGGCTGAGTGATATTCCATTGTACATAAGGACCACAACGTCTTTATCCATTTTTCTCTTTCCTGGGATATTTAAGGTGTATCGATGTGGAGGTTCTTGTCAACAGAGCAACCCTAAACTTTGGGGTGCCTGTGTCTTGCTGATTTTCAGTTTTCCCAATTTATACGCCCATGAGTGGAAGTGCCCTATGCTCTGTAAGCTGAGTTTTTTAGATGTTTCAGGACACACCGTACACTTCTCCAGAGTGGCTGTTGGCAATTGACATCCCACCCATCAGCGTAGCAAGGTTCCCGTTTCTCCATGGCCTGTCCTGCATTCCTGGTTTTGACACTTTATTCAGCATGCCCCTTTTGACCGATGGGAAGCGAGACTTCTTTGTAGCGCTGATTTGCCTTTCCAGGTTGCTTGGTTGGCCAAAAAGGGCGTATGCGTTTTTTCCTGAATATATTCAGGAAAAAACGCATACGCCCTTTTTGGCCAAGGGCATCATTGCCGAGGTTTTGCCGCTTTTCCTGTGCTTTAAAGGCGATTCGAATCTACCTCCTGCAATCTGTTTCCTGCAATTCTGCCTTGCTTTCAAATCCTCTTCGTTGCCTTCCCTCAATATATTTGTGGACGAGAGTTATCATTTATAACTCTGCAGGTTTGTGAATTGCAGTGCCCCTGAGCTCCACTTTTCAACTCGCTTTCTTGGGAGCTGGCCGCAAAAGCGCAGGATTGCTTCAGGCCCTATTCTGGTTCCGGGCGGCAGGCTGAGCCTGTGGTTAATTCTTCTTCCTGATGGGAAAACAGAGTGACCTGTGCCTGTCCCAACACCTAGAGCTAGTCTCTCATTGGTTCCCCCTCTTCCCGTTCATCCTCAGAACAAATGGCAACCTGTACGGAACAGGAGGTGAAAGGTGCTGATTCTCCAAGGAGGGAGATTGCTAGTAAAGCAGTTGGAATGGCGAACCCGAGCACAAGGAGATGAGAAATGAGGTGCGTTTTAGAAACCTTTCCCGATCACACGGTGTACCATCTTCTGGGTTTCTCCTGCATGTTTTCGATGTAGGAAGATGCCCTTGAACCTGGAGATTTGGGACCCATGGGATGGGTACCACGCAGTATTACTTTAAAGGGTCTGCGTTTGCTCACCCAACCTCACCAATCCTCTCAGCCCCAAGAGTGTTCACCCTTATGTCTCAATCAGCAGTGGGTCTAGATATGGTCAATCCAGGTGGCATCACAGCCCCTGAACGAATTTTGTAAGAATTTGTCTCTCTTTCACTGTCTTTGTTTCACGGGTTTTTAAAAGTAGTTGATTTTTATAATGGGGTTTAGCTGCTTTTCACTGCTGTGTTTAGGGCGCTTTACACCCACTTGACTCACTTACAGAGGGATATCAACACATAGGTTTTAAGATTCTTACTAGTCAGATATATTCTTGTGCGGTGAATACGGGGTGTTGAGTCCAGTTCACTGAGCAAGGAGTAGGTCTTGTCTATTACATATTGGGTTTATGGAACGGTATCTGAGCTAATTTGAAACCTTTGTTTTATGCATCACCCCACCTCACCTTTCCCGTTAAGCAGCCATAGTGTGTTTTCTAAACGTGTGAATCTGTTCTGTTTTGTAATTCAGTTCAAGTGTAGCGGTTTCTACATTCCCTCTATAAGTGATATCTTATGATAAGTGTCTTTTTCTGTGTGACTATTTCACTTAGAATCGTCGTACCTAAATCCACTCCTCATGCTGCTACTAGCCTTATGACGTTGATGTCATGGCTGAGTGATATTCCATTGTACATAAGGACCACAACTTCTTTATCCATTTTTCTCTTTCCTGGGATATTTAAGGTGTAATGAAGTAGAGGTTCTTGTCAACAGAGCAGCCCTAATCTTTGGGGTGCCTGTGTCTTGCTGATTTTTAGTTTTCCCAATTTATACGCCAATGAGTGGAAGTGCCCTATGCTCTCTAAGCTGAGTTTTTTAGGTGTTTCAGGACACACCGTACACTTCTCCAGAGTGGCTGTTGGCAATTTACATCCCACCCATCAGCGTAGCAAGGCTCCCGTTTCTCCATGGCCTGCCCTGCATTTCTGGTTTTGACACTTTATTCAGCATGGTCCTTTTGACCGATGGGAAGCGAGACTTCTTTGTAGCGCTGATTTGCCTTTCCAGGTTGCTTGGTTGGCCAAAAAGGGCGTATGCGTTTTTTCCTGAATATATTCAGGAAAAAACGCATACGCCCTTTTTGGCCAAGGGCATCATTGTCGAGGTTTTGCCGCTTTTCCTGTGCTTTAAAGGCGATTCGAATCTACCTCCTGAAATCAGTTTCCTGCAATTCTGCCTTGCTTTCAAATCCTCTTCGTTGCCTTCCCTCAATATATTTGTGGACGAGAGTTATCATTGATAACTCTGCAGGTTTGTGAATTGCAGTGCCCCTGAGCTACGTTTTTCAACTCGCATTTTTGGGAGCAGGCCGCAAAAGCGCAGGATTGCTTCAGGCCCTATTTTGGTTCCGGGGTGGCAGGCTGAGTCTGTGGTTAATTCTTCTTCCTGATGGGAAAATAGAGTGACCTGTGCCTGTCCCAAAACCTAGAGCTAGTCTCTCATTGGTTCCCCCTCTTCCCGTTCATCCTCAGGACAAATGACTACCTGTACGGAACAGGAGGTGAAAGGTGCTGATTCTCCAAGGAGGGAGATTGCTAGTAAAGCGGTTGGAATGGCGAACCCGAGCACATGGAGATGAGAAATGAGGTGCGTTTTGGAAACCTTTCCCGATCACATGGTGTACCATCTTCTGGGTTTCTCATGCATGTTTTCGATGTAGGAAGATGCCCTTGAACCTGGAGATTTTGGACCCATGGAATGGGTACCCCGCAGTATTACTTTAAAGGGTCTGCGTTTGCTCACCCAACCTCACCAAAACTCTAAGCCGCAAGAGTGTCCACCCTTATGTCTCAATCAGCTGTGGGTCTAGATATGGTCAATCCAGGTGGCATCACAGCCCCTGAACGAATTTTTAAGAATTTCTCTCTCTTTCACTGTCTTTGTTTCACGGAGTTTTAAAAGTAATTGAATTTAATAATGGCGTTTAGCTGCGTTTCACTGCTGTGTTTATGCCGCTTTACACCCACTTCACTCACTTACAGAGAGATATCAATACATAGGTTTTAAGATTCTTACTAGTCAGATATATTCTTGGGCGTTGAATAGGGGGTGTTGAGTCCAGTTCACTGAGCAAGGAGTAGGTCTTGTCTATTACATATTGGGTTTACGGAACGGTATCTGAGCTATTTTGAAACCCTTGTTTTATGCGTCACCCCACCTCACCTTTCCCGATAAGCAGCCATAGTGTGGTTTCTAAACGTGTGACTCTGTTCTGTTTTGTAATTCAGTTCAAGTGTAGCGGTTTTTACATTCCCTCTATAAGTGATATCTTATCATAGGTGTCTCTTTCTGTGTGACTTATTTCACTTAGAATCGTAGTACCTAAATCCACTCATCATGCTGCTACTAGCCTTATGACGTTGAGTTCATGGCTGAGTGATATTCCATTGTACATAAGGACCACAACGTCTTTATCCATTTTTCTCTTTCCTGGGATATTTAAGGTGTATCGATGTGGAGGTTCTTGTCAACAGAGCAACCCTAAACTTTGGGGTGCCTGTGTCTTGCTGATTTTCAGTTTTCCCAATTTATACGCCCATGAGTGGAAGTGCCCTATGCTCTGTAAGCTGAGTTTTTTAGATGTTTCAGGACACACCGTACACTTCTCCAGAGTGGCTGTTGGCAATTGACATCCCACCCATCAGCGTAGCAAGGTTCCCGTTTCTCCATGGCCTGTCCTGCATTCCTGGTTTTGACACTTTATTCAGCATGCCCCTTTTGACCGATGGGAAGCGAGACTTCTTTGTAGCGCTGATTTGCCTTTCCAGGTTGCTTGGTTGGCCAAAAAGGGCGTATGCGTTTTTTCCTGAATATATTCAGGAAAAAACGCATACGCCCTTTTTGGCCAAGGGCATCATTGCCGAGGTTTTGCCGCTTTTCCTGTGCTTTAAAGGCGATTCGAATCTACCTCCTGCAATCTGTTTCCTGCAATTCTGCCTTGCTTTCAAATCCTCTTCGTTGCCTTCCCTCAATATATTTGTGGACGAGAGTTATCATTTATAACTCTGCAGGTTTGTGAATTGCAGTGCCCCTGAGCTCCACTTTTCAACTCGCTTTCTTGGGAGCTGGCCGCAAAAGCGCAGGATTGCTTCAGGCCCTATTCTGGTTCCGGGCGGCAGGCTGAGCCTGTGGTTAATTCTTCTTCCTGATGGGAAAACAGAGTGACCTGTGCCTGTCCCAACACCTAGAGCTAGTCTCTCATTGGTTCCCCCTCTTCCCGTTCATCCTCAGAACAAATGGCAACCTGTACGGAACAGGAGGTGAAAGGTGCTGATTCTCCAAGGAGGGAGATTGCTAGTAAAGCAGTTGGAATGGCGAACCCGAGCACAAGGAGATGAGAAATGAGGTGCGTTTTAGAAACCTTTCCCGATCACACGGTGTACCATCTTCTGGGTTTCTCCTGCATGTTTTCGATGTAGGAAGATGCCCTTGAACCTGGAGATTTGGGACCCATGGGATGGGTACCACGCAGTATTACTTTAAAGGGTCTGCGTTTGCTCACCCAACCTCACCAATCCTCTCAGCCCCAAGAGTGTTCACCCTTATGTCTCAATCAGCAGTGGGTCTAGATATGGTCAATCCAGGTGGCATCACAGCCCCTGAACGAATTTTGTAAGAATTTGTCTCTCTTTCACTGTCTTTGTTTCACGGGTTTTTAAAAGTAGTTGATTTTTATAATGGGGTTTAGCTGCTTTTCACTGCTGTGTTTAGGCCGCTTTACACCCACTTGACTCACTTACAGAGGGATATCAACACATAGGTTTTAAGATTCTTACTAGTCAGATATATTCTTGCGCGTTGAATAGAGGGTGTTGAGTCCAGTTCACTGAGCAAGGAGTAGGTCTTGTCTATTACATATTGGGTTTATGGAACGGTATCTGACCTAATTTGAAACCTTTGTTTTATGCATCACCCCACCTCACCTTTCCCGTTAAGCAGCCATAGTGTGTTTTCTAAACGTGTGAATCTGTTCTGTTTTGTAATTCAGTTCAAGTGTAGCGGTTTTTACATTCCCTCTATAAGTGATATCTTATGATAAGTGTCTTTTTCTGTGTGACTATTTCACTTAGAATCGTCGTACCTAAATCCACTCCTCATGCTGCTACTAGCCTTATGACGTTGATGTCATGGCTGAGTGATATTCCATTGTACATAAGGACCACAACTTCTTTATCCATTTTTCTCTTTCCTGGGATATTTAAGGTGTAATGAAGTAGAGGTTCTTGTCAACAGAGCAGCCCTAATCTTTGGGGTGCCTGTGTCTTGCTGATTTTTAGTTTTCCCAATTTATAAGCCCATGAGTGGAAGTGCCCTATGCTCTCTAAGCTGAGTTTTTTAGGTGTTTCAGGACACACCGTACACTTCTCCAGAGTGGCTGTTGGCAATTTACATCCCACCCATCAGCGTAGCAAGGCTCCCGTTTCTCCATGGCCTGCCCTGCATTTCTGGTTTTGACACTTTATTCAGCATGGTCCTTTTGACCGATGGGAAGCGAGACTTCTTTGTAGCGCTGATTTGCCTTTCCAGGTTGCTTGGTTGGCCAAAAAGGGCGTATGCGTTTTTTCCTGAATATATTCAGGAAAAAACGCATACGCCCTTTTTGGCCAAGGGCATCATTGTCGAGGTTTTGCCGCTTTTCCTGTGCTTTAAAGGCGATTCGAATCTACCTCCTGAAATCAGTTTCCTGCAATTCTGCCTTGCTTTCAAATCCTCTTCGTTGCCTTCCCTCAATATATTTGTGGACGAGAGTTATCATTGATAACTCTGCAGGTTTGTGAATTGCAGTGCCCCTGAGCTACGTTTTTCAACTCGCATTTTTGGGAGCAGGCCGCAAAAGCGCAGGATTGCTTCAGGCCCTATTTTGGTTCCGGGGTGGCAGGCTGAGTCTGTGGTTAATTCTTCTTCCTGATGGGAAAATAGAGTGACCTGTGCCTGTCCCAAAACCTAGAGCTAGTCTCTCATTGGTTCCCCCTCTTCCCGTTCATCCTCAGGACAAATGGCTACCTGTACGGAACAGGAGGTGAAAGGTGCTGATTCTCCAAGGAGGGAGATTGCTAGTAAAGCGGTTGGAATGGCGAACCCGAGCACAAGGAGATGAGAAATGAGGTGCGTTTTGGAAACCTTTCCCGATCACATGGTGTACCATCTTCTGGGTTTCTCCTGCATGTTTTCGATGTAGGAAGATGCCCTTGAACCTGGAGATTTGGGACCCATGGGATGGGTACCACGCAGTATTACTTTAAAGGGTCTGCGTTTGCTCACCCAACCTCACCAAAACTCTAAGCCGCAAGAGTGTCCACCCTTATGTGTCAATCAGCTGTGGGTATAGATATGGTCAATCCAGGTGGCATCACAGCCCCTGAACGAATTTTGTAAGAATTTCTCTCTCTTTCACTGTCTTTGTTTCACTTAGTTTTAAAAGTAATTGAATATAATAATGGCGTTTAGCTGCGTTTCACTGCTGTGTTTATGCCGCTTTACACCCACTTCACTCACTTACAGAGAGATATCAATACATAGGTTTTAAGATTCTTACTAGTCAGATATATTCTTGGGCGTTGAATAGGGGGTGTTGAGTCCAGTTCACTGAGCAAGGAGTAGGTCTTGTCTATTACATATTGGGTTTACGGAACGGTATCTGAGCTATTTTGAAACCCTTGTTTTATGCGTCACCCCACCTCACCTTTCCCGATAAGCAGCCATAGTGTGGTTTCTAAACGTGTGACTCTGTTCTGTTTTGTAATTCAGTTCAAGTGTAGCGGTTTTTACATTCCCTCTATAAGTGATATCTTATCATAGGTGTCTCTTTCTGTGTGACTTATTTCACTTAGAATCGTAGTACCTAAATCCACTCATCATGCTGCTACTAGCCTTATGACGTTGAGTTCATGGCTGAGTGATATTCCATTGTACATAAGGACCACAACGTCTTTATCCATTTTTCTCTTTCCTGGGATATTTAAGGTGTATCGATGTGGAGGTTCTTGTCAACAGAGCAACCCTAAACTTTGGGGTGCCTGTGTCTTGCTGATTTTCAGTTTTCCCAATTTATACGCCCATGAGTGGAAGTGCCCTATGCTCTCTAAGCTGAGTTTTTTAGATGTTTCAGGACACACCGTACACTTCTCCAGAGTGGCTGTTGGCAATTGACATCCCACCCATCAGCGTAGCAAGGTTCCCGTTTCTCCATGGCCTGTCCTGCATTCCTGGTTTTGACACTTTATTCAGCATGCCCCTTTTGACCGATGGGAAGCGAGACTTCTTTGTAGCGCTGATTTGCCTTTCCAGGTTGCTTGGTTGGCCAAAAAGGGCGTATGCGTTTTTTCCTGAATATATTCAGGAAAAAACGCATACGCCCTTTTTGGCCAAGGGCATCATTGCCGAGGTTTTGCCGCTTTTCCTGTGCTTTAAAGGCGATTCGAATCTACCTCCTGCAATCTGTTTCCTGCAATTCTGCCTTGCTTTCAAATCCTCTTCGTTGCCTTCCCTCAATATATTTGTGGACGAGAGTTATCATTTATAACTCTGCAGGTTTGTGAATTGCAGTGCCCCTGAGCTCCACTTTTCAACTCGCTTTCTTGGGAGCTGGCCGCAAAAGCGCAGGATTGCTTCAGGCCCTATTCTGGTTCCGGGCGGCAGGCTGAGCCTGTGGTTAATTCTTCTTCCTGATGGGAAAACAGAGTGACCTGTGCCTGTCCCAACACCTAGAGCTAGTCTCTCATTGGTTCCCCCTCTTCCCGTTCATCCTCAGAACAAATGGCAACCTGTACGGAACAGGAGGTGAAAGGTGCTGATTCTCCAAGGAGGGAGATTGCTAGTAAAGCAGTTGGAATGGCGAACCCGAGCACAAGGAGATGAGAAATGAGGTGCGTTTTAGAAACCTTTCCCGATCACACGGTGTACCATCTTCTGGGTTTCTCCTGCATGTTTTCGATGTAGGAAGATGCCCTTGAACCTGGAGATTTGGGACCCATGGGATGGGTACCACGCAGTATTACTTTAAAGGGTCTGCGTTTGCTCACCCAACCTCACCAATCCTCTCAGCCCCAAGAGTGTTCACCCTTATGTCTCAATCAGCAGTGGGTCTAGATATGGTCAATCCAGGTGGCATCACAGCCCCTGAACGAATTTTGTAAGAATTTGTCTCTCTTTCACTGTCTTTGTTTCACGGGTTTTTAAAAGTAGTTGATTTTTATAATGGGGTTTAGCTGCTTTTCACTGCTGTGTTTAGGCCGCTTTACACCCACTTGACTCACTTACAGAGGGATATCAACACATAGGTTTTAAGATTCTTACTAGTCAGATATATTCTTGCGCGTTGAATAGAGGGTGTTGAGTCCAGTTCACTGAGCAAGGAGTAGGTCTTGTCTATTACATATTGGGTTTATGGAACGGTATCTGAGCTAATTTGAAACCTTTGTTTTATGCATCACCCCACCTCACCTTTCCCGTTAAGCAGCCATAGTGTGTTTTCTAAACGTGTGAATCTGTTCTGTTTTGTAATTCAGTTCAAGTGTAGCGGTTTTTACATTCCCTCTATAAGTGATATCTTATGATAAGTGTCTTTTTCTGTGTGACTATTTCACTTAGAATCGTCGTACCTAAATCCACTCCTCATGCTGCTACTAGCCTTATGACGTTGATGTCATGGCTGAGTGATATTCCATTGTACATAAGGACCACAACTTCTTTATCCATTTTTCTCTTTCCTGGGATATTTAAGGTGTAATGAAGTAGAGGTTCTTGTCAACAGAGCAGCCCTAATCTTTGGGGTGCCTGTGTCTTGCTGATTTTTAGTTTTCCCAATTTATACGCCCATGAGTGGAAGTGCCCTATGCTCTCTAAGCTGAGTTTTTTAGGTGTTTCAGGACACACCGTACACTTCTCCAGAGTGGCTGTTGGCAATTTACATCCCACCCATCAGCGTAGCAAGGCTCCCGTTTCTCCATGGCCTGCCCTGCATTTCTGGTTTTGACACTTTATTCAGCATGGTCCTTTTGACCGATGGGAAGCGAGACTTCTTTGTAGCGCTGATTTGCCTTTCCAGGTTGCTTGGTTGGCCAAAAAGGGCGTATGCGTTTTTTCCTGAATATATTCAGGAAAAAACGCATACGCCCTTTTTGGCCAAGGGCATCATTGTCGAGGTTTTGCCGCTTTTCCTGTGCTTTAAAGGCGATTCGAATCTACCTCCTGAAATCAGTTTCCTGCAATTCTGCCTTGCTTTCAAATCCTCTTCGTTGCCTTCCCTCAATATATTTGTGGACGAGAGTTATCATTGATAACTCTGCAGGTTTGTGAATTGCAGTGCCCCTGAGCTACGTTTTTCAACTCGCATTTTTGGGAGCAGGCCGCAAAAGCGCAGGATTGCTTCAGGCCCTATTTTGGTTCCGGGGTGGCAGGCTGAGTCTGTGGTTAATTCTTCTTCCTGATGGGAAAATAGAGTGACCTGTGCCTGTCCCAAAACCTAGAGCTAGTCTCTCATTGGTTCCCCCTCTTCCCGTTCATCCTCAGGACAAATGGCTACCTGTACGGAACAGGAGGTGAAAGGTGCTGATTCTCCAAGGAGGGAGATTGCTAGTAAAGCGGTTGGAATGGCGAACCCGAGCACAAGGAGATGAGAAATGAGGTGCGTTTTGGAAACCTTTCCCGATCACATGGTGTACCATCTTCTGGGTTTCTCATGCATGTTTTCGATGTAGGAAGATGCCCTTGAACCTGGAGATTTGGGACCCATGGGATGGGTACCCCGCAGTATTACTTTAAAGGGTCTGCGTTTGCTCACCCAACCTCACCAAAACTCTAAGGCGCAAGAGTGTCCACTCTTATGTCTCAATCAGCTGTGGGTCTAGATATGGTCAATCCAGGTGGCATCACAGCCCCTGAACGAATTTTGTAAGAATTTCTCTCTCTTTCACTGTCTTTGTTTCACGGAGTTTTAAAAGTAATTGAATTTAATAATGGCGTTTAGCTGCGTTTCACTGCTGTGTTTATGCCGCTTTACACCCACTTCACTCACTTACAGAGAGATATCAATACATAGGTTTTAAGATTCTTACTAGTCAGATATATTCTTGGGCGTTGAATAGGGGGTGTTGAGTCCAGTTCACTGAGCAAGGAGTAGGTCTTGTCTATTACATATTGGGTTTACGGAACGGTATCTGAGCTATTTTGAAACCCTTGTTTTATGCGTCACCCCACCTCACCTTTCCCGATAAGCAGCCATAGTGTGGTTTCTAAACGTGTGACTCTGTTCTGTTTTGTAATTCAGTTCAAGTGTAGCGGTTTTTACATTCCCTCTATAAGTGATATCTTATCATAGGTGTCTCTTTCTGTGTGACTTATTTCACTTAGAATCGTAGTACCTAAATCCACTCATCATGCTGCTACTAGCCTTATGACGTTGAGTTCATGGCTGAGTGATATTCCATTGTACATAAGGACCACAACGTCTTTATCCATTTTTCTCTTTCCTGGGATATTTAAGGTGTATCGATGTGGAGGTTCTTGTCAACAGAGCAACCCTAAACTTTGGGGTGCCTGTGTCTTGCTGATTTTCAGTTTTCCCAATTTATACGCCCATGAGTGGAAGTGCCCTATGCTCTGTAAGCTGAGTTTTTTAGATGTTTCAGGACACACCGTACACTTCTCCAGAGTGGCTGTTGGCAATTGACATCCCACCCATCAGCGTAGCAAGGTTCCCGTTTCTCCATGGCCTGTCCTGCATTCCTGGTTTTGACACTTTATTCAGCATGCCCCTTTTGACCGATGGGAAGCGAGACTTCTTTGTAGCGCTGATTTGCCTTTCCAGGTTGCTTGGTTGGCCAAAAAGGGCGTATGCGTTTTTTCCTGAATATATTCAGGAAAAAACGCATACGCCCTTTTTGGCCAAGGGCATCATTGCCGAGGTTTTGCCGCTTTTCCTGTGCTTTAAAGGCGATTCGAATCTACCTCCTGCAATCTGTTTCCTGCAATTCTGCCTTGCTTTCAAATCCTCTTCGTTGCCTTCCCTCAATATATTTGTGGACGAGAGTTATCATTTATAACTCTGCAGGTTTGTGAATTGCAGTGCCCCTGAGCTCCACTTTTCAACTCGCTTTCTTGGGAGCTGGCCGCAAAAGCGCAGGATTGCTTCAGGCCCTATTCTGGTTCCGGGCGGCAGGCTGAGCCTGTGGTTAATTCTTCTTCCTGATGGGAAAACAGAGTGACCTGTGCCTGTCCCAACACCTAGAGCTAGTCTCTCATTGGTTCCCCCTCTTCCCGTTCATCCTCAGAACAAATGGCAACCTGTACGGAACAGGAGGTGAAAGGTGCTGATTCTCCAAGGAGGGAGATTGCTAGTAAAGCAGTTGGAATGGCGAACCCGAGCACAAGGAGATGAGAAATGAGGTGTGTTTTAGAAACCTTTCCCGATCACACGGTGTACCATCTTCTGGGTTTCTCCTGCATGTTTTCGATGTAGGAAGATGCCCTTGAACCTGGAGATTTGGGACCCATGGGATGGGTACCACGCAGTATTACTTTAAAGGGTCTGCGTTTGCTCACCCAACCTCACCAATCCTCTCAGCCCCAAGAGTGTTCACCCTTATGTCTCAATCAGCAGTGGGTCTAGATATGGTCAATCCAGGTGGCATCACAGCCCCTGAACGAATTTTGTAAGAATTTGTCTCTCTTTCACTGTCTTTGTTTCACGGGTTTTTAAAAGTAGTTGATTTTTATAATGGGGTTTAGCTGCTTTTCACTGCTGTATTTAGGCCGCTTTACACCCACTTGACTCACTTACAGAGGGATATCAACACATAGGTTTTAAGATTCTTACTAGTCAGATATATTCTTGCGCGTTGAATAGAGGGTGTTGAGTCCAGTTCACTGAGCAAGGAGTAGGTCTTGTCTATTACATATTGGGTTTATGGAACGGTATCTGAGCTAATTTGAAACCTTTGTTTTATGCATCACCCCACCTCACCTTTCCCGTTAAGCAGCCATAGTGTGTTTTCTAAACGTGTGAATCTGTTCTGTTTTGTAATTCAGTTCAAGTGTAGCGGTTTTTACATTCCCTCTATAAGTGATATCTTATGATAAGTGTCTTTTTCTGTGTGACTATTTCACTTAGAATCGTCGTACCTAAATCCACTCCTCATGCTGCTACTAGCCTTATGACGTTGATGTCATGGCTGAGTGATATTCCATTGTACATAAGGACCACAACTTCTTTATCCATTTTTCTCTTTCCTGGGATATTTAAGGTGTAATGAAGTAGAGGTTCTTGTCAACAGAGCAGCCCTAATCTTTGGGGTGCCTGTGTCTTGCTGATTTTTAGTTTTCCCAATTTATACGCCCATGAGTGGAAGTGCCCTATGCTCTCTAAGCTGAGTTTTTTAGGTGTTTCAGGACACACCGTACACTTCTCCAGAGTGGCTGTTGGCAATTTACATCCCACCCATCAGCGTAGCAAGGCTCCCGTTTCTCCATGGCCTGCCCTGCATTTCTGGTTTTGACACTTTATTCAGCATGGTCCTTTTGACCGATGGGAAGCGAGACTTCTTTGTAGCGCTGATTTGCCTTTCCAGGTTGCTTGGTTGGCCAAAAAGGGCGTATGCGTTTTTTCCTGAATATATTCAGGAAAAAACGCATACGCCCTTTTTGGCCAAGGGCATCATTGTCGAGGTTTTGCCGCTTTTCCTGTGCTTTAAAGGCGATTCGAATCTACCTCCTGAAATCAGTTTCCTGCAATTCTGCCTTGCTTTCAAATCCTCTTCGTTGCCTTCCCTCAATATATTTGTGGACGAGAGTTATCATTGATAACTCTGCAGGTTTGTGAATTGCAGTGCCCCTGAGCTACGTTTTTCAACTCGCATTTTTGGGAGCAGGCCGCAAAAGCGCAGGATTGCTTCAGGCCCTATTTTGGTTCCGGGGTGGCAGGCTGAGTCTGTGGTTAATTCTTCTTCCTGATGGGAAAATAGAGTGACCTGTGCCTGTCCCAAAACCTAGAGCTAGTCTCTCATTGGTTCCCCCTCTTCCCGTTCATCCTCAGGACAAATGGCTACCTGTACGGAACAGGAGGTGAAAGGTGCTGATTCTCCAAGGAGGGAGATTGCTAGTAAAGCGGTTGGAATGGCGAACCCGAGCACAAGGAGATGAGAAATGAGGTGCGTTTTGGAAACCTTTCCCGATCACATGGTGTACCATCTTCTGGGTTTCTCATGCATGTTTTCGATGTAGGAAGATGCCCTTGAACCTGGAGATTTGGGACCCATGGGATGGGTACCCCGCAGTATTACTTTAAAGGGTCTGCGTTTGCTCACCCAACCTCACCAAAACTCTAAGGCGCAAGAGTGTCCACTCTTATGTCTCAATCAGCTGTGGGTCTAGATATGGTCAATCCAGGTGGCATCACAGCCCCTGAACGAATTTTGTAAGAATTTCTCTCTCTTTCACTGTCTTTGTTTCACGGAGTTTTAAAAGTAATTGAATTTAATAATGGCGTTTAGCTGCGTTTCACTGCTGTGTTTATGCCGCTTTACACCCACTTCACTCACTTACAGAGAGATATCAATACATAGGTTTTAAGATTCTTACTAGTCAGATATATTCTTGGGCGTTGAATAGGGGGTGTTGAGTCCAGTTCACTGAGCAAGGAGTAGGTCTTGTCTATTACATATTGGGTTTACGGAACGGTATCTGAGCTATTTTGAAACCCTTGTTTTATGCGTCACCCCACCTCACCTTTCCCGATAAGCAGCCATAGTGTGGTTTCTAAACGTGTGACTCTGTTCTGTTTTGTAATTCAGTTCAAGTGTAGCGGTTTTTACATTCCCTCTATAAGTGATATCTTATCATAGGTGTCTCTTTCTGTGTGACTTATTTCACTTAGAATCGTAGTACCTAAATCCACTCATCATGCTGCTACTAGCCTTATGACGTTGAGTTCATGGCTGAGTGATATTCCATTGTACATAAGGACCACAACGTCTTTATCCATTTTTCTCTTTCCTGGGATATTTAAGGTGTATCGATGTGGAGGTTCTTGTCAACAGAGCAACCCTAAACTTTGGGGTGCCTGTGTCTTGCTGATTTTCAGTTTTCCCAATTTATACGCCCATGAGTGGAAGTGCCCTATGCTCTGTAAGCTGAGTTTTTTAGATGTTTCAGGACACACCGTACACTTCTCCAGAGTGGCTGTTGGCAATTGACATCCCACCCATCAGCGTAGCAAGGTTCCCGTTTCTCCATGGCCTGTCCTGCATTCCTGGTTTTGACACTTTATTCAGCATGCCCCTTTTGACCGATGGGAAGCGAGACTTCTTTGTAGCGCTGATTTGCCTTTCCAGGTTGCTTGGTTGGCCAAAAAGGGCGTATGCGTTTTTTCCTGAATATATTCAGGAAAAAACGCATACGCCCTTTTTGGCCAAGGGCATCATTGCCGAGGTTTTGCCGCTTTTCCTGTGCTTTAAAGGCGATTCGAATCTACCTCCTGCAATCTGTTTCCTGCAATTCTGCCTTGCTTTCAAATCCTCTTCGTTGCCTTCCCTCAATATATTTGTGGACGAGAGTTATCATTTATAACTCTGCAGGTTTGTGAATTGCAGTGCCCCTGAGCTCCACTTTTCAACTCGCTTTCTTGGGAGCTGGCCGCAAAAGCGCAGGATTGCTTCAGGCCCTATTCTGGTTCCGGGCGGCAGGCTGAGCCTGTGGTTAATTCTTCTTCCTGATGGGAAAACAGAGTGACCTGTGCCTGTCCCAACACCTAGAGCTAGTCTCTCATTGGTTCCCCCTCTTCCCGTTCATCCTCAGAACAAATGGCAACCTGTACGGAACAGGAGGTGAAAGGTGCTGATTCTCCAAGGAGGGAGATTGCTAGTAAAGCAGTTGGAATGGCGAACCCGAGCACAAGGAGATGAGAAATGAGGTGCGTTTTAGAAACCTTTCCCGATCACACGGTGTACCATCTTCTGGGTTTCTCCTGCATGTTTTCGATGTAGGAAGATGCCCTTGAACCTGGAGATTTGGGACCCATGGGATGGGTACCACGCAGTATTACTTTAAAGGGTCTGCGTTTGCTCACCCAACCTCACCAATCCTCTCAGCCCCAAGAGTGTTCACCCTTATGTCTCAATCAGCAGTGGGTCTAGATATGGTCAATCCAGGTGGCATCACAGCCCCTGAACGAATTTTGTAAGAATTTGTCTCTCTTTCACTGTCTTTGTTTCACGGGTTTTTAAAAGTAGTTGATTTTTATAATGGGGTTTAGCTGCTTTTCACTGCTGTGTTTAGGGCGCTTTACACCCACTTGACTCACTTACAGAGGGATATCAACACATAGGTTTTAAGATTCTTACTAGTCAGATATATTCTTGCGCGTTGAATAGAGGGTGTTGAGTCCAGTTCACTGAGCAAGGAGTAGGTCTTGTCTATTACATATTGGGTTTATGGAACGGTATCTGAGCTAATTTGAAACCTTTGTTTTATGCATCACCCCACCTCACCTTTCCCGTTAAGCAGCCATAGTGTGTTTTCTAAACGTGTGAATCTGTTCTGTTTTGTAATTCAGTTCAAGTGTAGCGGTTTCTACATTCCCTCTATAAGTGATATCTTATGATAAATGTCTTTTTCTGTGTGACTATTTCACTTAGAATCGTCGTACCTAAATCCACTCCTCATGCTGCTACTAGCCTTATGACGTTGATGTCATGGCTGAGTGATATTCCATTGTACATAAGGACCACAACTTCTTTATCCATTTTTCTCTTTCCTGGGATATTTAAGGTGTAATGAAGTAGAGGTTCTTGTCAACAGAGCAGCCCTAATCTTTGGGGTGCCTGTGTCTTGCTGATTTTTAGTTTTCCCAATTTATACGCCAATGAGTGGAAGTGCCCTATGCTCTCTAAGCTGAGTTTTTTAGGTGTTTCAGGACACACCGTACACTTCTCCAGAGTGGCTGTTGGCAATTTACATCCCACCCATCAGCGTAGCAAGGCTCCCGTTTCTCCATGGCCTGCCCTGCATTTCTGGTTTTGACACTTTATTCAGCATGGTCCTTTTGACCGATGGGAAGCGAGACTTCTTTGTAGCGCTGATTTGCCTTTCCAGGTTGCTTGGTTGGCCAAAAAGGGCGTATGCGTTTTTTCCTGAATATATTCAGGAAAAAACGCATACGCCCTTTTTGGCCAAGGGCATCATTGTCGAGGTTTTGCCGCTTTTCCTGTGCTTTAAAGGCGATTCGAATCTACCTCCTGAAATCAGTTTCCTGCAATTCTGCCTTGCTTTCAAATCCTCTTCGTTGCCTTCCCTCAATATATTTGTGGACGAGAGTTATCATTGATAACTCTGCAGGTTTGTGAATTGCAGTGCCCCTGAGCTACGTTTTTCAACTCGCATTTTTGGGAGCAGGCCGCAAAAGCGCAGGATTGCTTCAGGCCCTATTTTGGTTCCGGGGTGGCAGGCTGAGTCTGTGGTTAATTCTTCTTCCTGATGGGAAAATAGAGTGACCTGTGCCTGTCCCAAAACCTAGAGCTAGTCTCTCATTGGTTCCCCCTCTTCCCGTTCATCCTCAGGACAAATGACTACCTGTACGGAACAGGAGGTGAAAGGTGCTGATTCTCCAAGGAGGGAGATTGCTAGTAAAGCGGTTGGAATGGCGAACCCGAGCACATGGAGATGAGAAATGAGGTGCGTTTTGGAAACCTTTCCCGATCACATGGTGTACCATCTTCTGGGTTTCTCATGCATGTTTTCGATGTAGGAAGATGCCCTTGAACCTGGAGATTTTGGACCCATGGAATGGGTACCCCGCAGTATTACTTTAAAGGGTCTGCGTTTGCTCACCCAACCTCACCAAAACTCTAAGCCGCAAGAGTGTCCACCCTTATGTCTCAATCAGCTGTGGGTCTAGATATGGTCAATCCAGGTGGCATCACAGCCCCTGAACGAATTTTTAAGAATTTCTCTCTCTTTCACTGTCTTTGTTTCACGGAGTTTTAAAAGTAATTGAATTTAATAATGGCGTTTAGCTGCGTTTCACTGCTGTGTTTATGCCGCTTTACACCCACTTCACTCACTTACAGAGAGATATCAATACATAGGTTTTAAGATTCTTACTAGTCAGATATATTCTTGGGCGTTGAATAGGGGGTGTTGAGTCCAGTTCACTGAGCAAGGAGTAGGTCTTGTCTATTACATATTGGGTTTACGGAACGGTATCTGAGCTATTTTGAAACCCTTGTTTTATGCGTCACCCCACCTCACCTTTCCCGATAAGCAGCCATAGTGTGGTTTCTAAACGTGTGACTCTGTTCTGTTTTGTAATTCAGTTCAAGTGTAGCGGTTTTTACATTCCCTCTATAAGTGATATCTTATCATAGGTGTCTCTTTCTGTGTGACTTATTTCACTTAGAATCGTAGTACCTAAATCCACTCATCATGCTGCTACTAGCCTTATGACGTTGAGTTCATGGCTGAGTGATATTCCATTGTACATAAGGACCACAACGTCTTTATCCATTTTTCTCTTTCCTGGGATATTTAAGGTGTATCGATGTGGAGGTTCTTGTCAACAGAGCAACCCTAAACTTTGGGGTGCCTGTGTCTTGCTGATTTTCAGTTTTCCCAATTTATACGCCCATGAGTGGAAGTGCCCTATGCTCTGTAAGCTGAGTTTTTTAGATGTTTCAGGACACACCGTACACTTCTCCAGAGTGGCTGTTGGCAATTGACATCCCACCCATCAGCGTAGCAAGGTTCCCGTTTCTCCATGGCCTGTCCTGCATTCCTGGTTTTGACACTTTATTCAGCATGCCCCTTTTGACCGATGGGAAGCGAGACTTCTTTGTAGCGCTGATTTGCCTTTCCAGGTTGCTTGGTTGGCCAAAAAGGGCGTATGCGTTTTTTCCTGAATATATTCAGGAAAAAACGCATACGCCCTTTTTGGCCAAGGGCATCATTGCCGAGGTTTTGCCGCTTTTCCTGTGCTTTAAAGGCGATTCGAATCTACCTCCTGCAATCTGTTTCCTGCAATTCTGCCTTGCTTTCAAATCCTCTTCGTTGCCTTCCCTCAATATATTTGTGGACGAGAGTTATCATTTATAACTCTGCAGGTTTGTGAATTGCAGTGCCCCTGAGCTCCACTTTTCAACTCGCTTTCTTGGGAGCTGGCCGCAAAAGCGCAGGATTGCTTCAGGCCCTATTCTGGTTCCGGGCGGCAGGCTGAGCCTGTGGTTAATTCTTCTTCCTGATGGGAAAACAGAGTGACCTGTGCCTGTCCCAACACCTAGAGCTAGTCTCTCATTGGTTCCCCCTCTTCCCGTTCATCCTCAGAACAAATGGCAACCTGTACGGAACAGGAGGTGAAAGGTGCTGATTCTCCAAGGAGGGAGATTGCTAGTAAAGCAGTTGGAATGGCGAACCCGAGCACAAGGAGATGAGAAATGAGGTGCGTTTTAGAAACCTTTCCCGATCACACGGTGTACCATCTTCTGGGTTTCTCCTGCATGTTTTCGATGTAGGAAGATGCCCTTGAACCTGGAGATTTGGGACCCATGGGATGGGTACCACGCAGTATTACTTTAAAGGGTCTGCGTTTGCTCACCCAACCTCACCAATCCTCTCAGCCCCAAGAGTGTTCACCCTTATGTCTCAATCAGCAGTGGGTCTAGATATGGTCAATCCAGGTGGCATCACAGCCCCTGAACGAATTTTGTAAGAATTTGTCTCTCTTTCACTGTCTTTGTTTCACGGGTTTTTAAAAGTAGTTGATTTTTATAATGGGGTTTAGCTGCTTTTCACTGCTGTGTTTAGGCCGCTTTACACCCACTTGACTCACTTACAGAGGGATATCAACACATAGGTTTTAAGATTCTTACTAGTCAGATATATTCTTGGGCGTTGAATAGAGGGTGTTGAGTCCAGTTCACTGAGCAAGGAGTAGGTCTTGTCTATTACATATTGGGTTTATGGAACGGTATCTGAGCTAATTTGAAACCTTTGTTTTATGCATCACCCCACCTCACCTTTCCCGTTAAGCAGCCATAGTGTGTTTTCTAAACGTGTGAATCTGTTCTGTTTTGTAATTCAGTTCAAGTGTAGCGGTTTTTACATTCCCTCTATAAGTGATATCTTATGATAAGTATCTTTTTCTGTGTGACTATTTCACTTAGAATCGTCGTACCTAAATCCACTCCTCATGCTGCTACTAGCCTTATGACGTTGATGTCATGGCTGAGTGATATTCCATTGTACATAAGGACCACAACTTCTTTATCCATTTTTCTCTTTCCTGGGATATTTAAGGTGTAATGAAGTAGAGGTTCTTGTCAACAGAGCAGCCCTAATCTTTGGGGTGCCTGTGTCTTGCTGATTTTTAGTTTTCCCAATTTATACGCCCATGAGTGGAAGTGCCCTATGCTCTCTAAGCTGAGTTTTTTAGGTGTTTCAGGACACACCGTACACTTCTCCAGAGTGGCTGTTGGCAATTTACATCCCACCCATCAGCGTAGCAAGGCTCCCGTTTCTCCATGGCCTGCCCTGCATTTCTGGTTTTGACACTTTATTCAGCATGGTCCTTTTGACCGATGGGAAGCGAGACTTCTTTGTAGCGCTGATTTGCCTTTCCAGGTTGCTTGGTTGGCCAAAAAGGGCGTATGCGTTTTTTCCTGAATATATTCAGGAAAAAACGCATACGCCCTTTTTGGCCAAGGGCATCATTGTCGAGGTTTTGCCGCTTTTCCTGTGCTTTAAAGGCGATTCGAATCTACCTCCTGAAATCAGTTTCCTGCAATTCTGCCTTGCTTTCAAATCCTCTTCGTTGCCTTCCCTCAATATATTTGTGGACGAGAGTTATCATTGATAACTCTGCAGGTTTGTGAATTGCAGTGCCCCTGAGCTACGTTTTTCAACTCGCATTTTTGGGAGCAGGCCGCAAAAGCGCAGGATTGCTTCAGGCCCTATTTTGGTTCCGGGGTGGCAGGCTGAGTCTGTGGTTAATTCTTCTTCCTGATGGGAAAATAGAGTGACCTGTGCCTGTCCCAAAACCTAGAGCTAGTCTCTCATTGGTTCCCCCTCTTCCCGTTCATCCTCAGGACAAATGGCTACCTGTACGGAACAGGAGGTGAAAGGTGCTGATTCTCCAAGGAGGGAGATTGCTAGTAAAGCGGTTGGAATGGCGAACCCGAGCACAAGGAGATGAGAAATGAGGTGCGTTTTGGAAACCTTTCCCGATCACACGGTGTACCATCTTCTGGGTTTCTCATTCATGTTTTCGATGTAGGAAGATGCCCTTGAACCTGGAGATTTGGGACCCATGGGATGGGTACCCCGCAGTATTACTTTAAAGGGTCTGCGTTTGCTCACCCAACCTCACCAAAACTCTAAGCCGCAAGAGTGTCCACCCTTATGTGTCAATCAGCTGTGGGTATAGATATGGTCAATCCAGGTGGCATCACAGCCCCTGAACGAATTTTGTAAGAATTTCTCTCTCTTTCACTGTCTTTGTTTCACTTAGTTTTAAAAGTAATTGAATATAATAATGGCGTTTAGCTGCGTTTCACTGCTGTGTTTATGCCGCTTTACACCCACTTCACTCACTTACAGAGAGATATCAATACATAGGTTTTAAGATTCTTACTAGTCAGATATATTCTTGGGCGTTGAATAGGGGGTGTTGAGTCCAGTTCACTGAGCAAGGAGTAGGTCTTGTCTATTACATATTGGGTTTACGGAACGGTATCTGAGCTATTTTGAAACCCTTGTTTTATGCGTCACCCCACCTCACCTTTCCCGATAAGCAGCCATAGTGTGGTTTCTAAACGTGTGACTCTGTTCTGTTTTGTAATTCAGTTCAAGTGTAGCGGTTTTTACATTCCCTCTATAAGTGATATCTTATCATAGGTGTCTCTTTCTGTGTGACTTATTTCACTTAGAATCGTAGTACCTAAATCCACTCATCATGCTGCTACTAGCCTTATGACGTTGAGTTCATGGCTGAGTGATATTCCATTGTACATAAGGACCACAACGTCTTTATCCATTTTTCTCTTTCCTGGGATATTTAAGGTGTATCGATGTGGAGGTTCTTGTCAACAGAGCAACCCTAAACTTTGGGGTGCCTGTGTCTTGCTGATTTTCAGTTTTCCCAATTTATACGCCCATGAGTGGAAGTGCCCTATGCTCTGTAAGCTGAGTTTTTTAGATGTTTCAGGACACACCGTACACTTCTCCAGAGTGGCTGTTGGCAATTGACATCCCACCCATCAGCGTAGCAAGGTTCCCGTTTCTCCATGGCCTGTCCTGCATTCCTGGTTTTGACACTTTATTCAGCATGCCCCTTTTGACCGATGGGAAGCGAGACTTCTTTGTAGCGCTGATTTGCCTTTCCAGGTTGCTTGGTTGGCCAAAAAGGGCGTATGCGTTTTTTCCTGAATATATTCAGGAAAAAACGCATACGCCCTTTTTGGCCAAGGGCATCATTGCCGAGGTTTTGCCGCTTTTCCTGTGCTTTAAAGGCGATTCGAATCTACCTCCTGCAATCTGTTTCCTGCAATTCTGCCTTGCTTTCAAATCCTCTTCGTTGCCTTCCCTCAATATATTTGTGGACGAGAGTTATCATTTATAACTCTGCAGGTTTGTGAATTGCAGTGCCCCTGAGCTCCACTTTTCAACTCGCTTTCTTGGGAGCTGGCCGCAAAAGCGCAGGATTGCTTCAGGCCCTATTCTGGTTCCGGGCGGCAGGCTGAGCCTGTGGTTAATTCTTCTTCCTGATGGGAAAACAGAGTGACCTGTGCCTGTCCCAACACCTAGAGCTAGTCTCTCATTGGTTCCCCCTCTTCCCGTTCATCCTCAGAACAAATGGCAACCTGTACGGAACAGGAGGTGAAAGGTGCTGATTCTCCAAGGAGGGAGATTGCTAGTAAAGCAGTTGGAATGGCGAACCCGAGCACAAGGAGATGAGAAATGAGGTGCGTTTTAGAAACCTTTCCCGATCACACGGTGTACCATCTTCTGGGTTTCTCCTGCATGTTTTCGATGTAGGAAGATGCCCTTGAACCTGGAGATTTGGGACCCATGGGATGGGTACCACGCAGTATTACTTTAAAGGGTCTGCGTTTGCTCACCCAACCTCACCAATCCTCTCAGCCCCAAGAGTGTTCACCCTTATGTCTCAATCAGCAGTGGGTCTAGATATGGTCAATCCAGGTGGCATCACAGCCCCTGAACGAATTTTGTAAGAATTTGTCTCTCTTTCACTGTCTTTGTTTCACGGGTTTTTAAAAGTAGTTGATTTTTATAATGGGGTTTAGCTGCTTTTCACTGCTGTGTTTAGGCCGCTTTACACCCACTTGACTCACTTACAGAGGGATATCAACACATAGGTTTTAAGATTCTTACTAGTCAGATATATTCTTGCGCGTTGAATAGAGGGTGTTGAGTCCAGTTCACTGAGCAAGGAGTAGGTCTTGTCTATTACATATTGGGTTTATGGAACGGTATCTGAGCTAATTTGAAACCTTTGTTTTATGCATCACCCCACCTCACCTTTCCCGTTAAGCAGCCATAGTGTGTTTTCTAAACGTGTGAATCTGTTCTGTTTTGTAATTCAGTTCAAGTGTAGCGGTTTTTACATTCCCTCTATAAGTGATATCTTATGATAAGTATCTTTTTCTGTGTGACTATTTCACTTAGAATCGTCGTACCTAAATCCACTCCTCATGCTGCTACTAGCCTTATGACGTTGATGTCATGGCTGAGTGATATTCCATTGTACATAAGGACCACAACTTCTTTATCCATTTTTCTCTTTCCTGGGATATTTAAGGTGTAATGAAGTAGAGGTTCTTGTCAACAGAGCAGCCCTAATCTTTGGGGTGCCTGTGTCTTGCTGATTTTTAGTTTTCCCAATTTATACGCCCATGAGTGGAAGTGCCCTATGCTCTCTAAGCTGAGTTTTTTAGGTGTTTCAGGACACACCGTACACTTCTCCAGAGTGGCTGTTGGCAATTTACATCCCACCCATCAGCGTAGCAAGGCTCCCGTTTCTCCATGGCCTGCCCTGCATTTCTGGTTTTGACACTTTATTCAGCATGGTCCTTTTGACCGATGGGAAGCGAGACTTCTTTGTAGCGCTGATTTGCCTTTCCAGGTTGCTTGGTTGGCCAAAAAGGGCGTATGCGTTTTTTCCTGAATATATTCAGGAAAAAACGCATACGCCCTTTTTGGCCAAGGGCATCATTGTCGAGGTTTTGCCGCTTTTCCTGTGCTTTAAAGGCGATTCGAATCTACCTCCTGAAATCAGTTTCCTGCAATTCTGCCTTGCTTTCAAATCCTCTTCGTTGCCTTCCCTCAATATATTTGTGGACGAGAGTTATCATTGATAACTCTGCAGGTTTGTGAATTGCAGTGCCCCTGAGCTACGTTTTTCAACTCGCATTTTTGGGAGCAGGCCGCAAAAGCGCAGGATTGCTTCAGGCCCTATTTTGGTTCCGGGGTGGCAGGCTGAGTCTGTGGTTAATTCTTCTTCCTGATGGGAAAATAGAGTGACCTGTGCCTGTCCCAAAACCTAGAGCTAGTCTCTCATTGGTTCCCCCTCTTCCCGTTCATCCTCAGGACAAATGGCTACCTGTACGGAACAGGAGGTGAAAGGTGCTGATTCTCCAAGGAGGGAGATTGCTAGTAAAGCGGTTGGAATGGCGAACCCGAGCACAAGGAGATGAGAAATGAGGTGCGTTTTGGAAACCTTTCCCGATCACACGGTGTACCATCTTCTGGGTTTCTCATGCATGTTTTCGATGTAGGAAGATGCCCTTGAACCTGGAGATTTGGGACCCATGGGATGGGTACCCCGCAGTATTACTTTAAAGGGTCTGCGTTTGCTCACCCAACCTCACTAAAACTCTAAGGCGCAAGAGTGTCCACTCTTATGTCTCAATCAGCTGTGGGTCTAGATATGGTCAATCCAGGTGGCATCACAGCCCCTGAACGAATTTTGTAAGAATTTCTCTCTCTTTCACTGTCTTTGTTTCACGGAGTTTTAAAAGTAATTGAATTTAATAATGGCGTTTAGCTGCGTTTCACTGCTGTGTTTATGCCGCTTTACACCCACTTCACTCACTTACAGAGAGATATCAATACATAGGTTTTAAGATTCTTACTAGTCAGATATATTCTTGGGCGTTGAATAGGGGGTGTTGAGTCCAGTTCACTGAGCAAGGAGTAGGTCTTGTCTATTACATATTGGGTTTACGGAACGGTATCTGAGCTATTTTGAAACCCTTGTTTTATGCGTCACCCCACCTCACCTTTCCCGATAAGCAGCCATAGTGTGGTTTCTAAACGTGTGACTCTGTTCTGTTTTGTAATTCAGTTCAAGTGTAGCGGTTTTTACATTCCCTCTATAAGTGATATCTTATCATAGGTGTCTCTTTCTGTGTGACTTATTTCACTTAGAATCGTAGTACCTAAATCCACTCATCATGCTGCTACTAGCCTTATGACGTTGAGTTCATGGCTGAGTGATATTCCATTGTACATAAGGACCACAACGTCTTTATCCATTTTTCTCTTTCCTGGGATATTTAAGGTGTATCGATGTGGAGGTTCTTGTCAACAGAGCAACCCTAAACTTTGGGGTGCCTGTGTCTTGCTGATTTTCAGTTTTCCCAATTTATACGCCCATGAGTGGAAGTGCCCTATGCTCTGTAAGCTGAGTTTTTTAGATGTTTCAGGACACACCGTACACTTCTCCAGAGTGGCTGTTGGCAATTGACATCCCACCCATCAGCGTAGCAAGGTTCCCGTTTCTCCATGGCCTGTCCTGCATTCCTGGTTTTGACACTTTATTCAGCATGCCCCTTTTGACCGATGGGAAGCGAGACTTCTTTGTAGCGCTGATTTGCCTTTCCAGGTTGCTTGGTTGGCCAAAAAGGGCGTATGCGTTTTTTCCTGAATATATTCAGGAAAAAACGCATACGCCCTTTTTGGCCAAGGGCATCATTGCCGAGGTTTTGCTGCTTTTCCTGTGCTTTAAAGGCGATTCGAATCTACCTCCTGCAATCTGTTTCCTGCAATTCTGCCTTGCTTTCAAATCCTCTTCGTTGCCTTCCCTCAATATATTTGTGGACGAGAGTTATCATTTATAACTCTGCAGGTTTGTGAATTGCAGTGCCCCTGAGCTCCACTTTTCAACTCGCTTTCTTGGGAGCTGGCCGCAAAAGCGCAGGATTGCTTCAGGCCCTATTCTGGTTCCGGGCGGCAGGCTGAGCCTGTGGTTAATTCTTCTTCCTGATGGGAAAACAGAGTGACCTGTGCCTGTCCCAACACCTAGAGCTAGTCTCTCATTGGTTCCCCCTCTTCCCGTTCATCCTCAGAACAAATGGCAACCTGTACGGAACAGGAGGTGAAAGGTGCTGATTCTCCAAGGAGGGAGATTGCTAGTAAAGCAGTTGGAATGGCGAACCCGAGCACAAGGAGATGAGAAATGAGGTGCGTTTTAGAAACCTTTCCCGATCACACGGTGTACCATCTTCTGGGTTTCTCCTGCATGTTTTCGATGTAGGAAGATGCCCTTGAACCTGGAGATTTGGGACCCATGGGATGGGTACCACGCAGTATTACTTTAAAGGGTCTGCGTTTGCTCACCCAACCTCACCAATCCTCTCAGCCCCAAGAGTGTTCACCCTTATGTCTCAATCAGCAGTGGGTCTAGATATGGTCAATCCAGGTGGCATCACAGCCCCTGAACGAATTTTGTAAGAATTTGTCTCTCTTTCACTGTCTTTGTTTCACGGGTTTTTAAAAGTAGTTGATTTTTATAATGGGGTTTAGCTGCTTTTCACTGCTGTGTTTAGGCCGCTTTACACCCACTTGACTCACTTACAGAGGGATATCAACACATAGGTTTTAAGATTCTTACTAGTCAGATATATTCTTGCGCGTTGAATAGAGGGTGTTGAGTCCAGTTCACTGAGCAAGGAGTAGGTCTTGTCTATTACATATTGGGTTTATGGAACGGTATCTGAGCTAATTTGAAACCTTTGTTTTATGCATCACCCCACCTCACCTTTCCCGTTAAGCAGCCATAGTGTGTTTTCTAAACGTGTGAATCTGTTCTGTTTTGTAATTCAGTTCAAGTGTAGCGGTTTTTACATTCCCTCTATAAGTGATATCTTATGATAAGTGTCTTTTTCTGTGTGACTATTTCACTTAGAATCGTCGTACCTAAATCCACTCCTCATGCTGCTACTAGCCTTATGACGTTGATGTCATGGCTGAGTGATATTCCATTGTACATAAGGACCACAACTTCTTTATCCATTTTTCTCTTTCCTGGGATATTTAAGGTGTAATGAAGTAGAGGTTCTTGTCAACAGAGCAGCCCTAATCTTTGGGGTGCCTGTGTCTTGCTGATTTTTAGTTTTCCCAATTTATACGCCCATGAGTGGAAGTGCCCTATGCTCTCTAAGCTGAGTTTTTTAGGTGTTTCAGGACACACCGTACACTTCTCCAGAGTGGCTGTTGGCAATTTACATCCCACCCATCAGCGTAGCAAGGCTCCCGTTTCTCCATGGCCTGCCCTGCATTTCTGGTTTTGACACTTTATTCAGCATGGTCCTTTTGACCGATGGGAAGCGAGACTTCTTTGTAGCGCTGATTTGCCTTTCCAGGTTGCTTGGTTGGCCAAAAAGGGCGTATGCGTTTTTTCCTGAATATATTCAGGAAAAAACGCATACGCCCTTTTTGGCCAAGGGCATCATTGTCGAGGTTTTGCCGCTTTTCCTGTGCTTTAAAGGCGATTCGAATCTACCTCCTGAAATCAGTTTCCTGCAATTCTGCCTTGCTTTCAAATCCTCTTCGTTGCCTTCCCTCAATATATTTGTGGACGAGAGTTATCATTGATAACTCTGCAGGTTTGTGAATTGCAGTGCCCCTGAGCTACCTTTTTCAACTCGCATTTTTGGGAGCAGGCCGCAAAAGCGCAGGATTGCTTCAGGCCCTATTTTGGTTCCGGGGTGGCAGGCTGAGTCTGTGGTTAATTCTTCTTCCTGATGGGAAAATAGAGTGACCTGTGCCTGTCCCAAAACCTAGAGCTAGTCTCTCATTGGTTCCCCCTCTTCCCGTTCATCCTCAGGACAAATGGCTACCTGTACGGAACAGGAGGTGAAAGGTGCTGATTCTCCAAGGAGGGAGATTGCTAGTAAAGCGGTTGGAATGGCGAACCCGAGCACAAGGAGATGAGAAATGAGGTGCGTTTTGGAAACCTTTCCCGATCACATGGTGTACCATCTTCTGGGTTTCTCATGCATGTTTTCGATGTAGGAAGATGCCCTTGAACCTGGAGATTTGGGACCCATGGGATGGGTACCCCGCAGTATTACTTTAAAGGGTCTGCGTTTGCTCACCCAACCTCACCAAAACTCTAAGGCGCAAGAGTGTCCACTCTTATGTCTCAATCAGCTGTGGGTCTAGATATGGTCAATCCAGGTGGCATCACAGCCCCTGAACGAATTTTGTAAGAATTTCTCTCTCTTTCACTGTCTTTGTTTCACGGAGTTTTAAAAGTAATTGAATTTAATAATGGCGTTTAGCTGCGTTTCACTGCTGTGTTTATGCCGCTTTACACCCACTTCACTCACTTACAGAGAGATATCAATACATAGGTTTTAAGATTCTTACTAGTCAGATATATTCTTGGGCGTTGAATAGGGGGTGTTGAGTCCAGTTCACTGAGCAAGGAGTAGGTCTTGTCTATTACATATTGGGTTTACGGAACGGTATCTGAGCTATTTTGAAACCCTTGTTTTATGCGTCACCCCACCTCACCTTTCCCGATAAGCAGCCATAGTGTGGTTTCTAAACGTGTGACTCTGTTCTGTTTTGTAATTCAGTTCAAGTGTAGCGGTTTTTACATTCCCTCTATAAGTGATATCTTATCATAGGTGTCTCTTTCTGTGTGACTTATTTCACTTAGAATCGTAGTACCTAAATCCACTCATCATGCTGCTACTAGCCTTATGACGTTGAGTTCATGGCTGAGTGATATTCCATTGTACATAAGGACCACAACGTCTTTATCCATTTTTCTCTTTCCTGGGATATTTAAGGTGTATCGATGTGGAGGTTCTTGTCAACAGAGCAACCCTAAACTTTGGGGTGCCTGTGTCTTGCTGATTTTCAGTTTTCCCAATTTATACGCCCATGAGTGGAAGTGCCCTATGCTCTGTAAGCTGAGTTTTTTAGATGTTTCAGGACACACCGTACACTTCTCCAGAGTGGCTGTTGGCAATTGACATCCCACCCATCAGCGTAGCAAGGTTCCCGTTTCTCCATGGCCTGTCCTGCATTCCTGGTTTTGACACTTTATTCAGCATGCCCCTTTTGACCGATGGGAAGCGAGACTTCTTTGTAGCGCTGATTTGCCTTTCCAGGTTGCTTGGTTGGCCAAAAAGGGCGTATGCGTTTTTTCCTGAATATATTCAGGAAAAAACGCATACGCCCTTTTTGGCCAAGGGCATCATTGCCGAGGTTTTGCCGCTTTTCCTGTGCTTTAAAGGCGATTCGAATCTACCTCCTGCAATCTGTTTCCTGCAATTCTGCCTTGCTTTCAAATCCTCTTCGTTGCCTTCCCTCAATATATTTGTGGACGAGAGTTATCATTTATAACTCTGCAGGTTTGTGAATTGCAGTGCCCCTGAGCTCCACTTTTCAACTCGCTTTCTTGGGAGCTGGCCGCAAAAGCGCAGGATTGCTTCAGGCCCTATTCTGGTTCCGGGCGGCAGGCTGAGCCTGTGGTTAATTCTTCTTCCTGATGGGAAAACAGAGTGACCTGTGCCTGTCCCAACACCTAGAGCTAGTCTCTCATTGGTTCCCCCTCTTCCCGTTCATCCTCAGAACAAATGGCAACCTGTACGGAACAGGAGGTGAAAGGTGCTGATTCTCCAAGGAGGGAGATTGCTAGTAAAGCAGTTGGAATGGCGAACCCGAGCACAAGGAGATGAGAAATGAGGTGTGTTTTAGAAACCTTTCCCGATCACACGGTGTACCATCTTCTGGGTTTCTCCTGCATGTTTTCGATGTAGGAAGATGCCCTTGAACCTGGAGATTTGGGACCCATGGGATGGGTACCACGCAGTATTACTTTAAAGGGTCTGCGTTTGCTCACCCAACCTCACCAATCCTCTCAGCCCCAAGAGTGTTCACCCTTATGTCTCAATCAGCAGTGGGTCTAGATATGGTCAATCCAGGTGGCATCACAGCCCCTGAACGAATTTTGTAAGAATTTGTCTCTCTTTCACTGTCTTTGTTTCACGGGTTTTTAAAAGTAGTTGATTTTTATAATGGGGTTTAGCTGCTTTTCACTGCTGTGTTTAGGCCGCTTTACACCCACTTGACTCACTTACAGAGGGATATCAACACATAGGTTTTAAGATTCTTACTAGTCAGATATATTCTTGCGCGTTGAATAGAGGGTGTTGAGTCCAGTTCACTGAGCAAGGAGTAGGTCTTGTCTATTACATATTGGGTTTATGGAACGGTATCTGAGCTAATTTGAAACCATTGTTTTATGCATCACCCCACCTCACCTTTCCCGTTAAGCAGCCATAGTGTGTTTTCTAAACGTGTGAATCTGTTCTGTTTTGTAATTCAGTTCAAGTGTAGCGGTTTTTACATTCCCTCTATAAGTGATATCTTATGATAAGTGTCTTTTTCTGTGTGACTATTTCACTTAGAATCGTCGTACCTAAATCCACTCCTCATGCTGCTACTAGCCTTATGACGTTGATGTCATGGCTGAGTGATATTCCATTGTACATAAGGACCACAACTTCTTTATCCATTTTTCTCTTTCCTGGGATATTTAAGGTGTAATGAAGTAGAGGTTCTTGTCAACAGAGCAGCCCTAATCTTTGGGGTGCCTGTGTCTTGCTGATTTTTAGTTTTCCCAATTTATACGCCCATGAGTGGAAGTGCCCTATGCTCTCTAAGCTGAGTTTTTTAGGTGTTTCAGGACACACCGTACACTTCTCCAGAGTGGCTGTTGGCAATTTACATCCCACCCATCAGCGTAGCAAGGCTCCCGTTTCTCCATGGCCTGCCCTGCATTTCTGGTTTTGACACTTTATTCAGCATGGTCCTTTTGACCGATGGGAAGCGAGACTTCTTTGTAGCGCTGATTTGCCTTTCCAGGTTGCTTGGTTGGCCAAAAAGGGCGTATGCGTTTTTTCCTGAATATATTCAGGAAAAAACGCATACGCCCTTTTTGGCCAAGGGCATCATTGTCGAGGTTTTGCCGCTTTTCCTGTGCTTTAAAGGCGATTCGAATCTACCTCCTGAAATCAGTTTCCTGCAATTCTGCCTTGCTTTCAAATCCTCTTCGTTGCCTTCCCTCAATATATTTGTGGACGAGAGTTATCATTGATAACTCTGCAGGTTTGTGAATTGCAGTGCCCCTGAGCTACGTTTTTCAACTCGCATTTTTGGGAGCAGGCCGCAAAAGCGCAGGATTGCTTCAGGCCCTATTTTGGTTCCGGGGTGGCAGGCTGAGTCTGTGGTTAATTCTTCTTCCTGATGGGAAAATAGAGTGACCTGTGCCTGTCCCAAAACCTAGAGCTAGTCTCTCATTGGTTCCCCCTCTTCCCGTTCATCCTCAGGACAAATGGCTACCTGTACGGAACAGGAGGTGAAAGGTGCTGATTCTCCAAGGAGGGAGATTGCTAGTAAAGCGGTTGGAATGGCGAACCCGAGCACAAGGAGATGAGAAATGAGGTGCGTTTTGGAAACCTTTCCCGATCACATGGTGTACCATCTTCTGGGTTTCTCATGCATGTTTTCGATGTAGGAAGATGCCCTTGAACCTGGAGATTTAGGACCCATGGGATGGGTACCCCGCAGTATTACTTTAAAGGGTCTGCGTTTGCTCACCCAACCTCACCAAAACTCTAAGGCGCAAGAGTGTCCACTCTTATGTCTCAATCAGCTGTGGGTCTAGATATGGTCAATCCAGGTGGCATCACAGCCCCTGAACGAATTTTGTAAGAATTTCTCTCTCTTTCACTGTCTTTGTTTCACGGAGTTTTAAAAGTAATTGAATTTAATAATGGCGTTTAGCTGCGTTTCACTGCTGTGTTTATGCCGCTTTACACCCACTTCACTCACTTACAGAGAGATATCAATACATAGGTTTTAAGATTCTTACTAGTCAGATATATTCTTGGGCGTTGAATAGGGGGTGTTGAGTCCAGTTCACTGAGCAAGGAGTAGGTCTTGTCTATTACATATTGGGTTTACGGAACGGTATCTGAGCTATTTTGAAACCCTTGTTTTATGCGTCACCCCACCTCACCTTTCCCGATAAGCAGCCATAGTGTGGTTTCTAAACGTGTGACTCTGTTCTGTTTTGTAATTCAGTTCAAGTGTAGCGGTTTTTACATTCCCTCTATAAGTGATATCTTATCATAGGTGTCTCTTTCTGTGTGACTTATTTCACTTAGAATCGTAGTACCTAAATCCACTCATCATGCTGCTACTAGCCTTATGACGTTGAGTGCATGGCTGAGTGATATTCCATTGTACATAAGGACCACAACGTCTTTATCCATTTTTCTCTTTCCTGGGATATTTAAGGTGTAATGAAGTAGAGGTTCTTGTCAACAGAGCAGCCCTAATCTTTGGGGTGCCTGTGTCTTGCTGATTTTTAGTTTTCCCAATTTATAAGCCCATGAGTGGAAGTGCCCTATGCTCTCTAAGCTGAGTTTTTTAGGTGTTTCAGGACACACCGTACACTTCTCCAGAGTGGCTGTTGGCAATTTACATCCCACCCATCAGCGTAGCAAGGCTCCCGTTTCTCCATGGCCTGCCCTGCATTTCTGGTTTTGACACTTTATTCAGCATGGTCCTTTTGACCGATGGGAAGCGAGACTTCTTTGTAGCGCTGATTTGCCTTTCCAGGTTGCTTGGTTGGCCAAAAAGGGCGTATGCGTTTTTTCCTGAATATATTCAGGAAAAAACGCATACGCCCTTTTTGGCCAAGGGCATCATTGTCGAGGTTTTGCCGCTTTTCCTGTGCTTTAAAGGCGATTCGAATCTACCTCCTGAAATCAGTTTCCTGCAATTCTGCCTTGCTTTCAAATCCTCTTCGTTGCCTTCCCTCAATATATTTGTGGACGAGAGTTATCATTGATAACTCTGCAGGTTTGTGAATTGCAGTGCCCCTGAGCTACGTTTTTCAACTCGCATTTTTGGGAGCAGGCCGCAAAAGCGCAGGATTGCTTCAGGCCCTATTTTGGTTCCGGGGTGGCAGGCTGAGTCTGTGGTTAATTCTTCTTCCTGATGGGAAAATAGAGTGACCTGTGCCTGTCCCAAAACCTAGAGCTAGTCTCTCATTGGTTCCCCCTCTTCCCGTTCATCCTCAGGACAAATGGCTACCTGTACGGAACAGGAGGTGAAAGGTGCTGATTCTCCAAGGAGGGAGATTGCTAGTAAAGCGGTTGGAATGGCGAACCCGAGCACAAGGAGATGAGAAATGAGGTGCGTTTTGGAAACCTTTCCCGATCACACGGTGTACCATCTTCTGGGTTTCTCATGCATGTTTTCGATGTAGGAAGATGCCCTTGAACCTGGAGATTTGGGACCCATGGGATGGGTACCCCGCAGTATTACTTTAAAGGGTCTGCGTTTGCTCACCCAACCTCACCAAAACTCTAAGCCGCAAGAGTGTCCACCCTTATGTGTCAATCAGCTGTGGGTCTAGATATGGTCAATCCAGGTGGCATCACAGCCCCTGAACGAATTTTGTAAGAATTTCTCTCTCTTTCACTGTCTTTGTTTCACTTAGTTTTAAAAGTAATTGAATATAATAATGGCGTTTAGCTGCGTTTCACTGCTGTGTTTATGCCGCTTTACACCCACTTCACTCACTTACAGAGAGATATCAATAGATAGGTTTTAAGCTTCTTACTAGTCAGATATATTCTTGGGCGTTGAATAGGGGGTGTTGAGTCCAGTTCACTGAGCAAGGAGTAGGTCTTGTCTATTACATATTGGGTTTACGGAACGGTATCTGAGCTATTTTGAAACCCTTGTTTTATGCGTCACCCCACCTCACCTTTCCCGATAAGCAGCCATAGTGTGTTTTCTAAACGTGTGACTGTGTTCTGTTTTGTAATTCAGTTCAAGTGTAGCGGTTTTTACATTCCCTCTATAAGTGATATCTTATCATAGGTGTCTCTTTCTGTGTGACTTATTTCATTTAGAATCGTAGTACCTAAATCCACTCATCATGCTGCTACTAGCCTTATGACGTTGAGTTCATGGCTGAGTGATATTCCATTGTACATAAGGACCACAACGTCTTTATCCATTTTTCTCTTTCCTGGGATATTTAAGGTGTATCGATGTGGAGGTTCTTGTCAACAGAGCAACCCTAAACTTTGGGGTGCCTGTGTCTTGCTGATTTTCAGTTTTCCCAATTTATACGCCCATGAGTGGAAGTGCCCTATGCTCTGTAAGCTGAGTTTTTTAGATGTTTCAGGACACACCGTACACTTCTCCAGAGTGGCTGTTGGCAATTGACATCCCACCCATCAGCGTAGCAAGGTTCCCGTTTCTCCATGGCCTGTCCTGCATTCCTGGTTTTGACACTTTATTCAGCATGCCCCTTTTGACCGATGGGAAGCGAGACTTCTTTGTAGCGCTGATTTGCCTTTCCAGGTTGCTTGGTTGGCCAAAAAGGGCGTATGCGTTTTTTCCTGAATATATTCAGGAAAAAACGCATACGCCCTTTTTGGCCAAGGGCATCATTGCCGAGGTTTTGCCGCTTTTCCTGTGCTTTAAAGGCGATTCGAATCTACCTCCTGCAATCTGTTTCCTGCAATTCTGCCTTGCTTTCAAATCCTCTTCGTTGCCTTCCCTCAATATATTTGTGGACGAGAGTTATCATTTATAACTCTGCAGGTTTGTGAATTGCAGTGCCCCTGAGCTCCACTTTTCAACTCGCTTTCTTGGGAGCTGGCCGCAAAAGCGCAGGATTGCTTCAGGCCCTATTCTGGTTCCGGGCGGCAGGCTGAGCCTGTGGTTAATTCTTCTTCCTGATGGGAAAACAGAGTGACCTGTGCCTGTCCCAACACCTAGAGCTAGTCTCTCATTGGTTCCCCCTCTTCCCGTTCATCCTCAGAACAAATGGCAACCTGTACGGAACAGGAGGTGAAAGGTGCTGATTCTCCAAGGAGGGAGATTGCTAGTAAAGCAGTTGGAATGGCGAACCCGAGCACAAGGAGATGAGAAATGAGGTGCGTTTTAGAAACCTTTCCCGATCACACGGTGTACCATCTTCTGGGTTTCTCCTGCATGTTTTCGATGTAGGAAGATGCCCTTGAACCTGGAGATTTGGGACCCATGGGATGGGTACCACGCAGTATTACTTTAAAGGGTCTGCGTTTGCTCACCCAACCTCACCAATCCTCTCAGCCCCAAGAGTGTTCACCCTTATGTCTCAATCAGCAGTGGGTCTAGATATGGTCAATCCAGGTGGCATCACAGCCCCTGAACGAATTTTGTAAGAATTTGTCTCTCTTTCACTGTCTTTGTTTCACGGGTTTTTAAAAGTAGTTGATTTTTATAATGGGGTTTAGCTGCTTTTCACTGCTGTGTTTAGGCCGCTTTACACCCACTTGACTCACTTACAGAGGGATATCAACACATAGGTTTTAAGATTCTTACTAGTCAGATATATTCTTGCGCGTTGAATAGAGGGTGTTGAGTCCAGTTCACTGAGCAAGGAGTAGGTCTTGTCTATTACATATTGGGTTTATGGAACGGTATCTGAGCTAATTTGAAACCTTTGTTTTATGCATCACCCCACCTCACCTTTCCCGTTAAGCAGCCATAGTGTGTTTTCTAAACGTGTGAATCTGTTCTGTTTTGTAATTCAGTTCAAGTGTAGCGGTTTTTACATTCCCTCTATAAGTGATATCTTATGATAAGTGTCTTTTTCTGTGTGACTATTTCACTTAGAATCGTCGTACCTAAATCCACTCCTCATGCTGCTACTAGCCTTATGACGTTGATGTCATGGCTGAGTGATATTCCATTGTACATAAGGACCACAACTTCTTTATCCATTTTTCTCTTTCCTGGGATATTTAAGGTGTAATGAAGTAGAGGTTCTTGTCAACAGAGCAGCCCTAATCTTTGGGGTGCCTGTGTCTTGCTGATTTTTAGTTTTCCCAATTTATACGCCCATGAGTGGAAGTGCCCTATGCTCTCTAAGCTGAGTTTTTTAGGTGTTTCAGGACACACCGTACACTTCTCCAGAGTGGCTGTTGGCAATTTACATCCCACCCATCAGCGTAGCAAGGCTCCCGTTTCTCCATGGCCTGCCCTGCATTTCTGGTTTTGACACTTTATTCAGCATGGTCCTTTTGACCGATGGGAAGCGAGACTTCTTTGTAGCGCTGATTTGCCTTTCCAGGTTGCTTGGTTGGCCAAAAAGGGCGTATGCGTTTTTTCCTGAATATATTCAGGAAAAAACGCATACGCCCTTTTTGGCCAAGGGCATCATTGTCGAGGTTTTGCCGCTTTTCCTGTGCTTTAAAGGCGATTCGAATCTACCTCCTGAAATCAGTTTCCTGCAATTCTGCCTTGCTTTCAAATCCTCTTCGTTGCCTTCCCTCAATATATTTGTGGACGAGAGTTATCATTGATAACTCTGCAGGTTTGTGAATTGCAGTGCCCCTGAGCTACGTTTTTCAACTCGCATTTTTGGGAGCAGGCCGCAAAAGCGCAGGATTGCTTCAGGCCCTATTTTGGTTCCGGGGTGGCAGGCTGAGTCTGTGGTTAATTCTTCTTCCTGATGGGAAAATAGAGTGACCTGTGCCTGTCCCAAAACCTAGAGCTAGTCTCTCATTGGTTCCCCCTCTTCCCGTTCATCCTCAGGACAAATGGCTACCTGTACGGAACAGGAGGTGAAAGGTGCTGATTCTCCAAGGAGGGAGATTGCTAGTAAAGCGGTTGGAATGGCGAACCCGAGCACAAGGAGATGAGAAATGAGGTGCGTTTTGGAAACCTTTCCCGATCACACGGTGTACCATCTTCTGGGTTTCTCATGCATGTTTTCGATGTAGGAAGATGCCCTTGAACCTGGAGATTTGGGACCCATGGGATGGGTACCCCGCAGTATTACTTTAAAGGGTCTGCGTTTGCTCACCCAACCTCACCAAAACTCTAAGGCGCAAGAGTGTCCACTCTTATGTCTCAATCAGCTGTGGGTCTAGATATGGTCAATCCAGGTGGCATCACAGCCCCTGAACGAATTTTGTAAGAATTTCTCTCTCTTTCACTGTCTTTGTTTCACGGAGTTTTAAAAGTAATTGAATTTAATAATGGCGTTTAGCTGCGTTTCACTGCTGTGTTTATGCCGCTTTACACCCACTTCACTCACTTACAGAGAGATATCAATACATAGGTTTTAAGATTCTTACTAGTCAGATATATTCTTGGGCGTTGAATAGGGGGTGTTGAGTCCAGTTCACTGAGCAAGGAGTAGGTCTTGTCTATTACATATTGGGTTTACGGAACGGTATCTGAGCTATTTTGAAACCCTTGTTTTATGCGTCACCCCACCTCAACTTTCCCGATAAGCAGCCATAGTGTGGTTTCTAAACGTGTGACTCTGTTCTGTTTTGTAATTCAGTTCAAGTGTAGCGGTTTTTACATTCCCTCTATAAGTGATATCTTATCATAGGTGTCTCTTTCTGTGTGACTTATTTCACTTAGAATCGTAGTACCTAAATCCACTCATCATGCTGCTACTAGCCTTATGACGTTGAGTTCATGGCTGAGTGATATTCCATTGTACATAAGGACCACAACGTCTTTATCCATTTTTCTCTTTCCTGGGATATTTAAGGTGTATCGATGTGGAGGTTCTTGTCAACAGAGCAACCCTAAACTTTGGGGTGCCTGTGTCTTGCTGATTTTCAGTTTTCCCAATTTATACGCCCATGAGTGGAAGTGCCCTATGCTCTGTAAGCTGAGTTTTTTAGATGTTTCAGGACACACCGTACACTTCTCCAGAGTGGCTGTTGGCAATTGACATCCCACCCATCAGCGTAGCAAGGTTCCCGTTTCTCCATGGCCTGTCCTGCATTCCTGGTTTTGACACTTTATTCAGCATGCCCCTTTTGACCGATGGGAAGCGAGACTTCTTTGTAGCGCTGATTTGCCTTTCCAGGTTGCTTGGTTGGCCAAAAAGGGCGTATGCGTTTTTTCCTGAATATATTCAGGAAAAAACGCATACGCCCTTTTTGGCCAAGGGCATCATTGCCGAGGTTTTGCCGCTTTTCCTGTGCTTTAAAGGCGATTCGAATCTACCTCCTGCAATCTGTTTCCTGCAATTCTGCCTTGCTTTCAAATCCTCTTCGTTGCCTTCCCTCAATATATTTGTGGACGAGAGTTATCATTTATAACTCTGCAGGTTTGTGAATTGCAGTGCCCCTGAGCTCCACTTTTCAACTCGCTTTCTTGGGAGCTGGCCGCAAAAGCGCAGGATTGCTTCAGGCCCTATTCTGGTTCCGGGCGGCAGGCTGAGCCTGTGGTTAATTCTTCTTCCTGATGGGAAAACAGAGTGACCTGTGCCTGTCCCAACACCTAGAGCTAGTCTCTCATTGGTTCCCCCTCTTCCCGTTCATCCTCAGAACAAATGGCAACCTGTACGGAACAGGAGGTGAAAGGTGCTGATTCTCCAAGGAGGGAGATTGCTAGTAAAGCAGTTGGAATGGCGAACCCGAGCACAAGGAGATGAGAAATGAGGTGCGTTTTAGAAACCTTTCCCGATCACACGGTGTACCATCTTCTGGGTTTCTCCTGCATGTTTTCGATGTAGGAAGATGCCCTTGAACCTGGAGATTTGGGACCCATGGGATGGGTACCACGCAGTATTACTTTAAAGGGTCTGCGTTTGCTCACCCAACCTCACCAATCCTCTCAGCCCCAAGAGTGTTCACCCTTATGTCTCAATCAGCAGTGGGTCTAGATATGGTCAATCCAGGTGGCATCACAGCCCCTGAACGAATTTTGTAAGAATTTGTCTCTCTTTCACTGTCTTTGTTTCACGGGTTTTTAAAAGTAGTTGATTTTTATAATGGGGTTTAGCTGCTTTTCACTGCTGTGTTTAGGCCGCTTTACACCCACTTGACTCACTTACAGAGGGATATCAACACATAGGTTTTAAGATTCTTACTAGTCAGATATATTCTTGCGCGTTGAATAGAGGGTGTTGAGTCCAGTTCACTGAGCAAGGAGTAGGTCTTGTCTATTACATATTGGGTTTATGGAACGGTATCTGAGCTAATTTGAAACCTTTGTTTTATGCATCACCCCACCTCACCTTTCCCGTTAAGCAGCCATAGTGTGTTTTCTAAACGTGTGAATCTGTTCTGTTTTGTAATTCAGTTCAAGTGTAGCGGTTTTTACATTCCCTCTATAAGTGATATCTTATGATAAGTGTCTTTTTCTGTGTGACTATTTCACTTAGAATCGTCGTACCTAAATCCACTCCTCATGCTGCTACTAGCCTTATGACGTTGATGTCATGGCTGAGTGATATTCCATTGTACATAAGGACCACAACTTCTTTATCCATTTTTCTCTTTCCTGGGATATTTAAGGTGTAATGAAGTAGAGGTTCTTGTCAACAGAGCAGCCCTAATCTTTGGGGTGCCTGTGTCTTGCTGATTTTTAGTTTTCCCAATTTATACGCCCATGAGTGGAAGTGCCCTATGCTCTCTAAGCTGAGTTTTTTAGGTGTTTCAGGACACACCGTACACTTCTCCAGAGTGGCTGTTGGCAATTTACATCCCACCCATCAGCGTAGCAAGGCTCCCGTTTCTCCATGGCCTGCCCTGCATTTCTGGTTTTGACACTTTATTCAGCATGGTCCTTTTGACCGATGGGAAGCGAGACTTCTTTGTAGCGCTGATTTGCCTTTCCAGGTTGCTTGGTTGGCCAAAAAGGGCGTATGCGTTTTTTCCTGAATATATTCAGGAAAAAACGCATACGCCCTTTTTGGCCAAGGGCATCATTGTCGAGGTTTTGCCGCTTTTCCTGTGCTTTAAAGGCGATTCGAATCTACCTCCTGAAATCAGTTTCCTGCAATTCTGCCTTGCTTTCAAATCCTCTTCGTTGCCTTCCCTCAATATATTTGTGGACGAGAGTTATCATTGATAACTCTGCAGGTTTGTGAATTGCAGTGCCCCTGAGCTACGTTTTTCAACTCGCATTTTTGGGAGCAGGCCGCAAAAGCGCAGGATTGCTTCAGGCCCTATTTTGGTTCCGGGGTGGCAGGCTGAGTCTGTGGTTAATTCTTCTTCCTGATGGGAAAATAGAGTGACCTGTGCCTGTCCCAAAACCTAGAGCTAGTCTCTCATTGGTTCCCCCTCTTCCCGTTCATCCTCAGGACAAATGGCTACCTGTACGGAACAGGAGGTGAAAGGTGCTGATTCTCCAAGGAGGGAGATTGCTAGTAAAGCGGTTGGAATGGCGAACCCGAGCACAAGGAGATGAGAAATGAGGTGCGTTTTGGAAACCTTTCCCGATCACACGGTGTACCATCTTCTGGGTTTCTCATGCATGTTTTCGATGTAGGAAGATGCCCTTGAACCTGGAGATTTGGGACCCATGGGATGGGTACCCCGCAGTATTACTTTAAAGGGTCTGCGTTTGCTCACCCAACCTCACCAAAACTCTAAGCCGCAAGAGTGTCCACCCTTATGTGTCAATCAGCTGTGGGTCTAGATATGGTCAATCCAGGTGGCATCACAGCCCCTGAACGAATTTTGTAAGAATTTCTCTCTCTTTCACTGTCTTTGTTTCACTTAGTTTTAAAAGTAATTGAATATAATAATGGCGTTTAGCTGCGTTTCACTGCTGTGTTTATGCCGCTTTACACCCACTTCACTCACTTACAGAGAGATATCAATAGATAGGTTTTAAGCTTCTTACTAGTCAGATATATTCTTGGGCGTTGAATAGGGGGTGTTGAGTCCAGTTCACTGAGCAAGGAGTAGGTCTTGTCTATTACATATTGGGTTTACGGAACGGTATCTGAGCTATTTTGAAACCCTTGTTTTATGCGTCACCCCACCTCACCTTTCCCGATAAGCAGCCATAGTGTGTTTTCTAAACGTGTGACTGTGTTCTGTTTTGTAATTCAGTTCAAGTGTAGCGGTTTTTACATTCCCTCTATAAGTGATATCTTATCATAGGTGTCTCTTTCTGTGTGACTTATTTCATTTAGAATCGTAGTACCTAAATCCACTCATCATGCTGCTACTAGCCTTATGACGTTGAGTTCATGGCTGAGTGATATTCCATTGTACATAAGGACCACAACGTCTTTATCCATTTTTCTCTTTCCTGGGATATTTAAGGTGTATCGATGTGGAGGTTCTTGTCAACAGAGCAACCCTAAACTTTGGGGTGCCTGTGTCTTGCTGATTTTCAGTTTTCCCAATTTATACGCCCATGAGTGGAAGTGCCCTATGCTCTGTAAGCTGAGTTTTTTAGATGTTTCAGGACACACCGTACACTTCTCCAGAGTGGCTGTTGGCAATTGACATCCCACCCATCAGCGTAGCAAGGTTCCCGTTTCTCCATGGCCTGTCCTGCATTCCTGGTTTTGACACTTTATTCAGCATGGTCCTTTTGACCGATGGGAAGCGAGACTTCTTTGTAGCGCTGATTTGCCTTTCCAGGTTGCTTGGTTGGCCAAAAAGGGCGTATGCATTTTTTCCTGAATATATTCAGGAAAAAACGCATACGCCCTTTTTGGCCAAGGGCATCATTGTCGAGGTTTTGCCGCTTTTCCTGTGCTTTAAATGCGATTCGAATCTACCTCCTGCAATCTGTTTCCTGCAATTCTGCCTTGCTTTCAAATCCTCTTCGTTGCCTTCCCTCAATATATTTGTGGACGAGAGTTATCATTGATAACTCTGCAGGTTTGTGAATTGCAGTGCCCCTGAGCTCCATTTTTCAACTCGCTTTCTTGGGAGCTGGCCGCAAAAGCGCAGGATTGCTTCAGGCCCTATTCTGGTTCCGGGCGGCAGGCTGAGCCTGTGGTTAATTCTTCTTCCTGATGGGAAAACAGAGTGACCTGTGCCTGTCCCAACACCTAGAGCTAGTCTCTCATTGGTTCCCCCTCTTCCCGTTCATCCTCAGGACAAATGGCTACCTGTACGGAACAGGAGGTGAAAGGTGCTGATTCTCCAAGGAGGGAGATTGCTAGTAAAGGGGTTGGAATGGCGAACCCGAGCACAAGGAGATGAGAAATGAGGTGCGTTTTGGAAACCTTTCCCGATCACACGGTGTACCATCTTCTGGGTTTCTCATGCATGTTTTCGATGTAGGAAGATGCCCTTGAACCTGGAGATTTGGGACCCATGGGATGGGTACCCCGCAGTATTACTTTAAAGGGTCTGCGTTTGCTCACCCAACCTCACCAAAACTCTAAGGCGCAAGAGTGTCCACTCTTATGTCTCAATCAGCTGTGGGTCTAGATATGGTCAATCCAGGTGGCATCACAGCCCCTGAACGAATTTTGTAAGAATTTCTCTCTCTTTCACTGTCTTTGTTTCACGGAGTTTTAAAAGTAATTGAATTTAATAATGGCGTTTAGCTGCGTTTCACTGCTGTGTTTAGGCCGCTTTACACCCACTTGACTCACTTACAGAGAGATATCAATACATAGGTTTTAAGCTTCTTACTAGTCAGATATATTCTTGGGCGTTGAATAGGGGGTGTTGAGTCCAGTTCACTGAGCAAGGAGTAGGTCTTGTCTATTACATATTGGGTTTACGGAACGGTATCTGAGCTATTTTGAAACCCTTGTTTTATGCGTCACCCCACCTCACCTTTCCCGATAAGCAGCCATAGTGTGTTTTCTAAACGTGTGACTGTGTTCTGTTTTGTAATTCAGTTCAAGTGTAGCGGTTTTTACATTCCCTCTATAAGTGATATCTTATCATAGGTGTCTCTTTCTGTGTGACTTATTTCATTTAGAATCGTAGTACCTAAATCCACTCATCATGCTGCTACTAGCCTTATGACGTTGAGTTCATGGCTGAGTGATATTCCATTGTACATAAGGACCACAACGTCTTTATCCATTTTTCTCTTTCCTGGGATATTTAAGGTGTATCGATGTGGAGGTTCTTGTCAACAGAGCAACCCTAAACTTTGGGGTGCCTGTGTCTTGCTGATTTTCAGTTTTCCCAATTTATACGCCCATGAGTGGAAGTGCCCTATGCTCTGTAAGCTGAGTTTTTTAGATGTTTCAGGACACACCGTACACTTCTCCAGAGTGGCTGTTGGCAATTGACATCCCACCCATCAGCGTAGCAAGGTTCCCGTTTCTCCATGGCCTGTCCTGCATTCCTGGTTTTGACACTTTATTCAGCATGGTCCTTTTGACCGATGGGAAGCGAGACTTCTTTGTAGCGCTGATTTGCCTTTCCAGGTTGCTTGGTTGGCCAAAAAGGGCGTATGCATTTTTTCCTGAATATATTCAGGAAAAAACGCATACGCCCTTTTTGGCCAAGGGCATCATTGCCGAGGTTTTGCCGCTTTTCCTGTGCTTTAAATGCGATTCGAATCTACCTCTTGCAATCTGTTTCCTGCAATTCTGCCTTGCTTTCAAATCCTCTTCGTTGCCTTCCCTCAATATATTTGTGGACGAGAGTTATCATTGATAACTCTGCAGGTTTGTGAATTGCAGTGCCCCTGAGCTCCATTTTTCAACTCGCTTTCTTGGGAGCTGGCCGCAAAAGCGCAGGATTGCTTCAGGCCCTATTCTGGTTCCGGGCGGCAGGCTGAGCCTGTGGTTAATTCTTCTTCCTGATGGGAAAACAGAGTGACCTGTGCCTGTCCCAACACCTAGAGCTAGTCTCTCATTGGTTCCCCCTCTTCCCGTTCATCCTCAGGACAAATGGCTACCTGTACGGAACAGGAGGTGAAAGGTGCTGATTCTCCAAGGAGGGAGATTGCTAGTAAAGGGGTTGGAATGGCGAACCCGAGCACAAGGAGATGAGAAATGAGGTGCGTTTTGGAAACCTTTCCCGATCACACGGTGTACCATCTTCTGGGTTTCTCATGCATGTTTTCGATGTAGGAAGATGCCCTTGAACCTGGAGATTTGGGACCCATGGGATGGGTACCCCGCAGTATTACTTTAAAGGGTCTGCGTTTGCTCACCCAACCTCACCAAAACTCTAAGGCGCAAGAGTGTCCACTCTTATGTCTCAATCAGCTGTGGGTCTAGATATGGTCAATCCAGGTGGCATCACAGCCCCTGAACGAATTTTGTAAGAATTTCTCTCTCTTTCACTGTCTTTGTTTCACGGAGTTTTAAAAGTAATTGAATTTAATAATGGCGTTTAGCTGCGTTTCACTGCTGTGTTTATGCCGCTTTACACCCACTTCACTCACTTACAGAGAGATATCAATACATAGGTTTTAAGATTCTTACTAGTCAGATATATTCTTGGGCGTTGAATAGGGGGTGTTGAGTCCAGTTCACTGAGCAAGGAGTAGGTCTTGTCTATTACATATTGGGTTTACGGAACGGTATCTGAGCTATTTTGAAACCCTTGTTTTATGCGTCACCCCACCTCACCTTTCCCGATAAGCAGCCATAGTGTGGTTTCTAAACGTGTGACTCTGTTCTGTTTTGTAATTCAGTTCAAGTGTAGCGGTTTTTACATTCCCTCTATAAGTGATATCTTATCATAGGTGTCTCTTTCTGTGTGACTTATTTCACTTAGAATCGTAGTACCTAAATCCACTCATCATGCTGCTACTAGCCTTATGACGTTGAGTTCATGGCTGAGTGATATTCCATTGTACATAAGGACCACAACGTCTTTATCCATTTTTCTCTTTCCTGGGATATTTAAGGTGTATCGATGTGGAGGTTCTTGTCAACAGAGCAACCCTAAACTTTGGGGTGCCTGTGTCTTGCTGATTTTCAGTTTTCCCAATTTATACGCCCATGAGTGGAAGTGCCCTATGCTCTGTAAGCTGAGTTTTTTAGATGTTTCAGGACACACCGTACACTTCTCCAGAGTGGCTGTTGGCAATTGACATCCCACCCATCAGCGTAGCAAGGTTCCCGTTTCTCCATGGCCTGTCCTGCATTCCTGGTTTTGACACTTTATTCAGCATGCCCCTTTTGACCGATGGGAAGCGAGACTTCTTTGTAGCGCTGATTTGCCTTTCCAGGTTGCTTGGTTGGCCAAAAAGGGCGTATGCGTTTTTTCCTGAATATATTCAGGAAAAAACGCATACGCCCTTTTTGGCCAAGGGCATCATTGCCGAGGTTTTGCCGCTTTTCCTGTGCTTTAAAGGCGATTCGAATCTACCTCCTGCAATCTGTTTCCTGCAATTCTGCCTTGCTTTCAAATCCTCTTCGTTGCCTTCCCTCAATATATTTGTGGACGAGAGTTATCATTTATAACTCTGCAGGTTTGTGAATTGCAGTGCCCCTGAGCTCCACTTTTCAACTCGCTTTCTTGGGAGCTGGCCGCAAAAGCGCAGGATTGCTTCAGGCCCTATTCTGGTTCCGGGCGGCAGGCTGAGCCTGTGGTTAATTCTTCTTCCTGATGGGAAAACAGAGTGACCTGTGCCTGTCCCAACACCTAGAGCTAGTCTCTCATTGGTTCCCCCTCTTCCCGTTCATCCTCAGAACAAATGGCAACCTGTAAGGAACAGGAGGTGAAAGGTGCTGATTCTCCAAGGAGGGAGATTGCTAGTAAAGCAGTTGGAATGGCGAACCCGAGCACAAGGAGATGAGAAATGAGGTGCGTTTTAGAAACCTTTCCCGATCACACGGTGTACCATCTTCTGGGTTTCTCCTGCATGTTTTCGATGTAGGAAGATGCCCTTGAACCTGGAGATTTGGGACCCATGGGATGGGTACCACGCAGTATTACTTTAAAGGGTCTGCGTTTGCTCACCCAACCTCACCAATCCTCTCAGCCCCAAGAGTGTTCACCCTTATGTCTCAATCAGCAGTGGGTCTAGATATGGTCAATCCAGGTGGCATCACAGCCCCTGAACGAATTTTGTAAGAATTTGTCTCTCTTTCACTGTCTTTGTTTCACGGGTTTTTAAAAGTAGTTGATTTTTATAATGGGGTTTAGCTGCTTTTCACTGCTGTGTTTAGGCCGCTTTACACCCACTTGACTCACTTACAGAGGGATATCAACACATAGGTTTTAAGATTCTTACTAGTCAGATATATTCTTGCGCGTTGAATAGAGGGTGTTGAGTCCAGTTCACTGAGCAAGGAGTAGGTCTTGTCTATTACATATTGGGTTTATGGAACGGTATCTGAGCTAATTTGAAACCTTTGTTTTATGCATCACCCCACCTCACCTTTCCCGTTAAGCAGCCATAGTGTGTTTTCTAAACGTGTGAATCTGTTCTGTTTTGTAATTCAGTTCAAGTGTAGCGGTTTCTACATTCCCTCTATAAGTGATATCTTATGATAAGTGTCTTTTTCTGTGTGACTATTTCACTTAGAATCGTCGTACCTAAATCCACTCCTCATGCTGCTACTAGCCTTATGACGTTGATGTCATGGCTGAGTGATATTCCATTGTACATAAGGACCACAACTTCTTTATCCATTTTTCTCTTTCCTGGGATATTTAAGGTGTAATGAAGTAGAGGTTCTTGTCAACAGAGCAGCCCTAATCTTTGGGGTGCCTGTGTCTTGCTGATTTTTAGTTTTCCCAATTTATACGCCCATGAGTGGAAGTGCCCTATGCTCTCTAAGCTGAGTTTTTTAGGTGTTTCAGGACACACCGTACACTTCTCCAGAGTGGCTGTTGGCAATTTACATCCCACCCATCAGCGTAGCAAGGCTCCCGTTTCTCCATGGCCTGCCCTGCATTTCTGGTTTTGACACTTTATTCAGCATGGTCCTTTTGACCGATGGGAAGCGAGACTTCTTTGTAGCGCTGATTTGCCTTTCCAGGTTGCTTGGTTGGCCAAAAAGGGCGTATGCGTTTTTTCCTGAATATATTCAGGAAAAAACGCATACGCCCTTTTTGGCCAAGGGCATCATTGTCGAGGTTTTGCCGCTTTTCCTGTGCTTTAAAGGCGATTCGAATCTACCTCCTGAAATCAGTTTCCTGCAATTCTGCCTTGCTTTCAAATCCTCTTCGTTGCCTTCCCTCAATATATTTGTGGACGAGAGTTATCATTGATAACTCTGCAGGTTTGTGAATTGCAGTGCCCCTGAGCTACGTTTTTCAACTCGCATTTTTGGGAGCAGGCCGCAAAAGCGCAGGATTGCTTCAGGCCCTATTTTGGTTCCGGGGTGGCAGGCTGAGTCTGTGGTTAATTCTTCTTCCTGATGGGAAAATAGAGTGACCTGTGCCTGTCCCAAAACCTAGAGCTAGTCTCTCATTGGTTCCCCCTCTTCCCGTTCATCCTCAGGACAAATGGCTACCTGTACGGAACAAGAGGTGAAAGGTGCTGATTCTCCAAGGAGGGAGATTGCTAGTAAAGCGGTTGGAATGGCGAACCCGAGCACAAGGAGATGAGAAATGAGGTGCGTTTTGGAAACCTTTCCCGATCACATGGTGTACCATCTTCTGGGTTTCTCATGCATGTTTTCGATGTAGGAAGATGCCCTTGAACCTGGAGATTTTGGACCCATGGAATGGGTACCCCGCAGTATTACTTTAAAGGGTCTGGGTTTGCTCACCCAACCTCACCAAAACTCTAAGCCGCAAGAGTGTCCACCCTTATGTCTCAATCAGCTGTGGGTCTAGATATGGTCAATCCAGGTGGCATCACAGCCCCTGAACGAATTTTGTAAGAATTTCTCTCTCTTTCACTGTCTTTGTTTCACGGAGTTTTAAAAGTAATTGAATTTAATAATGGCGTTTAGCTGCGTTTCACTGCTGTGTTTATGCCGCTTTACACCCACTTCACTCACTTACAGAGAGATATCAATACATAGGTTTTAAGATTCTTACTAGTCAGATATATTCTTGGGCGTTGAATAGGGGGTGTTGAGTCCAGTTCACTGAGCAAGGAGTAGGTCTTGTCTATTACATATTGGGTTTACGGAACGGTATCTGAGCTATTTTGAAACCCTTGTTTTATGCGTCACCCCACCTCACCTTTCCCGATAAGCAGCCATAGTGTGGTTTCTAAACGTGTGACTCTGTTCTGTTTTGTAATTCAGTTCAAGTGTAGCGGTTTTTACATTCCCTCTATAAGTGATATCTTATCATAGGTGTCTCTTTCTGTGTGACTTATTTCACTTAGAATCGTAGTACCTAAATCCACTCATCATGCTGCTACTAGCCTTATGACGTTGAGTTCATGGCTGAGTGATATTCCATTGTACATAAGGACCACAACGTCTTTATCCATTTTTCTCTTTCCTGGGATATTTAAGGTGTATCGATGTGGAGGTTCTTGTCAACAGAGCAACCCTAAACTTTGGGGTGCCTGTGTCTTGCTGATTTTCAGTTTTCCCAATTTATACGCCCATGAGTGGAAGTGCCCTATGCTCTGTAAGCTGAGTTTTTTAGATGTTTCAGGACACACCGTACACTTCTCCAGAGTGGCTGTTGGCAATTGACATCCCACCCATCAGCGTAGCAAGGTTCCCGTTTCTCCATGGCCTGTCCTGCATTCCTGGTTTTGACACTTTATTCAGCATGCCCCTTTTGACCGATGGGAAGCGAGACTTCTTTGTAGCGCTGATTTGCCTTTCCAGGTTGCTTGGTTGGCCAAAAAGGGCGTATGCGTTTTTTCCTGAATATATTCAGGAAAAAACGCATACGCCCTTTTTGGCCAAGGGCATCATTGCCGAGGTTTTGCCGCTTTTCCTGTGCTTTAAAGGCGATTCGAATCTACCTCCTGCAATCTGTTTCCTGCAATTCTGCCTTGCTTTCAAATCCTCTTCGTTGCCTTCCCTCAATATATTTGTGGACGAGAGTTATCATTTATAACTCTGCAGGTTTGTGAATTGCAGTGCCCCTGAGCTCCACTTTTCAACTCGCTTTCTTGGGAGCTGGCCGCAAAAGCGCAGGATTGCTTCAGGCCCTATTCTGGTTCCGGGCGGCAGGCTGAGCCTGTGGTTAATTCTTCTTCCTGATGGGAAAACAGAGTGACCTGTGCCTGTCCCAACACCTAGAGCTAGTCTCTCATTGGTTCCCCCTCTTCCCGTTCATCCTCAGAACAAATGGCAACCTGTACGGAACAGGAGGTGAAAGGTGCTGATTCTCCAAGGAGGGAGATTGCTAGTAAAGCAGTTGGAATGGCGAACCCGAGCACAAGGAGATGAGAAATGAGGTGCGTTTTAGAAACCTTTCCCGATCACACGGTGTACCATCTTCTGGGTTTCTCCTGCATGTTTTCGATGTAGGAAGATGCCCTTGAACCTGGAGATTTGGGACCCATGGGATGGGTACCACGCAGTATTACTTTAAAGGGTCTGCGTTTGCTCACCCAACCTCACCAATCCTCTCAGCCCCAAGAGTGTTCACCCTTATGTCTCAATCAGCAGTGGGTCTAGATATGGTCAATCCAGGTGGCATCACAGCCCCTGAACGAATTTTGTAAGAATTTGTCTCTCTTTCACTGTCTTTGTTTCACGGGTTTTTAAAAGTAGTTGATTTTTATAATGGGGTTTAGCTGCTTTTCACTGCTGTGTTTAGGCCGCTTTACACCCACTTGACTCACTTACAGAGGGATATCAACACATAGGTTTTAAGATTCTTACTAGTCAGATATATTCTTGCGCGTTGAATAGAGGGTGTTGAGTCCAGTTCACTGAGCAAGGAGTAGGTCTTGTCTATTACATATTGGGTTTATGGAACGGTATCTGAGCTAATTTGAAACCTTTGTTTTATGCATCACCCCACCTCACCTTTCCCGTTAAGCAGCCATAGTGTGTTTTCTAAACGTGTGAATCTGTTCTGTTTTGTAATTCAGTTCAAGTGTAGCGGTTTCTACATTCCCTCTATAAGTGATATCTTATGATAAGTGTCTTTTTCTGTGTGACTATTTCACTTAGAATCGTCGTACCTAAATCCACTCCTCATGCTGCTACTAGCCTTATGACGTTGATGTCATGGCTGAGTGATATTCCATTGTACATAAGGACCACAACTTCTTTATCCATTTTTCTCTTTCCTGGGATATTTAAGGTGTAATGAAGTAGAGGTTCTTGTCAACAGAGCAGCCCTAATCTTTGGGGTGCCTGTGTCTTGCTGATTTTTAGTTTTCCCAATTTATACGCCCATGAGTGGAAGTGCCCTATGCTCTCTAAGCTGAGTTTTTTAGGTGTTTCAGGACACACCGTACACTTCTCCAGAGTGGCTGTTGGCAATTTACATCCCACCCATCAGCGTAGCAAGGCTCCCGTTTCTCCATGGCCTGCCCTGCATTTCTGGTTTTGACACTTTATTCAGCATGGTCCTTTTGACCGATGGGAAGCGAGACTTCTTTGTAGCGCTGATTTGCCTTTCCAGGTTGCTTGGTTGGCCAAAAAGGGCGTATGCGTTTTTTCCTGAATATATTCAGGAAAAAACGCATACGCCCTTTTTGGCCAAGGGCATCATTGTCGAGGTTTTGCCGCTTTTCCTGTGCTTTAAAGGCGATTCGAATCTACCTCCTGAAATCAGTTTCCTGCAATTCTGCCTTGCTTTCAAATCCTCTTCGTTGCCTTCCCTCAATATATTTGTGGACGAGAGTTATCATTGATAACTCTGCAGGTTTGTGAATTGCAGTGCCCCTGAGCTACGTTTTTCAACTCGCATTTTTGGGAGCAGGCCGCAAAAGCGCAGGATTGCTTCAGGCCCTATTTTGGTTCCGGGGTGGCAGGCTGAGTCTGTGGTTAATTCTTCTTCCTGATGGGAAAATAGAGTGACCTGTGCCTGTCCCAAAACCTAGAGCTAGTCTCTCATTGGTTCCCCCTCTTCCCGTTCATCCTCAGGACAAATGGCTACCTGTACGGAACAGGAGGTGAAAGGTGCTGATTCTCCAAGGAGGGAGATTGCTAGTAAAGCGGTTGGAATGGCGAACCCGAGCACAAGGAGATGAGAAATGAGGTGCGTTTTGGAAACCTTTCCCGATCACATGGTGTACCATCTTCTGGGTTTCTCATGCATGTTTTCGATGTAGGAAGATGCCCTTGAACCTGGAGATTTGGGACCCATGGGATGGGTACCCCGCAGTATTACTTTAAAGGGTCTGCGTTTGCTCACCCAACCTCACCAAAACTCTAAGGCGCAAGAGTGTCCACTCTTATGTCTCAATCAGCTGTGGGTCTAGATATGGTCAATCCAGGTGGCATCACAGCCCCTGAACGAATTTTGTAAGAATTTCTCTCTCTTTCACTGTCTTTGTTTCACGGAGTTTTAAAAGTAATTGAATTTAATAATGGCGTTTAGCTGCGTTTCACTGCTGTGTTTATGCCGCTTTACACCCACTTCACTCACTTACAGAGAGATATCAATACATAGGTTTTAAGATTCTTACTAGTCAGATATATTCTTGGGCGTTGAATAGGGGGTGTTGAGTCCAGTTCACTGAGCAAGGAGTAGGTCTTGTCTATTACATATTGGGTTTACGGAACGGTATCTGAGCTATTTTGAAACCCTTGTTTTATGCGTCACCCCACCTCACCTTTCCCGATAAGCAGCCATAGTGTGGTTTCTAAACGTGTGACTCTGTTCTGTTTTGTAATTCAGTTCAAGTGTAGCGGTTTTTACATTCCCTCTATAAGTGATATCTTATCATAGGTGTCTCTTTCTGTGTGACTTATTTCACTTAGAATCGTAGTACCTAAATCCACTCATCATGCTGCTACTAGCCTTATGACGTTGAGTTCATGGCTGAGTGATATTCCATTGTACATAAGGACCACAACGTCTTTATCCATTTTTCTCTTTCCTGGGATATTTAAGGTGTATCGATGTGGAGGTTCTTGTCAACAGAGCAACCCTAAACTTTGGGGTGCCTGTGTCTTGCTGATTTTCAGTTTTCCCAATTTATACGCCCATGAGTGGAAGTGCCCTATGCTCTGTAAGCTGAGTTTTTTAGATGTTTCAGGACACACCGTACACTTCTCCAGAGTGGCTGTTGGCAATTGACATCCCACCCATCAGCGTAGCAAGGTTCCCGTTTCTCCATGGCCTGTCCTGCATTCCTGGTTTTGACACTTTATTCAGCATGCCCCTTTTGACCGATGGGAAGCGAGACTTCTTTGTAGCGCTGATTTGCCTTTCCAGGTTGCTTGGTTGGCCAAAAAGGGCGTATGCGTTTTTTCCTGAATATATTCAGGAAAAAACGCATACGCCCTTTTTGGCCAAGGGCATCATTGCCGAGGTTTTGCCGCTTTTCCTGTGCTTTAAAGGCGATTCGAATCTACCTCCTGCAATCTGTTTCCTGCAATTCTGCCTTGCTTTCAAATCCTCTTCGTTGCCTTCCCTCAATATATTTGTGGACGAGAGTTATCATTTATAACTCTGCAGGTTTGTGAATTGCAGTGCCCCTGAGCTCCACTTTTCAACTCGCTTTCTTGGGAGCTGGCCGCAAAAGCGCAGGATTGCTTCAGGCCCTATTCTGGTTCCGGGCGGCAGGCTGAGCCTGTGGTTAATTCTTCTTCCTGATGGGAAAACAGAGTGACCTGTGCCTGTCCCAACACCTAGAGCTAGTCTCTCATTGGTTCCCCCTCTTCCCGTTCATCCTCAGAACAAATGGCAACCTGTACGGAACAGGAGGTGAAAGGTGCTGATTCTCCAAGGAGGGAGATTGCTAGTAAAGCAGTTGGAATGGCGAACCCGAGCACAAGGAGATGAGAAATGAGGTGCGTTTTAGAAACCTTTCCCGATCACACGGTGTACCATCTTCTGGGTTTCTCCTGCATGTTTTCGATGTAGGAAGATGCCCTTGAACCTGGAGATTTGGGACCCATGGGATGGGTACCACGCAGTATTACTTTAAAGGGTCTGCGTTTGCTCACCCAACCTCACCAATCCTCTCAGCCCCAAGAGTGTTCACCCTTATGTCTCAATCAGCAGTGGGTCTAGATATGGTCAATCCAGGTGGCATCACAGCCCCTGAACGAATTTTGTAAGAATTTGTCTCTCTTTCACTGTCTTTGTTTCACGGGTTTTTAAAAGTAGTTGATTTTTATAATGGGGTTTAGCTGCTTTTCACTGCTGTGTTTAGGCCGCTTTACACCCACTTGACTCACTTACAGAGGGATATCAACACATAGGTTTTAAGATTCTTACTAGTCAGATATATTCTTGCGCGTTGAATAGAGGGTGTTGAGTCCAGTTCACTGAGCAAGGAGTAGGTCTTGTCTATTACATATTGGGTTTACGGAACGGTATCTGAGCTATTTTGAAACCCTTGTTTTATGCGTCACCCCACCTCACCTTTCCCGATAAGCAGCCATAGTGTGGTTTCTAAACGTGTGACTCTGTTCTGTTTTGTAATTCAGTTCAAGTGTAGCGGTTTTTACATTCCCTCTATAAGTGATATCTTATCATAGGTGTCTCTTTCTGTGTGACTTATTTCACTTAGAATCGTCGTACCTAAATCCACTCATCATGCTGCTACTAGCCTTATGACGTTGATGTCATGGCTGAGTGATATTCCATTGTACATAAGGACCACAACTTCTTTATCCATTTTTCTCTTTCCTGGGATATTTAAGGTGTAATGAAGTAGAGGTTCTTGTCAACAGAGCAGCCCTAATCTTTGGGGTGCCTGTGTCTTGCTGATTTTTAGTTTTCCCAATTTATACGCCCATGAGTGGAAGTGCCCTATGCTCTCTAAGCTGAGTTTTTTAGGTGTTTCAGGACACACCGTACACTTCTCCAGAGTGGCTGTTGGCAATTTACATCCCACCCATCAGCGTAGCAAGGCTCCCGTTTCTCCATGGCCTGCCCTGCATTTCTGGTTTTGACACTTTATTCAGCATGGTCCTTTTGACCGATGGGAAGCGAGACTTCTTTGTAGCGCTGATTTGCCTTTCCAGGTTGCTTGGTTGGCCAAAAAGGGCGTATGCGTTTTTTCCTGAATATATTCAGGAAAAAACGCATACGCCCTTTTTGGCCAAGGGCATCATTGTCGAGGTTTTGCCGCTTTTCCTGTGCTTTAAAGGCGATTCGAATCTACCTCCTGAAATCAGTTTCCTGCAATTCTGCCTTGCTTTCAAATCCTCTTCGTTGCCTTCCCTCAATATATTTGTGGACGAGAGTTATCATTGATAACTCTGCAGGTTTGTGAATTGCAGTGCCCCTGAGCTACGTTTTTCAACTCGCATTTTTGGGAGCAGGCCGCAAAAGCGCAGGATTGCTTCAGGCCCTATTTTGGTTCCGGGGTGGCAGGCTGAGTCTGTGGTTAATTCTTCTTCCTGATGGGAAAATAGAGTGACCTGTGCCTGTCCCAAAACCTAGAGCTAGTCTCTCATTGGTTCCCCCTCTTCCCGTTCATCCTCAGGACAAATGGCTACCTGTACGGAACAGGAGGTGAAAGGTGCTGATTCTCCAAGGAGGGAGATTGCTAGTAAAGCGGTTGGAATGGCGAACCCGAGCACAAGGAGATGAGAAATGAGGTGCGTTTTGGAAACCTTTCCCGATCACATGGTGTACCATCTTCTGGGTTTCTCATGCATGTTTTCGATGTAGGAAGATGCCCTTGAACCTGGAGATTTAGGACCCATGGGATGGGTACCCCGCAGTATTACTTTAAAGGGTCTGCGTTTGCTCACCCAACCTCACCAAAACTCTAAGGCGCAAGAGTGTCCACTCTTATGTCTCAATCAGCTGTGGGTCTAGATATGGTCAATCCAGGTGGCATCACAGCCCCTGAACGAATTTTGTAAGAATTTCTCTCTCTTTCACTGTCTTTGTTTCACGGAGTTTTAAAAGTAATTGAATTTAATAATGGCGTTTAGCTGCGTTTCACTGCTGTGTTTATGCCGCTTTACACCCACTTCACTCACTTACAGAGAGATATCAATACATAGGTTTTAAGATTCTTACTAGTCAGATATATTCTTGGGCGTTGAATAGGGGGTGTTGAGTCCAGTTCACTGAGCAAGGAGTAGGTCTTGTCTATTACATATTGGGTTTACGGAACGGTATCTGAGCTATTTTGAAACCCTTGTTTTATGCGTCACCCCACCTCACCTTTCCCGATAAGCAGCCATAGTGTGGTTTCTAAACGTGTGACTCTGTTCTGTTTTGTAATTCAGTTCAAGTGTAGCGGTTTTTACATTCCCTCTATAAGTGATATCTTATCATAGGTGTCTCTTTCTGTGTGACTTATTTCACTTAGAATCGTAGTACCTAAATCCACTCATCATGCTGCTACTAGCCTTATGACGTTGAGTGCATGGCTGAGTGATATTCCATTGTACATAAGGACCACAACGTCTTTATCCATTTTTCTCTTTCCTGGGATATTTAAGGTGTAATGAAGTAGAGGTTCTTGTCAACAGAGCAGCCCTAATCTTTGGGGTGCCTGTGTCTTGCTGATTTTTAGTTTTCCCAATTTATAAGCCCATGAGTGGAAGTGCCCTATGCTCTCTAAGCTGAGTTTTTTAGGTGTTTCAGGACACACCGTACACTTCTCCAGAGTGGCTGTTGGCAATTTACATCCCACCCATCAGCGTAGCAAGGCTCCCGTTTCTCCATGGCCTGCCCTGCATTTCTGGTTTTGACACTTTATTCAGCATGGTCCTTTTGACCGATGGGAAGCGAGACTTCTTTGTAGCGCTGATTTGCCTTTCCAGGTTGCTTGGTTGGCCAAAAAGGGCGTATGCGTTTTTTCCTGAATATATTCAGGAAAAAACGCATACGCCCTTTTTGGCCAAGGGCATCATTGTCGAGGTTTTGCCGCTTTTCCTGTGCTTTAAAGGCGATTCGAATCTACCTCCTGAAATCAGTTTCCTGCAATTCTGCCTTGCTTTCAAATCCTCTTCGTTGCCTTCCCTCAATATATTTGTGGACGAGAGTTATCATTGATAACTCTGCAGGTTTGTGAATTGCAGTGCCCCTGAGCTACGTTTTTCAACTCGCATTTTTGGGAGCAGGCCGCAAAAGCGCAGGATTGCTTCAGGCCCTATTTTGGTTCCGGGGTGGCAGGCTGAGTCTGTGGTTAATTCTTCTTCCTGATGGGAAAATAGAGTGACCTGTGCCTGTCCCAAAACCTAGAGCTAGTCTCTCATTGGTTCCCCCTCTTCCCGTTCATCCTCAGGACAAATGGCTACCTGTACGGAACAGGAGGTGAAAGGTGCTGATTCTCCAAGGAGGGAGATTGCTAGTAAAGCGGTTGGAATGGCGAACCCGAGCACAAGGAGATGAGAAATGAGGTGCGTTTTGGAAACCTTTCCCGATCACACGGTGTACCATCTTCTGGGTTTCTCATGCATGTTTTCGATGTAGGAAGATGCCCTTGAACCTGGAGATTTGGGACCCATGGGATGGGTACCCCGCAGTATTACTTTAAAGGGTCTGCGTTTGCTCACCCAACCTCACCAAAACTCTAAGCCGCAAGAGTGTCCACCCTTATGTGTCAATCAGCTGTGGGTCTAGATATGGTCAATCCAGGTGGCATCACAGCCCCTGAACGAATTTTGTAAGAATTTCTCTCTCTTTCACTGTCTTTGTTTCACTTAGTTTTAAAAGTAATTGAATATAATAATGGCGTTTAGCTGCGTTTCACTGCTGTGTTTATGCCGCTTTACACCCACTTCACTCACTTACAGAGAGATATCAATAGATAGGTTTTAAGCTTCTTACTAGTCAGATATATTCTTGGGCGTTGAATAGGGGGTGTTGAGTCCAGTTCACTGAGCAAGGAGTAGGTCTTGTCTATTACATATTGGGTTTACGGAACGGTATCTGAGCTATTTTGAAACCCTTGTTTTATGCGTCACCCCACCTCACCTTTCCCGATAAGCAGCCATAGTGTGTTTTCTAAACGTGTGACTGTGTTCTGTTTTGTAATTCAGTTCAAGTGTAGCGGTTTTTACATTCCCTCTATAAGTGATATCTTATCATAGGTGTCTCTTTCTGTGTGACTTATTTCATTTAGAATCGTAGTACCTAAATCCACTCATCATGCTGCTACTAGCCTTATGACGTTGAGTTCATGGCTGAGTGATATTCCATTGTACATAAGGACCACAACGTCTTTATCCATTTTTCTCTTTCCTGGGATATTTAAGGTGTATCGATGTGGAGGTTCTTGTCAACAGAGCAACCCTAAACTTTGGGGTGCCTGTGTCTTGCTGATTTTCAGTTTTCCCAATTTATACGCCCATGAGTGGAAGTGCCCTATGCTCTGTAAGCTGAGTTTTTTAGATGTTTCAGGACACACCGTACACTTCTCCAGAGTGGCTGTTGGCAATTGACATCCCACCCATCAGCGTAGCAAGGTTCCCGTTTCTCCATGGCCTGTCCTGCATTCCTGGTTTTGACACTTTATTCAGCATGCCCCTTTTGACCGATGGGAAGCGAGACTTCTTTGTAGCGCTGATTTGCCTTTCCAGGTTGCTTGGTTGGCCAAAAAGGGCGTATGCGTTTTTTCCTGAATATATTCAGGAAAAAACGCATACGCCCTTTTTGGCCAAGGGCATCATTGCCGAGGTTTTGCCGCTTTTCCTGTGCTTTAAAGGCGATTCGAATCTACCTCCTGCAATCTGTTTCCTGCAATTCTGCCTTGCTTTCAAATCCTCTTCGTTGCCTTCCCTCAATATATTTGTGGACGAGAGTTATCATTTATAACTCTGCAGGTTTGTGAATTGCAGTGCCCCTGAGCTCCACTTTTCAACTCGCTTTCTTGGGAGCTGGCCGCAAAAGCGCAGGATTGCTTCAGGCCCTATTCTGGTTCCGGGCGGCAGGCTGAGCCTGTGGTTAATTCTTCTTCCTGATGGGAAAACAGAGTGACCTGTGCCTGTCCCAACACCTAGAGCTAGTCTCTCATTGGTTCCCCCTCTTCCCGTTCATCCTCAGAACAAATGGCAACCTGTACGGAACAGGAGGTGAAAGGTGCTGATTCTCCAAGGAGGGAGATTGCTAGTAAAGCAGTTGGAATGGCGAACCCGAGCACAAGGAGATGAGAAATGAGGTGCGTTTTAGAAACCTTTCCCGATCACACGGTGTACCATCTTCTGGGTTTCTCCTGCATGTTTTCGATGTAGGAAGATGCCCTTGAACCTGGAGATTTGGGGACCCATGGGATGGGTACCACGCAGTATTACTTTAAAGGGTCTGCGTTTGCTCACCCAACCTCACCAATCCTCTCAGCCCCAAGAGTGTTCACCCTTATGTCTCAATCAGCAGTGGGTCTAGATATGGTCAATCCAGGTGGCATCACAGCCCCTGAACGAATTTTGTAAGAATTTGTCTCTCTTTCACTGTCTTTGTTTCACGGGTTTTTAAAAGTAGTTGATTTTTATAATGGGGTTTAGCTGCTTTTCACTGCTGTGTTTAGGCCGCTTTACACCCACTTGACTCACTTACAGAGGGATATCAACACATAGGTTTTAAGATTCTTACTAGTCAGATATATTCTTGCGCGTTGAATAGAGGGTGTTGAGTCCAGTTCACTGAGCAAGGAGTAGGTCTTGTCTATTACATATTGGGTTTATGGAACGGTATCTGAGCTAATTTGAAACCTTTGTTTTATGCATCACCCCACCTCACCTTTCCCGTTAAGCAGCCATAGTGTGTTTTCTAAACGTGTGAATCTGTTCTGTTTTGTAATTCAGTTCAAGTGTAGCGGTTTTTACATTCCCTCTATAAGTGATATCTTATGATAAGTGTCTTTTTCTGTGTGACTATTTCACTTAGAATCGTCGTACCTAAATCCACTCCTCATGCTGCTACTAGCCTTATGACGTTGATGTCATGGCTGAGTGATATTCCATTGTACATAAGGACCACAACTTCTTTATCCATTTTTCTCTTTCCTGGGATATTTAAGGTGTAATGAAGTAGAGGTTCTTGTCAACAGAGCAGCCCTAATCTTTGGGGTGCCTGTGTCTTGCTGATTTTTAGTTTTCCCAATTTATACGCCCATGAGTGGAAGTGCCCTATGCTCTCTAAGCTGAGTTTTTTAGGTGTTTCAGGACACACCGTACACTTCTCCAGAGTGGCTGTTGGCAATTTACATCCCACCCATCAGCGTAGCAAGGCTCCCGTTTCTCCATGGCCTGCCCTGCATTTCTGGTTTTGACACTTTATTCAGCATGGTCCTTTTGACCGATGGGAAGCGAGACTTCTTTGTAGCGCTGATTTGCCTTTCCAGGTTGCTTGGTTGGCCAAAAAGGGCGTATGCGTTTTTTCCTGAATATATTCAGGAAAAAACGCATACGCCCTTTTTGGCCAAGGGCATCATTGTCGAGGTTTTGCCGCTTTTCCTGTGCTTTAAAGGCGATTCGAATCTACCTCCTGAAATCAGTTTCCTGCAATTCTGCCTTGCTTTCAAATCCTCTTCGTTGCCTTCCCTCAATATATTTGTGGACGAGAGTTATCATTGATAACTCTGCAGGTTTGTGAATTGCAGTGCCCCTGAGCTACGTTTTTCAACTCGCATTTTTGGGAGCAGGCCGCAAAAGCGCAGGATTGCTTCAGGCCCTATTTTGGTTCCGGGGTGGCAGGCTGAGTCTGTGGTTAATTCTTCTTCCTGATGGGAAAATAGAGTGACCTGTGCCTGTCCCAAAACCTAGAGCTAGTCTCTCATTGGTTCCCCCTCTTCCCGTTCATCCTCAGGACAAATGGCTACCTGTACGGAACAGGAGGTGAAAGGTGCTGATTCTCCAAGGAGGGAGATTGCTAGTAAAGCGGTTGGAATGGCGAACCCGAGCACAAGGAGATGAGAAATGAGGTGCGTTTTGGAAACCTTTCCCGATCACATGGTGTACCATCTTCTGGGTTTCTCATGCATGTTTTCGATGTAGGAAGATGCCCTTGAACCTGGAGATTTGGGACCCATGGGATGGGTACCCCGCAGTATTACTTTAAAGGGTCTGCGTTTGCTCACCCAACCTCACCAAAACTCTAAGGCGCAAGAGTGTCCACTCTTATGTCTCAATCAGCTGTGGGTCTAGATATGGTCAATCCAGGTGGCATCACAGCCCCTGAACGAATTTTGTAAGAATTTCTCTCTCTTTCACTGTCTTTGTTTCACGGAGTTTTAAAAGTAATTGAATTTAATAATGGCGTTTAGCTGCGTTTCACTGCTGTGTTTATGCCGCTTTACACCCACTTCACTCACTTACAGAGAGATATCAATACATAGGTTTTAAGATTCTTACTAGTCAGATATATTCTTGGGCGTTGAATAGGGGGTGTTGAGTCCAGTTCACTGAGCAAGGAGTAGGTCTTGTCTATTACATATTGGGTTTACGGAACGGTATCTGAGCTATTTTGAAACCCTTGTTTTATGCGTCACCCCACCTCACCTTTCCCGATAAGCAGCCATAGTGTGGTTTCTAAACGTGTGACTCTGTTCTGTTTTGTAATTCAGTTCAAGTGTAGCGGTTTTTACATTCCCTCTATAAGTGATATCTTATCATAGGTGTCTCTTTCTGTGTGACTTATTTCACTTAGAATCGTAGTACCTAAATCCACTCATCATGCTGCTACTAGCCTTATGACGTTGAGTTCATGGCTGAGTGATATTCCATTGTACATAAGGACCACAACGTCTTTATCCATTTTTCTCTTTCCTGGGATATTTAAGGTGTATCGATGTGGAGGTTCTTGTCAACAGAGCAACCCTAAACTTTGGGGTGCCTGTGTCTTGCTGATTTTCAGTTTTCCCAATTTATACGCCCATGAGTGGAAGTGCCCTATGCTCTGTAAGCTGAGTTTTTTAGATGTTTCAGGACACACCGTACACTTCTCCAGAGTGGCTGTTGGCAATTGACATCCCACCCATCAGCGTAGCAAGGTTCCCGTTTCTCCATGGCCTGTCCTGCATTCCTGGTTTTGACACTTTATTCAGCATGCCCCTTTTGACCGATGGGAAGCGAGACTTCTTTGTAGCGCTGATTTGCCTTTCCAGGTTGCTTGGTTGGCCAAAAAGGGCGTATGCGTTTTTTCCTGAATATATTCAGGAAAAAACGCATACGCCCTTTTTGGCCAAGGGCATCATTGCCGAGGTTTTGCCGCTTTTCCTGTGCTTTAAAGGCGATTCGAATCTACCTCCTGCAATCTGTTTCCTGCAATTCTGCCTTGCTTTCAAATCCTCTTCGTTGCCTTCCCTCAATATATTTGTGGACGAGAGTTATCATTTATAACTCTGCAGGTTTGTGAATTGCAGTGCCCCTGAGCTCCACTTTTCAACTCGCTTTCTTGGGAGCTGGCCGCAAAAGCGCAGGATTGCTTCAGGCCCTATTCTGGTTCCGGGCGGCAGGCTGAGCCTGTGGTTAATTCTTCTTCCTGATGGGAAAACAGAGTGACCTGTGCCTGTCCCAACACCTAGAGCTAGTCTCTCATTGGTTCCCCCTCTTCCCGTTCATCCTCAGAACAAATGGCAACCTGTACGGAACAGGAGGTGAAAGGTGCTGATTCTCCAAGGAGGGAGATTGCTAGTAAAGCAGTTGGAATGGCGAACCCGAGCACAAGGAGATGAGAAATGAGGTGCGTTTTAGAAACCTTTCCCGATCACACGGTGTACCATCTTCTGGGTTTCTCCTGCATGTTTTCGATGTAGGAAGATGCCCTTGAACCTGGAGATTTGGGACCCATGGGATGGGTACCACGCAGTATTACTTTAAAGGGTCTGCGTTTGCTCACCCAACCTCACCAATCCTCTCAGCCCCAAGAGTGTTCACCCTTATGTCTCAATCAGCAGTGGGTCTAGATATGGTCAATCCAGGTGGCATCACAGCCCCTGAACGAATTTTGTAAGAATTTGTCTCTCTTTCACTGTCTTTGTTTCACGGGTTTTTAAAAGTAGTTGATTTTTATAATGGGGTTTAGCTGCTTTTCACTGCTGTGTTTAGGCCGCTTTACACCCACTTGACTCACTTACAGAGGGATATCAACACATAGGTTTTAAGATTCTTACTAGTCAGATATATTCTTGCGCGTTGAATAGAGGGTGTTGAGTCCAGTTCACTGAGCAAGGAGTAGGTCTTGTCTATTACATATTGGGTTTATGGAACGGTATCTGAGCTAATTTGAAACCTTTGTTTTATGCATCACCCCACCTCACCTTTCCCGTTAAGCAGCCATAGTGTGTTTTCTAAACGTGTGAATCTGTTCTGTTTTGTAATTCAGTTCAAGTGTAGCGGTTTTTACATTCCCTCTATAAGTGATATCTTATGATAAGTGTCTTTTTCTGTGTGACTATTTCACTTAGAATCGTCGTACCTAAATCCACTCCTCATGCTGCTACTAGCCTTATGACGTTGATGTCATGGCTGAGTGATATTCCATTGTACATAAGGACCACAACTTCTTTATCCATTTTTCTCTTTCCTGGGATATTTAAGGTGTAATGAAGTAGAGGTTCTTGTCAACAGAGCAGCCCTAATCTTTGGGGTGCCTGTGTCTTGCTGATTTTTAGTTTTCCCAATTTATAAGCCCATGAGTGGAAGTGCCCTATGCTCTCTAAGCTGAGTTTTTTAGGTGTTTCAGGACACACCGTACACTTCTCCAGAGTGGCTGTTGGCAATTTACATCCCACCCATCAGCGTAGCAAGGCTCCCGTTTCTCCATGGCCTGCCCTGCATTTCTGGTTTTGACACTTTATTCAGCATGGTCCTTTTGACCGATGGGAAGCGAGACTTCTTTGTAGCGCTGATTTGCCTTTCCAGGTTGCTTGGTTGGCCAAAAAGGGCGTATGCGTTTTTTCCTGAATATATTCAGGAAAAAACGCATACGCCCTTTTTGGCCAAGGGCATCATTGTCGAGGTTTTGCCGCTTTTCCTGTGCTTTAAAGGCGATTCGAATCTACCTCCTGAAATCAGTTTCCTGCAATTCTGCCTTGCTTTCAAATCCTCTTCGTTGCCTTCCCTCAATATATTTGTGGACGAGAGTTATCATTGATAACTCTGCAGGTTTGTGAATTGCAGTGCCCCTGAGCTACGTTTTTCAACTCGCATTTTTGGGAGCAGGCCGCAAAAGCGCAGGATTGCTTCAGGCCCTATTTTGGTTCCGGGGTGGCAGGCTGAGTCTGTGGTTAATTCTTCTTCCTGATGGGAAAATAGAGTGACCTGTGCCTGTCCCAAAACCTAGAGCTAGTCTCTCATTGGTTCCCCCTCTTCCCGTTCATCCTCAGGACAAATGGCTACCTGTACGGAACAGGAGGTGAAAGGTGCTGATTCTCCAAGGAGGGAGATTGCTAGTAAAGCGGTTGGAATGGTGAACCCGAGCACAAGGAGATGAGAAATGAGGTGCGTTTTGGAAACCTTTCCCGATCACATGGTGTACCATCTTCTGGGTTTCTCATGCATGTTTTCGATGTAGGAAGATGCCCTTGAACCTGGAGATTTGGGACCCATGGGATGGGTACCCCGCAGTATTACTTTAAAGGGTCTGCGTTTGCTCACCCAACCTCACCAAAACTCTAAGGCGCAAGAGTGTCCACTCTTATGTCTCAATCAGCTGTGGGTCTAGATATGGTCAATCCAGGTGGCATCACAGCCCCTGAACGAATTTTGTAAGAATTTCTCTCTCTTTCACTGTCTTTGTTTCACGGAGTTTTAAAAGTAATTGAATTTAATAATGGCGTTTAGCTGCGTTTCACTGCTGTGTTTATGCCGCTTTACACCCACTTCACTCACTTACAGAGAGATATCAATACATAGGTTTTAAGATTCTTACTAGTCAGATATATTCTTGGGCGTTGAATAGGGGGTGTTGAGTCCAGTTCACTGAGCAAGGAGTAGGTCTTGTCTATTACATATTGGGTTTACGGAACGGTATCTGAGCTATTTTGAAACCCTTGTTTTATGCGTCACCCCACCTCACCTTTCCCGATAAGCAGCCATAGTGTGGTTTCTAAACGTGTGACTCTGTTCTGTTTTGTAATTCAGTTCAAGTGTAGCGGTTTTTACATTCCCTCTATAAGTGATATCTTATCATAGGTGTCTCTTTCTGTGTGACTTATTTCACTTAGAATCGTAGTACCTAAATCCACTCATCATGCTGCTACTAGCCTTATGACGTTGAGTTCATGGCTGAGTGATATTCCATTGTACATAAGGACCACAACGTCTTTATCCATTTTTCTCTTTCCTGGGATATTTAAGGTGTATCGATGTGGAGGTTCTTGTCAACAGAGCAACCCTAAACTTTGGGGTGCCTGTGTCTTGCTGATTTTCAGTTTTCCCAATTTATACGCCCATGAGTGGAAGTGCCCTATGCTCTGTAAGCTGAGTTTTTTAGATGTTTCAGGACACACCGTACACTTCTCCAGAGTGGCTGTTGGCAATTGACATCCCACCCATCAGCGTAGCAAGGTTCCCGTTTCTCCATGGCCTGTCCTGCATTCCTGGTTTTGACACTTTATTCAGCATGCCCCTTTTGACCGATGGGAAGCGAGACTTCTTTGTAGCGCTGATTTGCCTTTCCAGGTTGCTTGGTTGGCCAAAAAGGGCGTATGCGTTTTTTCCTGAATATATTCAGGAAAAAACGCATACGCCCTTTTTGGCCAAGGGCATCATTGCCGAGGTTTTGCCGCTTTTCCTGTGCTTTAAAGGCGATTCGAATCTACCTCCTGCAATCTGTTTCCTGCAATTCTGCCTTGCTTTCAAATCCTCTTCGTTGCCTTCCCTCAATATATTTGTGGACGAGAGTTATCATTTATAACTCTGCAGGTTTGTGAATTGCAGTGCCCCTGAGCTCCACTTTTCAACTCGCTTTCTTGGGAGCTGGCCGCAAAAGCGCAGGATTGCTTCAGGCCCTATTCTGGTTCCGGGCGGCAGGCTGAGCCTGTGGTTAATTCTTCTTCCTGATGGGAAAACAGAGTGACCTGTGCCTGTCCCAACACCTAGAGCTAGTCTCTCATTGGTTCCCCCTCTTCCCGTTCATCCTCAGAACAAATGGAAACCTGTACGGAACAGGAGGTGAAAGGTGCTGATTCTCCAAGGAGGGAGATTGCTAGTAAAGCGGCTGGAATGGCGAACCCGAGCACAAGGAGATGAGAAATGAGGTGCGTTTTAGAAACCTTTCCCGATCACACGGTGTACCATCTTCTGGGTTTCTCCTGCATGTTTTCGATGTAGGAAGATGCCCTTGAACCTGGAGATTTGGGACCCATGGGATGGGTACCACGCAGTATTACTTTAAAGGGTCTGCGTTTGCTCACCCAACCTCACCAATCCTCTCAGCCCCAAGAGTGTTCACCCTTATGTCTCAATCAGCAGTGGGTCTAGATATGGTCAATCCAGGTGGCATCACAGCCCCTGAACGAATTTTGTAAGAATTTGTCTCTCTTTCACTGTCTTTGTTTCACGGGTTTTTAAAAGTAGTTGATTTTTATAATGGGGTTTAGCTGCTTTTCACTGCTGTGTTTAGGCCGCTTTACACCCACTTGACTCACTTACAGAGGGATATCAACACATAGGTTTTAAGATTCTTACTAGTCAGATATATTCTTGCGCGTTGAATAGAGGGTGTTGAGTCCAGTTCACTGAGCAAGGAGTAGGTCTTGTCTATTACATATTGGGTTTATGGAACGGTATCTGAGCTAATTTGAAACCTTTGTTTTATGCATCACCCCACCTCACCTTTCCCGTTAAGCAGCCATAGTGTGTTTTCTAAACGTGTGAATCTGTTCTGTTTTGTAATTCAGTTCAAGTGTAGCGGTTTTTACATTCCCTCTATAAGTGATATCTTATGATAAGTGTCTTTTTCTGTGTGACTATTTCACTTAGAATCGTCGTACCTAAATCCACTCCTCATGCTGCTACTAGCCTTATGACGTTGATGTCATGGCTGAGTGATATTCCATTGTACATAAGGACCACAACTTCTTTATCCATTTTTCTCTTTCCTGGGATATTTAAGGTGTAATGAAGTAGAGGTTCTTGTCAACAGAGCAGCCCTAATCTTTGGGGTGCCTGTGTCTTGCTGATTTTTAGTTTTCCCAATTTATACGCCCATGAGTGGAAGTGCCCTATGCTCTCTAAGCTGAGTTTTTTAGGTGTTTCAGGACACACCGTACACTTCTCCAGAGTGGCTGTTGGCAATTTACATCCCACCCATCAGCGTAGCAAGGCTCCCGTTTCTCCATGGCCTGCCCTGCATTTCTGGTTTTGACACTTTATTCAGCATGGTCCTTTTGACCGATGGGAAGCGAGACTTCTTTGTAGCGCTGATTTGCCTTTCCAGGTTGCTTGGTTGGCCAAAAAGGGCGTATGCGTTTTTTCCTGAATATATTCAGGAAAAAACGCATACGCCCTTTTTGGCCAAGGGCATCATTGTCGAGGTTTTGCCGCTTTTCCTGTGCTTTAAAGGCGATTCGAATCTACCTCCTGAAATCAGTTTCCTGCAATTCTGCCTTGCTTTCAAATCCTCTTCGTTGCCTTCCCTCAATATATTTGTGGACGAGAGTTATCATTGATAACTCTGCAGGTTTGTGAATTGCAGTGCCCCTGAGCTACGTTTTTCAACTCGCATTTTTGGGAGCAGGCCGCAAAAGCGCAGGATTGCTTCAGGCCCTATTTTGGTTCCGGGGTGGCAGGCTGAGTCTGTGGTTAATTCTTCTTCCTGATGGGAAAATAGAGTGACCTGTGCCTGTCCCAAAACCTAGAGCTAGTCTCTCATTGGTTCCCCCTCTTCCCGTTCATCCTCAGGACAAATGGCTACCTGTACGGAACAGGAGGTGAAAGGTGCTGATTCTCCAAGGAGGGAGATTGCTATTAAAGCGGTTGGAATGGCGAACCCGAGCACAAGGAGATGAGAAATGAGGTGCGTTTTGGAAACCTTTCCCGATCACATGGTGTACCATCTTCTGGGTTTCTCATGCATGTTTTCGATGTAGGAAGATGCCCTTGAACCTGGAGATTTGGGACCCATGGGATGGGTACCCCGCAGTATTACTTTAAAGGGTCTGCGTTTGCTCACCCAACCTCACCAAAACTCTAAGCCGCAAGAGTGTCCACCCTTATGTGTCAATCAGCTGTGGGTCTAGATATGGTCAATCCAGGTGGCATCACAGCCCCTGAACGAATTTTGTAAGAATTTCTCTCTCTTTCACTGTCTTTGTTTCACTTAGTTTTAAAAGTAATTGAATATAATAATGGCGTTTAGCTGCGTTTCACTGCTGTGTTTATGCCGCTTTACACCCACTTCACTCACTTACAGAGAGATATCAATAGATAGGTTTTAAGCTTCTTACTAGTCAGATATATTCTTGGGCGTTGAATAGGGGGTGTTGAGTCCAGTTCACTGAGCAAGGAGTAGGTCTTGTCTATTACATATTGGGTTTACGGAACGGTATCTGAGCTATTTTGAAACCCTTGTTTTATGCGTCACCCCACCTCACCTTTCCCGATAAGCAGCCATAGTGTGTTTTCTAAACGTGTGACTGTGTTCTGTTTTGTAATTCAGTTCAAGTGTAGCGGTTTTTACATTCCCTCTATAAGTGATATCTTATCATAGGTGTCTCTTTCTGTGTGACTTATTTCATTTAGAATCGTAGTACCTAAATCCACTCATCATGCTGCTACTAGCCTTATGACGTTGAGTTCATGGCTGAGTGATATTCCATTGTACATAAGGACCACAACGTCTTTATCCATTTTTCTCTTTCCTGGGATATTTAAGGTGTATCGATGTGGAGGTTCTTGTCAACAGAGCAACCCTAAACTTTGGGGTGCCTGTGTCTTGCTGATTTTCAGTTTTCCCAATTTATACGCCCATGAGTGGAAGTGCCCTATGCTCTGTAAGCTGAGTTTTTTAGATGATTCAGGACACACCGTACACTTCTCCAGAGTGGCTGTTGGCAATTGACATCCCACCCATCAGCGTAGCAAGGTTCCCGTTTCTCCATGGCCTATCCTGCATTCCTGGTTTTGACACTTTATTCAGCATGGTCCTTTTGACCGATGGGAAGCGAGACTTCTTTGTAGCGCTGATTTGCCTTTCCAGGTTGCTTGGTTGGCCAAAAAGGGCGTATGCATTTTTTCCTGAATATATTCAGGAAAAAACGCATACGCCCTTTTTGGCCAAGGGCATCATTGCCGAGCTTTTGCCGCTTTTCCTGTGCTTTAAATGCGATTCGAATCTACCTCTTGCAATCTGTTTCCTGCAATTCTGCCTTGCTTTCAAATCCTCTTCGTTGCCTTCCCTCAATATATTTGTGGACGAGAGTTATCATTGATAACTCTGCAGGTTTGTGAATTGCAGTGCCCCTGAGCTCCATTTTTCAACTCGCTTTCTTGGGAGCTGGCCGCAAAAGCGCAGGATTGCTTCAGGCCCTATTCTGGTTCCGGGCGGCAGGCTGAGCCTGTGGTTAATTCTTCTTCCTGATGGGAAAACAGAGTGACCTGTGCCTGTCCCAACACCTAGAGCTAGTCTCTCATTGGTTCCCCCTCTTCCCGTTCATCCTCAGGACAAATGGCTACCTGTACGGAACAGGAGGTGAAAGGTGCTGATTCTCCAAGGAGGGAGATTGCTAGTAAAGGGGTTGGAATGGCGAACCCGAGCACAAGGAGATGAGAAATGAGGTGCGTTTTGGAAACCTTTCCCGATCACACGGTGTACCATCTTCTGGGTTTCTCATGCATGTTTTCGATGTAGGAAGATGCCCTTGAACCTGGAGATTTGGGACCCATGGGATGGGTACCCCGCAGTATTACTTTAAAGGGTCTGCGTTTGCTCACCCAACCTCACCAAAACTCTAAGGTGCAAGAGTGTCCACTCTTATGTCTCAATCAGCTGTGGGTCTAGATATGGTCAATCCAGGTGGCATCACAGCCCCTGAACGAATTTTGTAAGAATTTCTCTCTCTTTCACTGTCTTTGTTTCACGGAGTTTTAAAAGTAATTGAATTTAATAATGGCGTTTAGCTGCGTTTCACTGCTGTGTTTATGCCGCTTTACACCCACTTCACTCACTTACAGAGAGATATCAATACATAGGTTTTAAGATTCTTACTAGTCAGATATATTCTTGGGCGTTGAATAGGGGGTGTTGAGTCCAGTTCACTGAGCAAGGAGTAGGTCTTGTCTATTACATATTGGGTTTACGGAACGGTATCTGAGCTATTTTGAAACCCTTGTTTTATGCGTCACCCCACCTCACCTTTCCCGATAAGCAGCCATAGTGTGGTTTCTAAACGTGTGACTCTGTTCTGTTTTGTAATTCAGTTCAAGTGTAGCGGTTTTTACATTCCCTCTATAAGTGATATCTTATCATAGGTGTCTCTTTCTGTGTGACTTATTTCACTTAGAATCGTAGTACCTAAATCCACTCATCATGCTGCTACTAGCCTTATGACGTTGAGTTCATGGCTGAGTGATATTCCATTGTACATAAGGACCACAACGTCTTTATCCATTTTTCTCTTTCCTGGGATATTTAAGGTGTATCGATGTGGAGGTTCTTGTCAACAGAGCAACCCTAAACTTTGGGGTGCCTGTGTCTTGCTGATTTTCAGTTTTCCCAATTTATACGCCCATGAGTGGAAGTGCCCTATGCTCTGTAAGCTGAGTTTTTTAGATGTTTCAGGACACACCGTACACTTCTCCAGAGTGGCTGTTGGCAATTGACATCCCACCCATCAGCGTAGCAAGGTTCCCGTTTCTCCATGGCCTGTCCTGCATTCCTGGTTTTGACACTTTATTCAGCATGCCCCTTTTGACCGATGGGAAGCGAGACTTCTTTGTAGCGCTGATTTGCCTTTCCAGGTTGCTTGGTTGGCCAAAAAGGGCGTATGCGTTTTTTCCTGAATATATTCAGGAAAAAACGCATACGCCCTTTTTGGCCAAGGGCATCATTGCCGAGGTTTTGCCGCTTTTCCTGTGCTTTAAAGGCGATTCGAATCTACCTCCTGCAATCTGTTTCCTGCAATTCTGCCTTGCTTTCAAATCCTCTTCGTTGCCTTCCCTCAATATATTTGTGGACGAGAGTTATCATTTATAACTCTGCAGGTTTGTGAATTGCAGTGCCCCTGAGCTCCACTTTTCAACTCGCTTTCTTGGGAGCTGGCCGCAAAAGCGCAGGATTGCTTCAGGCCCTATTCTGGTTCCGGGCGGCAGGCTGAGCCTGTGGTTAATTCTTCTTCCTGATGGGAAAACAGAGTGACCTGTGCCTGTCCCAACACCTAGAGCTAGTCTCTCATTGGTTCCCCCTCTTCCCGTTCATCCTCAGAACAAATGGCAACCTGTACGGAACAGGAGGTGAAAGGTGCTGATTCTCCAAGGAGGGAGATTGCTAGTAAAGCAGTTGGAATGGCGAACCCGAGCACAAGGAGATGAGAAATGAGGTGCGTTTTAGAAACCTTTCCCGATCACACGGTGTACCATCTTCTGGGTTTCTCCTGCATGTTTTCGATGTAGGAAGATGCCCTTGAACCTGGAGATTTGGGACCCATGGGATGGGTACCACGCAGTATTACTTTAAAGGGTCTGCGTTTGCTCACCCAACCTCACCAATCGTCTCAGCCCCAAGAGTGTTCACCCTTATGTCTCAATCAGCAGTGGGTCTAGATATGGTCAATCCAGGTGGCATCACAGCCCCTGAACGAATTTTGTAAGAATTTGTCTCTCTTTCACTGTCTTTGTTTCACGGGTTTTTAAAAGTAGTTGATTTTTATAATGGGGTTTAGCTGCTTTTCACTGCTGTGTTTAGGGCGCTTTACACCCACTTGACTCACTTACAGAGGGATATCAACACATAGGTTTTAAGATTCTTACTAGTCAGATATATTCTTGCGCGTTGAATAGAGGGTGTTGAGTCCAGTTCACTGAGCAAGGAGTAGGTCTTGTCTATTACATATTGGGTTTATGGAACGGTATCTGAGCTAATTTGAAACCTTTGTTTTATGCATCACTCCACCTCACCTTTCCCGTTAAGCAGCCATAGTGTGTTTTCTAAACGTGTGAATCTGTTCTGTTTTGTAATTCAGTTCAAGTGTAGCGGTTTCTACATTCCCTCTATAAGTGATATCTTATGATAAGTGTCTTTTTCTGTGTGACTATTTCACTTAGAATCGTCGTACCTAAATCCACTCCTCATGCTGCTACTAGCCTTATGACGTTGATGTCATGGCTGAGTGATATTCCATTGTACATAAGGACCACAACTTCTTTATCCATTTTTCTCTTTCCTGGGATATTTAAGGTGTAACGAAGTGGAGGTTCTTGTCAACAGAGCAGCCCTAATCTTTGGGGTGCCTGTGTCTTGCTGATTTTTAGTTTTCCCAATTTATACGCCCATGAGTGGAAGTGCCCTATGCTCTCTAAGCTGAGTTTTTTAGGTGTTTCAGGACACACCGTACACTTCTCCAGAGTGGCTGTTGGCAATTTACATCCCACCCATCAGCGTAGCAAGGCTCCCGTTTCTCCATGGCCTGCCCTGCATTTCTGGTTTTGACACTTTATTCAGCATGGTCCTTTTGACCGATGGGAAGCGAGACTTCTTTGTAGCGCTGATTTGCCTTTCCAGGTTGCTTGGTTGGCCAAAAAGGGCGTATGCGTTTTTTCCTGAATATATTCAGGAAAAAACGCATACGCCCTTTTTGGCCAAGGGCATCATTGTCGAGGTTTTGCCGCTTTTCCTGTGCTTTAAAGGCGATTCGAATCTACCTCCTGAAATCAGTTTCCTGCAATTCTGCCTTGCTTTCAAATCCTCTTCGTTGCCTTCCCTCAATATATTTGTGGACGAGAGTTATCATTGATAACTCTGCAGGTTTGTGAATTGCAGTGCCCCTGAGCTACGTTTTTCAACTCGCATTTTTGGGAGCAGGCCGCAAAAGCGCAGGATTGCTTCAGGCCCTATTTTGGTTCCGGGGTGGCAGGCTGAGTCTGTGGTTAATTCTTCTTCCTGATGGGAAAATAGAGTGACCTGTGCCTGTCCCAAAACCTAGAGCTAGTCTCTCATTGGTTCCCCCTCTTCCCGTTCATCCTCAGGACAAATGGCTACCTGTACGGAACAGGAGGTGAAAGGTGCTGATTCTCCAAGGAGGGAGATTGCTAGTAAAGCGGTTGGAATGGCGAACCCGAGCACAAGGAGATGAGAAATGAGGTGCGTTTTGGAAACCTTTCCCGATCACATGGTGTACCATCTTCTGGGTTTCTCATGCATGTTTTCGATGTAGGAAGATGCCCTTGAACCTGGAGATTTTGGACCCATGGAATGGGTACCCCGCAGTATTACTTTAAAGGGTCTGCGTTTGCTCACCCAACCTCACCAAAACTCTAAGCCGCAAGAGTGTCCACCCTTATGTCTCAATCAGCTGTGGGTCTAGATATGGTCAATCCAGGTGGCATCACAGCCCCTGAACGAATTTTTAAGAATTTCTCTCTCTTTCACTGTCTTTGTTTCACGGAGTTTTAAAAGTAATTGAATTTAATAATGGCGTTTAGCTGCGTTTCACTGCTGTGTTTATGCCGCTTTACACCCACTTCACTCCCTTACAGAGAGATATCAATACATAGGTTTTAAGATTCTTACTAGTCAGATATATTCTTGGGCGTTGAATAGGGGGTGTTGAGTCCAGTTCACTGAGCAAGGAGTAGGTCTTGTCTATTACATATTGGGTTTACGGAACGGTATCTGAGCTATTTTGAAACCCTTGTTTTATGCGTCACCCCACCTCACCTTTCCCGATAAGCAGCCATAGTGTGGTTTCTAAACGTGTGACTCTGTTCTGTTTTGTAATTCAGTTCAAGTGTAGCGGTTTTTACATTCCCTCTATAAGTGATATCTTATCATAGGTGTCTCTTTCTGTGTGACTTATTTCACTTAGAATCGTAGTACCTAAATCCACTCATCATGCTGCTACTAGCCTTATGACGTTGAGTTCATGGCTGAGTGATATTCCATTGTACATAAGGACCACAACGTCTTTATCCATTTTTCTCTTTCCTGGGATATTTAAGGTGTATCGATGTGGAGGTTCTTGTCAACAGAGCAACCCTAAACTTTGGGGTGCCTGTGTCTTGCTGATTTTCAGTTTTCCCAATTTATACGCCCATGAGTGGAAGTGCCCTATGCTCTGTAAGCTGAGTTTTTTAGATGTTTCAGGACACACCGTACACTTCTCCAGAGTGGCTGTTGGCAATTGACATCCCACCCATCAGCGTAGCAAGGTTCCCGTTTCTCCATGGCCTGTCCTGCATTCCTGGTTTTGACACTTTATTCAGCATGCCCCTTTTGACCGATGGGAAGCGAGACTTCTTTGTAGCGCTGATTTGCCTTTCCAGGTTGCTTGGTTGGCCAAAAAGGGCGTATGCGTTTTTTCCTGAATATATTCAGGAAAAAACGCATACGCCCTTTTTGGCCAAGGGCATCATTGCCGAGGTTTTGCCGCTTTTCCTGTGCTTTAAAGGCGATTCGAATCTACCTCCTGCAATCTGTTTCCTGCAATTCTGCCTTGCTTTCAAATCCTCTTCGTTGCCTTCCCTCAATATATTTGTGGACGAGAGTTATCATTTATAACTCTGCAGGTTTGTGAATTGCAGTGCCCCTGAGCTCCACTTTTCAACTCGCTTTCTTGGGAGCTGGCCGCAAAAGCGCAGGATTGCTTCAGGCCCTATTCTGGTTCCGGGCGGCAGGCTGAGCCTGTGGTTAATTCTTCTTCCTGATGGGAAAACAGAGTGACCTGTGCCTGTCCCAACACCTAGAGCTAGTCTCTCATTGGTTCCCCCTCTTCCCGTTCATCCTCAGAACAAATGGCAACCTGTACGGAACAGGAGGTGAAAGGTGCTGATTCTCCAAGGAGGGAGATTGCTAGTAAAGCAGTTGGAATGGCGAACCCGAGCACAAGGAGATGAGAAATGAGGTGCGTTTTAGAAACCTTTCCCGATCACACGGTGTACCATCTTCTGGGTTTCTCCTGCATGTTTTCGATGTAGGAAGATGCCCTTGAACCTGGAGATTTGGGACCCATGGGATGGGTACCCCGCAGTATTACTTTAAAGGGTCTGCGTTTGCTCACCCAACCTCACCAATCCTCTCAGCCCCAAGAGTGTTCACCCTTATGTCTCAATCAGCAGTGGGTCTAGATATGGTCAATCCAGGTGGCATCACAGCCCCTGAACGAATTTTGTAAGAATTTGTCTCTCTTTCACTGTCTTTGTTTCACGGGTTTTTAAAAGTAGTTGATTTTTATAATGGGGTTTAGCTGCTTTTCACTGCTGTGTTTAGGCCGCTTTACACCCACTTGACTCACTTACAGAGGGATATCAACACATAGGTTTTAAGATTCTTACTAGTCAGATATATTCTTGGGCGTTGAATAGAGGGTGTTGAGTCCAGTTCACTGAGCAAGGAGTAGGTCTTGTCTATTACATATTGGGTTTATGGAACGGTATCTGAGCTAATTTGAAACCTTTGTTTTATGCATCACCCCACCTCACCTTTCCCGTTAAGCAGCCATAGTGTGTTTTCTAAACGTGTGAATCTGTTCTGTTTTGTAATTCAGTTCAAGTGTAGCGGTTTTTACATTCCCTCTATAAGTGATATCTTATGATAAGTGTCTTTTTCTGTGTGACTATTTCACTTAGAATCGTCGTACCTAAATCCACTCCTCATGCTGCTACTAGCCTTATGACGTTGATGTCATGGCTGAGTGATATTCCATTGTACATAAGGACCACAACTTCTTTATCCATTTTTCTCTTTCCTGGGATATTTAAGGTGTAATGAAGTAGAGGTTCTTGTCAACAGAGCAGCCCTAATCTTTGGGGTGCCTGTGTCTTGCTGATTTTTAGTTTTCCCAATTTATACGCCCATGAGTGGAAGTGCGCTATGCTCTCTAAGCTGAGTTTTTTAGGTGTTTCAGGACACACCGTACACTTCTCCAGAGTGGCTGTTGGCAATTGACATCCCACCCATCAGCGTAGCAAGGCTCCCGTTTCTCCATGGCCTGCCCTGCATTTCTGGTTTTGACACTTTATTCAGCATGGTCCTTTTGACCGATGGGAAGCGAGACTTCTTTGTAGCGCTGATTTGCCTTTCCAGGTTGCTTGGTTGGCCAAAAAGGGCGTATGCGTTTTTTCCTGAATATATTCAGGAAAAAACGCATACGCCCTTTTTGGCCAAGGGCATCATTGCCGAGGTTTTGCCGCTTTTCCTGTGCTTTAAAGGCGATTCGAATCTACCTCCTGCAATCTGTTTCCTGCAATTCTGCCTTGCTTTCAAATCCTCTTCGTTGCCTTCCCTCAATATATTTGTGGACGAGAGTTATCATTGATAACTCTGCAGGTTTGTGAATTGCAGTGCCCCTGAGCTACGTTTTTCAACTCGCATTTTTGGGAGCAGGCCGCAAAAGCGCAGGATTGCTTCAGGCCCTATTCTGGTTCCGGGGGGGCAGGCTGAGCCTGTGGTTAATTCTTCTTCCTGATGGGAAAATAGAGTGACCTGTGCCTGTCCCAACACCTAGAGCTAGTCTCTCATTGGTTCCCCCTCTTCCCGTTCATCCTCAGGACAAATGGCTACCTGTACGGAACAGGAGGTGAAAGGTGCTGATTCTCCAAGGAGGGAGATTGCTAGTAAAGGGGTTGGAATGGCGAACCCGAGCACAAGGAGATGAGAAATGAGGTGCGTTTTGGAAACCTTTCCCGATCACACGGTGTACCATCTTCTGGGTTTCTCATGCATGTTTTCGATGTAGGAAGATGCCCTTGAACCTGGAGATTTGGGACCCATGGGATGGGTACCCCGCAGTATTACTTTAAAGGGTCTGCGTTTGCTCACCCAACCTCACCAAAACTCTAAGGCGCAAGAGTGTCCACTCTTATGTCTCAATCAGCTGTGGGTCTAGATATGGTCAATCCAGGTGGCATCACAGCCCCTGAACGAATTTTGTAAGAATTTCTCTCTCTTTCACTGTCTTTGTTTCACGGAGTTTTAAAAGTAATTGAATTTAATAATGGCGTTTAGCTGCGTTTCACTGCTGTGTTTATGCCGCTTTACACCCACTTCACTCACTTACAGAGAGATATCAATACATAGGTTTTAAGATTCTTACTAGTCAGATATATTCTTGGGCGTTGAATAGGGGGTGTTGAGTCCAGTTCACTGAGCAAGGAGTAGGTCTTGTCTATTACATATTGGGTTTACGGAACGGTATCTGAGCTATTTTGAAACCCTTGTTTTATGCGTCACCCCACCTCACCTTTCCCGATAAGCAGCCATAGTGTGGTTTCTAAACGTGTGACTCTGTTCTGTTTTGTAATTCAGTTCAAGTGTAGCGGTTTTTACATTCCCTCTATAAGTGATATCTTATCATAGGTGTCTCTTTCTGTGTGACTTATTTCACTTAGAATCGTAGTACCTAAATCCACTCATCATGCTGCTACTAGCCTTATGACGTTGAGTTCATGGCTGAGTGATATTCCATTGTACATAAGGACCACAACGTCTTTATCCATTTTTCTCTTTCCTGGGATATTTAAGGTGTATCGATGTGGAGGTTCTTGTCAACAGAGCAACCCTAAACTTTGGGGTGCCTGTGTCTTGCTGATTTTCAGTTTTCCCAATTTATACGCCCATGAGTGGAAGTGCCCTATGCTCTGTAAGCTGAGTTTTTTAGATGTTTCAGGACACACCGTACACTTCTCCAGAGTGGCTGTTGTCAATTGACATCCCACCCATCAGCGTAGCAAGGTTCCCGTTTCTCCATGGCCTGTCCTGCATTCCTGGTTTTGACACTTTATTCAGCATGCCCCTTTTGACCGATGGGAAGCGAGACTTCTTTGTAGCGCTGATTTGCCTTTCCAGGTTGCTTGGTTGGCCAAAAAGGGCGTATGCGTTTTTTCCTGAATATATTCAGGAAAAAACGCATACGCCCTTTTTGGCCAAGGGCATCATTGCCGAGGTTTTGCCGCTTTTCCTGTGCTTTAAAGGCGATTCGAATCTACCTCCTGCAATCTGTTTCCTGCAATTCTGCCTTGCTTTCAAATCCTCTTCGTTGCCTTCCCTCAATATATTTGTGGACGAGAGTTATCATTTATAACTCTGCAGGTTTGTGAATTGCAGTGCCCCTGAGCTCCACTTTTCAACTCGCTTTCTTGGGAGCTGGCCGCAAAAGCGCAGGATTGCTTCAGGCCCTATTCTGGTTCCGGGCGGCAGGCTGAGCCTGTGGTTAATTCTTCTTCCTGATGGGAAAACAGAGTGACCTGTGCCTGTCCCAACACCTAGAGCTAGTCTCTCATTGGTTCCCCCTCTTCCCGTTCATCCTCAGAACAAATGGCAACCTGTACGGAACAGGAGGTGAAAGGTGCTGATTCTCCAAGGAGGGAGATTGCTAGTAAAGCAGTTGGAATGGCGAACCCGAGCACAAGGAGATGAGAAATGAGGTGCGTTTTAGAAACCTTTCCCGATCACACGGTGTACCATCTTCTGGGTTTCTCCTGCATGTTTTCGATGTAGGAAGATGCCCTTGAACCTGGAGATTTGGGACCCATGGGATGGGTACCCCGCAGTATTACTTTAAAGGGTCTGCGTTTGCTCACCCAACCTCACCAATCCTCTCAGCCCCAAGAGTGTTCACCCTTATGTCTCAATCAGCAGTGGGTCTAGATATGGTCAATCCAGGTGGCATCACAGCCCCTGAACGAATTTTGTAAGAATTTGTCTCTCTTTCACTGTCTTTGTTTCACGGGTTTTTAAAAGTAGTTGATTTTTATAATGGGGTTTAGCTGCTTTTCACTGCTGTGTTTAGGCCGCTTTACACCCACTTGACTCACTTACAGAGGGATATCAACACATAGGTTTTAAGATTCTTACTAGTCAGATATATTCTTGGGCGTTGAATAGAGGGTGTTGAGTCCAGTTCACTGAGCAAGGAGTAGGTCTTGTCTATTACATATTGGGTTTATGGAACGGTATCTGAGCTAATTTGAAACCTTTGTTTTATGCATCACCCCACCTCACCTTTCCCGTTAAGCAGCCATAGTGTGTTTTCTAAACGTGTGAATCTGTTCTGTTTTGTAATTCAGTTCAAGTGTAGCGGTTTTTACATTCCCTCTATAAGTGATATCTTATGATAAGTGTCTTTTTCTGTGTGACTATTTCACTTAGAATCGTCGTACCTAAATCCACTCCTCATGCTTCTACTAGCCTTATGACGTTGATGTCATGGCTGAGTGATATTCCATTGTACATAAGGACCACAACTTCTTTATCCATTTTTCTCTTTCCTGGGATATTTAAGGTGTAATGAAGTAGAGGTTCTTGTCAACAGAGCAGCCCTAATCTTTGGGGTGCCTGTGTCTTGCTGATTTTTAGTTTTCCCAATTTATACGCCCATGAGTGGAAGTGCCCTATGCTCTCTAAGCTGAGTTTTTTAGGTGTTTCAGGACACACCGTACACTTCTCCAGAGTGGCTGTTGGCAATTGACATCCCACCCATCAGCGTAGCAAGGCTCCCGTTTCTCCATGGCCTGCCCTGCATTTCTGGTTTTGACACTTTATTCAGCATGGTCCTTTTGACCGATGGGAAGCGAGACTTCTTTGTAGCGCTGATTTGCCTTTCCAGGTTGCTTGGTTGGCCAAAAAGGGCGTATGCGTTTTTTCCTGAATATATTCAGGAAAAAACGCATACGCCCTTTTTGGCCAAGGGCATCATTGCCGAGGTTTTGCCGCTTTTCCTGTGCTTTAAAGGCGATTCGAATCTACCTCCTGCAATCTGTTTCCTGCAATTCTGCCTTGCTTTCAAATCCTCTTCGTTGCCTTCCCTCAATATATTTGTGGACGAGAGTTATCATTGATAACTCTGCAGGTTTGTGAATTGCAGTGCCCCTGAGCTACGTTTTTCAACTCGCATTTTTGGGAGCAGGCCGCAAAAGCGCAGGATTGCTTCAGGCCCTATTCTGGTTCCGGGGGGGCAGGCTGAGCCTGTGGTTAATTCTTCTTCCTGATGGGAAAATAGAGTGACCTGTGCCTGTCCCAACACCTAGAGCTAGTCTCTCATTGGTTCCCCCTCTTCCCGTTCATCCTCAGGACAAATGGCTACCTGTACGGAACAGGAGGTGAAAGGTGCTGATTCTCCAAGGAGGGAGATTGCTAGTAAAGGGGTTGGAATGGCGAACCCGAGCACAAGGAGATGAGAAATGAGGTGCGTTTTGGAAACCTTTCCCGATCACACGGTGTACCATCTTCTGGGTTTCTCATGCATGTTTTCGATGTAGGAAGATGCCCTTGAACCTGGAGATTTGGGACCCATGGGATGGGTACCCCGCAGTATTACTTTAAAGGGTCTGCGTTTGCTCACCCAACCTCACCAAAACTCTAAGGCGCAAGAGTGTCCACTCTTATGTCTCAATCAGCTGTGGGTCTAGATATGGTCAATCCAGGTGGCATCACAGCCCCTGAACGAATTTTGTAAGAATTTCTCTCTCTTTCACTGTCTTTGTTTCACGGAGTTTTAAAAGTAATTGAATTTAATAATGGCGTTTAGCTGCGTTTCACTGCTGTGTTTATGCCGCTTTACACCCACTTCACTCACTTACAGAGAGATATCAATACATAGGTTTTAAGATTCTTACTAGTCAGATATATTCTTGGGCGTTGAATAGGGGGTGTTGAGTCCAGTTCACTGAGCAAGGAGTAGGTCTTGTCTATTACATATTGGGTTTACGGAACGGTATCTGAGCTATTTTGAAACCCTTGTTTTATGCGTCACCCCACCTCACCTTTCCCGATAAGCAGCCATAGTGTGGTTTCTAAACGTGTGACTCTGTTCTGTTTTGTAATTCAGTTCAAGTGTAGCGGTTTTTACATTCCCTCTATAAGTGATATCTTATCATAGGTGTCTCTTTCTGTGTGACTTATTTCACTTAGAATCGTAGTACCTAAATCCACTCATCATGCTGCTACTAGCCTTATGACGTTGAGTTCATGGCTGAGTGATATTCCATTGTACATAAGGACCACAACGTCTTTATCCATTTTTCTCTTTCCTGGGATATTTAAGGTGTATCGATGTGGAGGTTCTTGTCAACAGAGCAACCCTAAACTTTGGGGTGCCTGTGTCTTGCTGATTTTCAGTTTTCCCAATTTATACGCCCATGAGTGGAAGTGCCCTATGCTCTGTAAGCTGAGTTTTTTAGATGTTTCAGGACACACCGTACACTTCTCCAGAGTGGCTGTTGTCAATTGACATCCCACCCATCAGCGTAGCAAGGTTCCCGTTTCTCCATGGCCTGTCCTGCATTCCTGGTTTTGACACTTTATTCAGCATGCCCCTTTTGACCGATGGGAAGCGAGACTTCTTTGTAGCGCTGATTTGCCTTTCCAGGTTGCTTGGTTGGCCAAAAAGGGCGTATGCGTTTTTTCCTGAATATATTCAGGAAAAAACGCATACGCCCTTTTTGGCCAAGGGCATCATTGCCGAGGTTTTGCCGCTTTTCCTGTGCTTTAAAGGCGATTCGAATCTACCTCCTGCAATCTGTTTCCTGCAATTCTGCCTTGCTTTCAAATCCTCTTCGTTGCCTTCCCTCAATATATTTGTGGACGAGAGTTATCATTTATAACTCTGCAGGTTTGTGAATTGCAGTGCCCCTGAGCTCCACTTTTCAACTCGCTTTCTTGGGAGCTGGCCGCAAAAGCGCAGGATTGCTTCAGGCCCTATTCTGGTTCCGGGCGGCAGGCTGAGCCTGTGGTTAATTCTTCTTCCTGATGGGAAAACAGAGTGACCTGTGCCTGTCCCAACACCTAGAGCTAGTCTCTCATTGGTTCCCCCTCTTCCCGTTCATCCTCAGAACAAATGGCAACCTGTACGGAACAGGAGGTGAAAGGTGCTGATTCTCCAAGGAGGGAGATTGCTAGTAAAGCAGTTGGAATGGCGAACCCGAGCACAAGGAGATGAGAAATGAGGTGCGTTTTAGAAACCTTTCCCGATCACACGGTGTACCATCTTCTGGGTTTCTCCTGCATGTTTTCGATGTAGGAAGATGCCCTTGAACCTGGAGATTTGGGACCCATGGGATGGGTACCACGCAGTATTACTTTAAAGGGTCTGCGTTTGCTCACCCAACCTCACCAATCCTCTCAGCCCCAAGAGTGTTCACCCTTATGTCTCAATCAGCAGTGGGTCTAGATATGGTCAATCCAGGTGGCATCACAGCCCCTGAACGAATTTTGTAAGAATTTGTCTCTCTTTCACTGTCTTTGTTTCACGGGTTTTTAAAAGTAGTTGATTTTTATAATGGGGTTTAGCTGCTTTTCACTGCTGTGTTTAGGCCGCTTTACACCCACTTGACTCACTTACAGAGGGATATCAACACATAGGTTTTAAGATTCTTACTAGTCAGATATATTCTTGGGCGTTGAATAGAGGGTGTTGAGTCCAGTTCACTGAGCAAGGAGTAGGTCTTGTCTATTACATATTGGGTTTATGGAACGGTATCTGAGCTAATTTGAAACCTTTGTTTTATGCATCACCCCACCTCACCTTTCCCGTTAAGCAGCCATAGTGTGTTTTCTAAACGTGTGAATCTGTTCTGTTTTGTAATTCAGTTCAAGTGTAGCGGTTTTTACATTCCCTCTATAAGTGATATCTTATCATAGGTGTCTCTTTCTGTGTGACTTATTTCACTTAGAATCGTAGTACCTAAATCCACTCATCATGCTGCTACTACCCTTATGACGTTGAGTTCATGGCTGAGTGATATTCCATTGTACATAAGGACCACAACATCTTTATCCATTTTTCTCTTTTCTGGGATATTTAAGGTGTATCGATGTGGAGGTTCTTGTCAACAGAGCAACCCTAAACTTTGGGGTGCCTGTGTCTTGCTGATTTTCAGTTTTCCCAATTTATACGCCCATGAGTGGAAGTGCCCTATGCTCTGTAAGCTGAGTTTTTTAGATGTTTCAGGACACACCGTACACTTCTCCAGAGTGGCTGTTGGCAATTGACATCCCACCCATCAGCGTAGCAAGGTTCCCGTTTCTCCATGGCCTGTCCTGCATTCCTGGTTTTGACACTTTATTCAGCATGGCCCTTTTGACCGATGGGAAGCGAGACTTCTTTGTAGCGCTGATTTGCCTTCCAGGTTGCTTGGTTGGCCAAAAAGGGCGTATGCGTTTTTTCCTGAATATATTCAGGAAAAAACGCATACGCCCTTTTTGGCCAAGGGCATCATTGTCGAGGTTTTGCCGCTTTTCCTGTGCTTTAAAGGCGATTCGAATCTACCTCCTGCAATCTGTTTCCTGCAATTCTGCCTTGCTTTCAAATCCTCTTCGTTGCCTTCCCTCAATATATTTGTGGACGAGAGTTATCATTGATAACTCTGCAGGTTTGTGAATTGCAGTGCCCCTGAGCTACGTTTTTCAACTCGCTTTCTTGGGAGCTGGCCGCAAAAGCGCAGGATTGCTTCAGGCCCTATTCTCGTTCCGGGCGGCAGGCTGAGCCTGTGGTTAATTCTTCTTCCTGATGGGAAAACAGAGTGACCTGTGCCTGTCCCAACACCTAGAGCTAGTCTCTCATTGGTTCCCCCTCTTCCCGTTCATCCTCAGAACAAATGGCAACCTGTACGGAACAGGAGGTGAAAGGTGCTGATTCTCCAAGGAGGGAGATTGCTAGTAAAGCAGTTGGAATGGCGAACCCGAGCACAAGGAGATGAGAAATGAGGTGCGTTTTAGAAACCTTTCCCGATCACACGGTGTACCATCTTCTGGGTTTCTCCTGCATGTTTTCGATGTAGGAAGATGCCCTTGAACCTGGAGATTTGGGACCCATGGGATGGGTACCACGCAGTATTACTTTAAAGGGTCTGCGTTTGCTCACCCAACCTCACCAATCCTCTCAGCCCCAAGAGTGTTCACCCTTATGTCTCAATCAGCAGTGGGTCTAGATATGGTCAATCCAGGTGGCATCACAGCCCCTGAACGAATTTTGTAAGAATTTGTCTCTCTTTCACTGTCTTTGTTTCACGGGTTTTTAAAAGTAGTTGATTTTTATAATGGGGTTTAGCTGCTTTTCACTGCTGTGTTTAGGCCGCTTTACACCCACTTGACTCACTTACAGAGGGATATCAACACATAGGTTTTAAGATTCTTACTAGTCAGATATATTCTTGGGCGTTGAATAGAGGGTGTTGAGTCCAGTTCACTGAGCAAGGAGTAGGTCTTGTCTATTACATATTGGGTTTATGGAACGGTATCTGAGCTAATTTGAAACCTTTGTTTTATGCATCACCCCACCTCACCTTTCCCGTTAAGCAGCCATAGTGTGTTTTCTAAACGTGTGAATCTGTTCTGTTTTGTAATTCAGTTCAAGTGTAGCGGTTTTTACATTCCCTCTATAAGTGATATCTTATGATAAGTGTCTTTTTCTGTGTGACTATTTCACTTAGAATCGTCGTACCTAAATCCACTCCTCATGCTGCTACTAGCCTTATGACGTTGATGTCATGGCTGAGTGATATTCCATTGTACATAAGGACCACAACTTCTTTATCCATTTTTCTCTTTCCTGGGATATTTAAGGTGTAATGAAGTAGAGGTTCTTGTCAACAGAGCAGCCCTAATCTTTGGGGTGCCTGTGTCTTGCTGATTTTTAGTTTTCCCAATTTATACGCCCATGAGTGGAAGTGCCCTATGCTCTCTAAGCTGAGTTTTTTAGGTGTTTCAGGACACACCGTACACTTCTCCAGAGTGGCTGTTGGCAATTTACATCCCACCCATCAGCGTAGCAAGGCTCCCGTTTCTCCATGGCCTGCCCTGCATTTCTGGTTTTGACACTTTATTCAGCATGGTCCTTTTGACCGATGGGAAGCGAGACTTCTTTGTAGCGCTGATTTGCCTTTCCAGGTTGCTTGGTTGGCCAAAAAGGGCGTATGCGTTTTTTCCTGAATATATTCAGGAAAAAACGCATACGCCCTTTTTGGCCAAGGGCATCATTGTCGAGGTTTTGCCGCTTTTCCTGTGCTTTAAAGGCGATTCGAATCTACCTCCTGAAATCAGTTTCCTGCAATTCTGCCTTGCTTTCAAATCCTCTTCGTTGCCTTCCCTCAATATATTTGTGGACGAGAGTTATCATTGATAACTCTGCAGGTTTGTGAATTGCAGTGCCCCTGAGCTACGTTTTTCAACTCGCATTTTTGGGAGCAGGCCGCAAAAGCGCAGGATTGCTTCAGGCCCTATTTTGGTTCCGGGGTGGCAGGCTGAGTCTGTGGTTAATTCTTCTTCCTGATGGGAAAATAGAGTGACCTGTGCCTGTCCCAAAACCTAGAGCTAGTCTCTCATTGGTTCCCCCTCTTCCCGTTCATCCTCAGGACAAATGGCTACCTGTACGGAACAGGAGGTGAAAGGTGCTGATTCTCCAAGGAGGGAGATTGCTAGTAAAGCGGTTGGAATGGCGAACCCGAGCACAAGGAGATGAGAAATGAGGTGCGTTTTGGAAACCTTTCCCGATCACATGGTGTACCATCTTCTGGGTTTCTCATGCATGTTTTCGATGTAGGAAGATGCCCTTGAACCTGGAGATTTTGGACCCATGGAATGGGTACCCCGCAGTATTACTTTAAAGGGTCTGCGTTTGCTCACCCAACCTCACCAAAACTCTAAGCCGCAAGAGTGTCCACCCTTATGTCTCAATCAGCTGTGGGTCTAGATATGGTCAATTAAGGTGGCATCACAGCCCCTGAACGAATTTTGTAAGAATTTCTCTCTCTTTCACTGTCTTTGTTTCACGGAGTTTTAAAAGTAATTGAATTTAATAATGGCGTTTAGCTGCGTTTCACTGCTGTGTTTATGCCGCTTTACACACACTTCACTCACTTACAGAGAGATATCAATAGATAGGTTTTAAGCTTCTTACTAGTCAGATATATTCTTGGGCATTGAATAGGGGGTGTTGAGTCCAGTTCACTGAGCAAGGAGTAGGTCTTGTCTATTACATATTGGGTTTACGGAACGGTATCTGAGCTATTTTGAAACCCTTGTTTTATGCGTCACCCCACCTCACCTTTCCCGATAAGCAGCCATAGTGTGGTTTCTAAACGTGTGACTCTGTTCTGTTTTGTAATTCAGTTCAAGTGTAGCGGTTTTTACATTCCCTCTATAAGTGATATCTTATCATAGGTGTCTCTTTCTGTGTGACTTATTTCACTTAGAATCGTAGTACCTAAATCCACTCATCATGCTGCTACTACCCTTATGACGTTGAGTTCATGGCTGAGTGATATTCCATTGTACATAAGGACCACAACATCTTTATCCATTTTTCTCTTTTCTGGGATATTTAAGGTGTATCGATGTGGAGGTTCTTGTCAACAGAGCAACCCTAAACTTTGGGGTGCCTGTGTCTTGCTGATTTTCAGTTTTCCCAATTTATACGCCCATGAGTGGAAGTGCCCTATGCTCTGTAAGCTGAGTTTTTTAGATGTTTCAGGACACACCGTACACTTCTCCAGAGTGGCTGTTGGCAATTGACATCCCACCCATCAGCGTAGCAAGGTTCCCGTTTCTCCATGGCCTGTCCTGCATTCCTGGTTTTGACACTTTATTCAGCATGCCCCTTTTGACCGATGGGAAGCGAGACTTCTTTGTAGCGCTGATTTGCCTTCCAGGTTGCTTGGTTGGCCAAAAAGGGCGTATGCGTTTTTTCCTGAATATATTCAGGAAAAAACGCATACGCCCTTTTTGGCCAAGGGCATCATTGTCGAGGTTTTGCCGCTTTTCCTGTGCATTAAAGGCGATTCGAATCTACCTCCTGCAATCTGTTTCCTGCAATTCTGCCTTGCTTTCAAATCCTCTTCGTTGCCTTCCCTCAATATATTTGTGGACGAGAGTTATCATTGATAACTCTGCAGGTTTGTGAATTGCAGTGCCCCTGAGCTACGTTTTTCAACTCGCATTTTTGGGAGCAGGCCGCAAAAGCGCAAGATTGCTTCAGGCCCTATTCTGGTTCCGGGGGGGCAGGCTGAGCCTGTGGTTAATTCTTCTTCCTGATGGGAAAATAGAGTGACCTGTGCCTGTCCCAACACCTAGAGCTAGTCTCTCATTGGTTCCCCCTCTTCCCGTTCATCCTCAGGACAAATGGCTACCTGTACGGAACAGGAGGTGAAAGGTGCTGATTCTCCAAGGAGGGAGATTGCTAGTAAAGCGGTTGGAATGGCGAACCCGAGCACAAGGAGATGAGAAATGAGGTGCGTTTTGGAAACCTTTCCCGATCACACGGTGTACCATCTTCTGGGTTTCTCATGCATGTTTTCGATGTAGGAAGATGCCCTTGAACCTGGAGATTTGGGACCCATGGGATGGGTACCCCGCAGTATTACTTTAAAGGGTCTGCGTTTGCTCACCCAACCTCACCAAAACTCTAAGGCGCAAGAGTGTCCACTCTTATGTCTCAATCAGCTGTGGGTCTAGATATGGTCAATCCAGTTGGCATCACAGCCCCTGAACGAATTTTGTAAGAATTTCTCTCTCTTTCACTGTCTTTGTTTCACGGAGTTTTAAAAGTAATTGAATTTAATAATGGCGTTTAGCTGCGTTTCACTGCTGTGTTTATGCCGCTTTACACCCACTTCACTCACTTACAGAGAGATATCAATACATAGGTTTTAAGATTCTTACTAGTCAGATATATTCTTGGGCGTTGAATAGGGGGTGTTGAGTCCAGTTCACTGAGCAAGGAGTAGGTCTTGTCTATTACATATTGGGTTTACGGAACGGTATCTGAGCTATTTTGAAACCCTTGTTTTATGCGTCACCCCACCTCACCTTTCCCGATAAGCAGCCATAGTGTGGTTTCTAAACGTGTGACTCTGTTCTGTTTTGTAATTCAGTTCAAGTGTAGCGGTTTTTACATTCCCTCTATAAGTGATATCTTATCATAGGTGTCTCTTTCTGTGTGACTTATTTCACTTAGAATCGTAGTACCTAAATCCACTCATCATGCTGCTACTAGCCTTATGACGTTGAGTTCATGGCTGAGTGATATTCCATTGTACATAAGGACCACAACGTCTTTATCCATTTTTCTCTTTCCTGGGATATTTAAGGTGTATCGATGTGGAGGTTCTTGTCAACAGAGCAACCCTAAACTTTGGGGTGCCTGTGTCTTGCTGATTTTCAGTTTTCCCAATTTATACGCCCATGAGTGGAAGTGCCCTATGCTCTGTAAGCTGAGTTTTTTAGATGTTTCAGGACACACCGTACACTTCTCCAGAGTGGCTGTTGGCAATTGACATCCCACCCATCAGCGTAGCAAGGTTCCCGTTTCTCCATGGCCTGTCCTGCATTCCTGGTTTTGACACTTTATTCAGCATGCCCCTTTTGACCGATGGGAAGCGAGACTTCTTTGTAGCGCTGATTTGCCTTTCCAGGTTGCTTGGTTGGCCAAAAAGGGCGTATGCGTTTTTTCCTGAATATATTCAGGAAAAAACGCATACGCCCTTTTTGGCCAAGGGCATCATTGCCGAGGTTTTGCCGCTTTTCCTGTGCTTTAAAGGCGATTCGAATCTACCTCCTGCAATCTGTTTCCTGCAATTCTGCCTTGCTTTCAAATCCTCTTCGTTGCCTTCCCTCAATATATTTGTGGACGAGAGTTATCATTTATAACTCTGCAGGTTTGTGAATTGCAGTGCCCCTGAGCTCCACTTTTCAACTCGCTTTCTTGGGAGCTGGCCGCAAAAGCGCAGGATTGCTTCAGGCCCTATTCTGGTTCCGGGCGGCAGGCTGAGCCTGTGGTTAATTCTTCTTCCTGATGGGAAAACAGAGTGACCTGTGCCTGTCCCAACACCTAGAGCTAGTCTCTCATTGGTTCCCCCTCTTCCCGTTCATCCTCAGAACAAATGGCAACCTGTACGGAACAGGAGGTGAAAGGTGCTGATTCTCCAAGGAGGGAGATTGCTAGTAAAGCAGTTGGAATGGCGAACCCGAGCACAAGGAGATGAGAAATGAGGTGCGTTTTAGAAACCTTTCCCGATCACACGGTGTACCATCTTCTGGGTTTCTCCTGCATGTTTTCGATGTAGGAAGATGCCCTTGAACCTGGAGATTTGGGACCCATGGGATGGGTACCACGCAGTATTACTTTAAAGGGTCTGCGTTTGCTCACCCAACCTCACCAATCCTCTCAGCCCCAAGAGTGTTCACCCTTATGTCTCAATCAGCAGTGGGTCTAGATATGGTCAATCCAGGTGGCATCACAGCCCCTGAACGAATTTTGTAAGAATTTGTCTCTCTTTCACTGTCTTTGTTTCACGGGTTTTTAAAAGTAGTTGATTTTTATAATGGGGTTTAGCTGCTTTTCACTGCTGTGTTTAGGCCGCTTTACACCCACTTGACTCACTTACAGAGGGATATCAACACATAGGTTTTAAGATTCTTACTAGTCAGATATATTCTTGCGCGTTGAATAGAGGGTGTTGAGTCCAGTTCACTGAGCAAGGAGTAGGTCTTGTCTATTACATATTGGGTTTATGGAACGGTATCTGAGCTAATTTGAAACCTTTGTTTTATGCATCACCCCACCTCACCTTTCCCGTTAAGCAGCCATAGTGTGTTTTCTAAACGTGTGAATCTGTTCTGTTTTGTAATTCAGTTCAAGTGTAGCGGTTTTTACATTCCCTCTATAAGTGATATCTTATGATAAGTGTCTTTTTCTGTGTGACTATTTCACTTAGAATCGTCGTACCTAAATCCACTCCTCATGCTGCTACTAGCCTTATGACGTTGATGTCATGGCTGAGTGATATTCCATTGTACATAAGGACCACAACTTCTTTATCCATTTTTCTCTTTCCTGGGATATTTAAGGTGTAATGAAGTAGAGGTTCTTGTCAACAGAGCAGCCCTAATCTTTGGGGTGCCTGTGTCTTGCTGATTTTTAGTTTTCCCAATTTATACGCCCATGAGTGGAAGTGCCCTATGCTCTCTAAGCTGAGTTTTTTAGGTGTTTCAGGAAACACCGTACACTTCTCCAGAGTGGCTGTTGGCAATTTACATCCCGCCCATCAGCGTAGCAAGGCTCCCGTTTCTCCATGGCCTGTCCTGCATTCCTGGTTTTGACACTTTATTCAGCATGGCCCTTTTGACCGATGGGAAGCGAGACCTCTTTGTAGCGCTGATTTGCCTTTCCAGGTTGCTTGGTTGGCCAAAAAGGGCGTATGCGTTTTTTCCTGAATATATTCAGGAAAAAACGCATACGCCCTTTTTGGCCAAGGGCATCATTGCCGAGGTTTTGCCGCTTTTCCTGTGCTTTAAAGGCGATTCGAATCTACCTCCTGCAATCTGTTTCCTGCAATTCTGCCTTGCTTTCAAATCCTCTTCGTTGCCTTCCCTCAATATATTTGTGGACGAGAGTTATCAATTGATAACTCTGCAGGTTTGTGAATTGCAGTGCCCCTGGGCTACGTTTTTCAACTCGCATTTTTGTGAGCAGGCCGCAAAAGAGCAGGATTGCTTCAGGCCCTATTCTGGTTCCGGGGGGGCAGGCTGAGCCTGTGGTTAATTCTTCTTCCTGATGGGAAAATAGAGTGACCTGTGCCTGTCCCAACACCTAGAGCTAGTCTCTCATTGGTTCCCCCTCTTCCCGTTCATCCTCAGGACAAATGGCTACCTGTACGGAACAAGAGGTGAAAGGTGCTGATTCTCCAAGGAGGGAGATTGCTAGTAAAGGGGTTGGAATGGCGAACCCGAGCACAAGGAGATGAGAAATGAGGTGCGTTTTGGAAACCTTTCCCGATCACACGGTGTACCATCTTCTGGGTTTCTCATGCATGTTTTCGATGTAGGAAGATGCCCTTGAACCTGGAGATTTGGGACCCATGGGATGGGTACCCCGCAGTATTACTTTAAAGGGTCTGCGTTTGCTCACCCAACCTCACCAAAACTCTAAGGCGCAAGAGTGTCCACTCTTATGTCTCAATCAGCTGTGGGTCTAGATATGGTCAATCCAGGTGGCATCACAGCCCCTGAACGAATTTTGTAAGAATTTCTCTCTCTTTCACTGTCTTTGTTTCACGGAGTTTTAAAAGTAATTGAATTTAATAATGGCGTTTAGCTGCTTTTCACTGCTGTGTTTAGGCCGCTTTACACCCACTTGACTCACTTACAGAGGGATATCAACACATAGGTTTTAAGATTCTTACTAGTCAGATATATTCTTGGGCGTTGAATAGGGGGTGTTGAGTCAAGTTCACTGAGCAAGGAGTAGGTCTTGTCTATTACATATTGGGTTTATGGAACGGTATCTGAGCTAATTTGAAACCCTTCTTTTACGCATCACCCCACCTCACCTTTCCCGTTAAGCAGCCATAGTGTGTTTTCTAAACGTGTGGCTCTGTTCTGTTTTGTAATTCAGTTCCAGTGTAGCGGTTTTTACATTCCCTCTATAAGTGATATCTGATGATAAGTGTCGTTTTCTGTTTGACTTATTTCACTTAGAATCGTCGTACCTAAATCCACTCATCATGCTGCCACTAGCCTTATGACGTTGATTTCATGGCTGAGTGATATTCCATTGTACATAAGGACCACAACGTCTTTATCCATTTTTCTCTTTCCTGGGATATTTAAGGAGTAACGAAGTGGAGGTTCTTGTCAGCAGAGCAGCCCTAAACTTTGGGGTGCCTGTGTCTTGCTGATTTTTAGTTTTCCCAATTTATACGCCCATGAGTGGAAATGCCCTATGCTCTCTAAGCTGCGTTTTTTAGGTGTTTCAGGACACACCGTACACTTCTCCAGAGTGGCTGTTGCCAATTTACATCCCGCCCATCAGCGTAGCAAGGCTCCCGTTTCTCCATGGCCTGCCCTGCATTTCTGGTTTTGACACTTTATTCAGCATGGTCCTTTTGACCGATGGGAAGCGAGACTTCTTTGTAGCGCTGATTTGCCTTTCCAGGTTGCTTGGTTGGCCAAAAAGGGCGTATGCGTTTTTTCCTGAATATATTCAGGAAAAAACGCATACGCCCTTTTTGGCCAAGGGCATCATTGTCGAGGTTTTGCCGCTTTTCCTGTGTTTTAAAGGCGATTCGAATCTACCTCCTGAAATCAGTTTCCTGCAATTCTGCCTTGCTTTCAAATCCTCTTCGTTGCCTTCCCTCAATATATTTGTGGACGAGAGTTATCAGTTATAACTCTGCAGGTTTGTGAATTGCAGTGCCCCTGAGCTCCATTTTTCAACTCGCTTTTTTGGGAGCTGGCCGCAAAAGCGCAGGATTGCTTCAGGCCCTATTCTGGTTCCGGGCGGCAGGCTGAGCCTGTGGTTAATTCTTCTTCCTGATGGGAAAATAGACTGACCTGTGCCTGCCCTAACTTCTTGAGCTAGTCTCTCATTGTTTCGCCCTCTTCCCGTTCATCCTCAGGACAAATGGCAACCTGGACGGAACAGGAGGTTAAAGGTGCTGATTCTCCAAGGAGGGAGATTGCTAGTAAAGCGGCTGGAATGGCGAACCCGAGCACAAGGAGATGAGAAATGAGGTGCGTTTTAGAAACCTTTCCCGATCACACGGTGTACCATCTTCTGGGTGTCTCATGCATGTTTTTGATGTAGGAAGATACCCTTGAACCTGGAGATTTGGGACCCATGGGATGGGTACCACGCAGTATTACTTTAAAGGGTCTGCGTTTGCTCACCCAACCTCGCCAAACCTCTCAGCCCCAAGAGTGTTCACCCTTATGTCTCAATCAGCAGTGGGTCTAGATATGGTCAATCCAGGTGGCATCACAGCCCCTGAACGAATTTTGTAAGAATTTCTCTCTTTTTCACTGTCTTTGTTTCACGGCTTTTTAAAAGTAGTTGATTTTTATAATGGGGTTTAGCTGCTTTTCACTGCTGTGTTTAGGCCGCTTTACACCCACTTGACTCACTTACAGAGGGATATCAACACATAGGTTTTAAGATTCTTACTAGTCAGATATATTCTTGGGCGTTGAATAGGGGGTGTTGAGTCCAGTTCACTGAGCAAGGAGTAGGTCTTGTCTATTACATATTGGGTTTATGGAACGGTATCTGAGCTAATTTGAAACCCTTCTTTTACGCATCTCCCCACCTCCCCTTTCCCGTTAAGCAGCCATAGTGTGTTTTCTAAACGAGTGGCTCTGTTCTGTTTTGTAGTTCAGTTCCAGTGTAGTGGTTTTTACATTCCCTCTATAAGTGATATCTTATGATAAGTGTCGTTTTCTGTTTGACTTATTTCACTTAGAATCGTCGTACCTAAATCAACTCATCATGCTGCCACTAGCCTTATGACGTTGATTTCATGGCTGAGTGATATTCCATTGTACATAAGGACCACAACGTCTTTATCCATTTTTCTCTTTCCTGAGATATTTAAGGAGTAACGAAGTGGAGGTTCTTGTCAGCAGAGCAGCCCTAAACTTTGGGGTGCCTGTGTCTTGCTGATTTTTAGTTTTCCCAATTTATACGCCCATGAGTGGAAGTGCCCTTCGCTCTCTAAGCTGCGTTTTTTAGGTGTTTCAGGACACACCGTACACTTCTCCAGAGTGGCTGTTGGCAATTTACCTCCCGCCCATCAGCGTAGCAAGGCTCCCGTTTCTCCATGGCCTGCCCTGCATTTCTGGTTTTGACACTTTATTCAGCATGGTCCTTTTGACCGATGGGAAGCGAGACTTCTTTGTAGCGCTGATTTGCCTTTCCAGGTTGCTTGGTTGGCCAAAAAGGGCGTATGCGTTTTTTCCTGAATATATTCAGGAAAAAACGCATACGCCCTTTTTGGCCAAGGGCATCATTGTCGAGGTTTTGCCGCTTTTCCTGTGCTTTAAAGGCGATTCGAATCTACCTCCTGAAATCAGTTTCCTGCAATTCTGCCTTGCTTTCAAATCCTCTTCGTTGCCTTCCCTCAATATATTTGTGGACGAGAGTTATCAGTTATAACTCTGCAGGTTTGTGAATTGCAGTGCCCCTGAGCTCCATTTTTCAACTCGCTTTTTTGGGAGCTGGCCGCAAAAGCGCAGGATTGCTTCAGGCCCTATTCTGGTTCCGGGCGGCAGGCTGAGCCTGTGGTTAATTCTTCTTCCTGATGGGAAAATAGAGTGACCTGTGCCTGCCCCAACTTCTTGAGCTAGTCTCTCATTGTTTCACCCTCTTCCCGTTCATCCTCAGGACAAATGGCAACCTGGACGGAACAGGAGGTTAAAGGTGCTGATTCTCCAAGGAGGGAGATTGCTAGTAAAGCGGCTGGAATGGCGAACCCGAGCACAATGAGATGAGAAATGAGGTGCGTTTTAGAAACCTTTCCCGATCACACGGTGTACCACCTTCTGGGTGTCTCATGCATGTTTTCGATGTAGGAAGATGCCCTTGAACCTGGAGATTTGGGACCCATGGGATGGGTACCACGCAGTATTACTTTAAAGGGTCTGCGTTTGCTCACCCAACCTCGCCAAACCTCTCAGCCCCAAGAGTGTTCACCCTTATGTCTCAATCAGCAGTGGGTCTAGATATGGTCAATCCAGGTGGCATCACAGCCCCTGAACGAATTTTGTAAGAATTTCTCTCTTTTTCACTGTCTTTGTTTCACGGCTTTTTAAAAGTAGTTGATTTTTATAATGGGGTTTAGCTGCTTTTCACTGCTGTGTTTAGGCCGCTTTACACCCACTTGACTCACTTACAGAGGGATATCAACACATAGGTTTTAAGATTCTTACTAGTCAGATATATTCTTGGGCGTTGAATAGGGGGTGTTGAGTCAAGTTCACTGAGCAAGGAGTAGGTCTTGTCTATTACATATTGGGTTTATGGAACGGTATCGGAGCTAATTTGAAACCCTTCTTTTACGCATCTCCCCACCTCCCCTTTCCCGTTGAGCAGCCATAGTGTGTTTTCTAAACGTGTGGCTCTGTTCTGTTTTGTAGTTCAGTTCCAGTGTAGCGGTTTTTACATTCCCTCTATAAGTGATATCTTATGATAAGTGTCGTTTTCTGTTTGACTTATTTCACTTAGAATCGTCGTACCTAAATCCACTCATCATGCTGCCACTAGCCTTATGACGTTGATTTCATGGCTGAGTGATATTCCATTGTACATAAGGACCAAAACGTCTTTATCCATTTTTCTCTTTCCTGGGATATTTAAGGAGTAACGAAGTGGAGGTTCTTGTCAGCAGAGCAGCCCTAAACTTTGGGGTGCCTGTGTCTTGCTGATTTTTAGTTTTCCCAATTTATACGCCCATGAGTGGAAGTGCCCTTCGCTCTCTAAGCTGCGTTTTTTAGGTGTTTCAGGACACACCGTACACTTCTCCAGAGTGGCTGTTGGCAATTTACCTCCCGCCCATCAGCGTAGCAAGGCTCCCGTTTCTCCATGGCCTGCCCTGCATTTCTGGTTTTGACACTTTATTCAGCATGGTCCTTTTGACCGATGGGAAGCGAGACTTCTTTGTAGCGCTGATTTGCCTTTTCAGGTTGGTTGGTTGGCCAAAAAGGGCGTATGCGTTTTTTCCTGAATATATTCAGGAAAAAACGCATACGCCCTTTTTGGCCAAGGGCATCATTGTCGAGGTTTTGCCGCTTTTCCTGTGCTTTAAAGGCGATTCGAATCTACCTCCTGAAATCAGTTTCCTGCAATTCTGCCTTGCTTTCAAATCCTCTTCGTTGCCTTCCCTCAATATATTTGTGGACGAGAGTTATCAGTTATAACTCTGCAGGTTTGTGAATTGCAGTGCCCCTGAGCTCCATTTTTCAACTCGCTTTTTTGGGAGCTGGCCGCAAAAGCGCAGGATTGCTTCAGGCCCTATTCTGGTTCCGGGCGGCAGGCTGAGCCTGTGGTTAATTCTTCTTCCTGATGGGAAAATAGAGTGACCTGTGCCTGCCCCAAATTCTTGAGCTAGTCTCTCATTGTTTCGCCCTCTTCCCGTTCATCCTCAGGACAAATGGCAACCTGGACGGAACAGGAGGTTAAAGGTGCTGATTCTCCAAGGAGGGAGATTGCTAGTAAAGCGGCTGGAATGGCGAACCCGAGCACAAGGACATGAGAAATGAGGTGCGTTTTAGAAACCTTTCCCGATCACACGGTGTATCATCTTCTGGGTGTCTCATGCATGTTTTCGATGTAGGAAGATGCCCTTGAACCTGGAGATTTGGGACCCATGGGATGGGTACCACGCAGTATTACTTTAAAGGGTCTGCGTTTGCTCACCCAACCTCACCAAACCTCTCAGCCCCAAGAGTGTTCACCCTTATGTCTCAATCAGCAGTGGGTCTAGATATGGTCAATCCAGGTGGCATCACAGCCCCTGAACGAATTTTGTAAGAATTTCTCTCTCTTTCACTGTCATTGTTTCACGGGTTTTTAAAAGTAGTTGATTTTTATAATGGGGTTTAGCTGCTTTTCACTGCTGTGTTTAGGCCGCTTTACACCCACTTGACTCACTTACAGAGGGATATCAACACATAGGTTTTAAGATTCTTACTAGTCAGATATATTCTTGGGCGTTGAATAGGGGGTTTTGAGTCAAGTTCACTGAGCAAGGAGTAGGTCTTGTCTATTACATATTGGGTTTATGGAACGGTATCTGAGCTATTTTGAAACCCTTCTTTTACGCATCACCCCACCTCACCTTTCCCGTTAAGCAGCCATAGTGTGTTTTCTAAACGTGTGACTCTGTTCTGTTTTGTAATTCAGTTCAAGTGTAGCGGTTTTTACATTCCCTCTATAAGTGATATCTTATGATAAGTGTCGTTTTCTGTTTGACTTATTTCACTTAGAATCGTCGTACCTATATCCACTCATCATGCTGCCACTAGCCTTATGACGTTGATTTCATGGCTGAGTGATATTCCATTGTACATAAGGACCACAACGTCTTTATCCATTTTTCTCTTTCCTGGGATATTTCAGGTATAAGGAAGTGGAGGTTCTTGTCAGCAGAGCAGCCCTAAACTTTGGGGTGCCTGTGTCTTGCTGATTTTTAGTTTTCCAATTTATACGCCCATGAGTGGAAGTGCCCTATGCTCTCTAAGCTGCGTTTTTTAGGTGTTTCAGGACACACCGTACACTTCTCCAGAGTGGCTGTTGGCAATTTACCTCCCGCCCATCAGCGTAGCAAGGCTCCCGTTTCTCCATGGCCTGCCCTGCATTTCTGGTTTTGACACTTTATTCAGCATGGTCCTTTTGACCGATGGGAAGCGAGACTTCTTTGTAGCGCTGATTTGCCTTTCCAGGTTGCTTGGTTGGCCAAAAAGGGCGTATGCGTTTTTTCCTGAATATATTCAGGAAAAAACGCATACGCCCTTTTTGGCCAAGGGCATCATTGTCGAGGTTTTGCCGCTTTTCCTGTGCTTTAAAGGCGATTCGAATCTACCTCCTGAAATCAGTTTCCTGCAATTCTGCCTTGTTTTCAAATCCTCTTCGTTGCCTTCCCTCAATATATTTGTGGACGAGAGTTATCAGTTATAACTCTGCAGGTTTGTGAATTGCAGTGCCCCTGAGCTCCATTTTTCAACTCGCTTTTTTGGGAGCTGGCCGCAAAAGCGCAGGATTGCTTCAGGCCCTATTCTGGTTCCGGGCGGCAGGCTGAGCCTGTGGTTAATTCTTCTTCCTGATGGGAAAATAGAGTGACCTGTGCCTGCCCCAACTTCTTGAGCTAGTCTCTCATTGTTTCACCCTCTTCCCGTTCATCCTCAGGACAAATGGCAACCTGGACGGAACAGGAGGTTAAAGGTGCTGATTCTCCAAGGAGGGAGATTGCTAGTAAAGCGGCTGGAATGGCGAACCCGAGCACAAGGAGATGAGAAATGACGTGCGTTTTAGAAACCTTTCCCGATCACACGGTGTACCATCTTCTGGGTGTCTCATGCATGTTTTCGATGTAGGAAAATGCCCTTGAACCTGGAGATTTGGGACCCATGGGATGGGCACCACGCAGTATTACTTTAAAGGGTCTGTGTTTGCTCACCCAACCTCACCAAACCTCTCAGCCCCAAGAGTGTTCACACTTATGTCTCAATCAGCAGTGGGTCTAGATATGGTCAATCCAGGTGGCATCACAGCCCCTGAACGAATTTTGTAAGAATTTCTCTCTCTTTCACTGTCTTTGTTTCACGGCTTTTTAAAAGTAGTTGATTTTTATAATGGGGTTTAGCTGCTTTTCACTGCTGTGTTTAGGCCGCTTTACACCCACTTGACTCACTTACAGAGGGATATCAACACATAGGTTTTAAGATTCTTACTAGTCAGATATATTCTTGGGCGTTGAATAGGGGGTGTTGAGTCCAGTTCACTGAGCAAGGAGTAGGTCTTGTCTATTACATATTGGGTTTATGGAACGGTATCTGAGCTAATTTGAAACCCTTGTTTTATGCGTCACCCCACCTCACCTTTCCCGATAAGCAGCCATAGTGTGGTTTCTAAACGTGTGACTCTGTTCTGTTTTGTAATTCAGTTCAAGTGTAGCGGTTTTTACATTCCCTCTATAAGTGATATCTTATCATAGGTGTCTCTTTCTGTGTGACTTATTTCACTTAGAATCGTAGTACCTAAATCCACTCATCATGCTGCTACTAGCCTTATGACGTTGAGTTCATGGCTGAGTGATATTCCATTGTACATAAGGACCACAACGTCTTTATCCATTTTTCTCTTTCCTGGGATATTTAAGGTGTATCGATGTGGAGGTTCTTGTAAACAGAGCAACCCTAAACTTTGGGGTGCCTGTGTCTTGCTGATTTTCAGTTTTCCCAATTTATACGCCCATGAGTGGAAGTGCCCTATGCTCTGTAAGCTGAGTTTTTTAGATGTTTCAGGACACACCGTACACTTCTCCAGAGTGGCTGTTGGCAATTGACATCCCACCCATCAGCGTAGCAAGGTTCCCGTTTCTCCATGGCCTGTCCTGCATTCCTGGTTTTGACACTTTATTCAGCATGCCCCTTTTGACCGATGGGAAGCGAGACTTCTTTGTAGCGCTGATTTGCCTTTCCAGGTTGCTTGGTTGGCCAAAAAGGGCGTATGCGTTTTTTCCTGAATATATTCAGGAAAAAACGCATACGCCCTTTTTGGCCAAGGGCATCATTGCCGAGGTTTTGCCGCTTTTCCTGTGCTTTAAAGGCGATTCGAATCTACCTCCTGCAATCTGTTTCCTGCAATTCTGCCTTGCTTTCAAATCCTCTTCGTTGCCTTCCCTCAATATATTTGTGGACGAGAGTTATCATTTATAACTCTGCAGGTTTGTGAATTGCAGTGCCCCTGAGCTCCACTTTTCAACTCGCTTTCTTGGGAGCTGGCCGCAAAAGCGCAGGATTGCTTCAGGCCCTATTCTGGTTAAGGGCGGCAGGCTGAGCCTGTGGTTAATTCTTCTTCCTGATGGGAAAACAGAGTGACCTGTGCCTGTCCCAACACCTAGAGCTAGTCTCTCATTGGTTCCCCCTCTTCCCGTTCATCCTCAGAACAAATGGCAACCTGTACGGAACAGGAGGTGAAAGGTGCTGATTCTCCAAGGAGGGAGATTGCTAGTAAAGCAGTTGGAATGGCGAACCCGAGCACAAGGAGATGAGAAATGAGGTGCGTTTTAGAAACCTTTCCCGATCACACGGTGTACCATCTTCTGGGTTTCTCCTGCATGTTTTCGATGTAGGAAGATGCCCTTGAACCTGGAGATTTGGGACCCATGGGATGGGTACCACGCAGTATTACTTTAAAGGGTCTGCGTTTGCTCACCCAACCTCACCAATCCTCTCAGCCCCAAGGGTGTTCACCCTTATGTCTCAATCAGCAGTGGGTCTAGATATGGTCAATCCAGGTGGCATCACAGCCCCTGAACGAATTTTGTAAGAATTTGTCTCTCTTTCACTGTCTTTGTTTCACGGGTTTTTAAAAGTAGTTGATTTTTATAATGGGGTTTAGCTGCTTTTCACTGCTGTGTTTAGGCCGCTTTACACCCACTTGACTCACTTACAGAGGGATATCAACACATAGGTTTTAAGATTCTTACTAGTCAGATATATTCTTGGGCGTTGAATAGAGGGTGTTGAGTCCAGTTCACTGAGCAAGGAGTAGGTCTTGTCTATTACATATTGGGTTTATGGAACGGTATCTGAGCTAATTTGAAACCTTTGTTTTATGCATCACCCCACCTCACCTTTCCCGTTAAGCAGCCATAGTGTGTTTTCTAAACGTGTGAATCTGTTCTGTTTTGTAATTCAGTTCAAGTGTAGCGGTTTTTACATTCCCTCTATAAGTGATATCTTATCATAGGTGTCTCTTTCTGTGTGACTTATTTCACTTAGAATCGTAGTACCTAAATCCACTCATCATGCTGCTACTACCCTTATGACGTTGAGTTCATGGCTGAGTGATATTCCATTGTACATAAGGACCACAACATCTTTATCCATTTTTCTCTTTTCTGGGATATTTAAGGTGTATCGATGTGGAGGTTCTTGTCAACAGAGCAACCCTAAACTTTGGGGTGCCTGTGTCTTGCTGATTTTCAGTTTTCCCAATTTATACGCCCATGAGTGGAAGTGCCCTATGCTCTGTAAGCTGAGTTTTTTAGATGTTTCAGGACACACCGAACACTTCTCCAGAGTGGCTGTTGGCAATTGACATCCCACCCATCAGCGTAGCAAGGTTCCCGTTTCTCCATGGCCTGTCCTGCATTCCTGGTTTTGACACTTTATTCAGCATGGCCCTTTTGACCGATGGGAAGCGAGACTTCTTTGTAGCGCTGATTTGCCTTCCAGGTTGCTTGGTTGGCCAAAAAGGGCGTATGCGTTTTTTCCTGAATATATTCAGGAAAAAACGCATACGCCCTTTTTGGCCAAGGGCATCATTGTCGAGGTTTTGCCGCTTTTCCTGTGCTTTAAAGGCGATTCGAATCTACCTCCTGCAATCTGTTTCCTGCAATTCTGCCTTGCTTTCAAATCCTCTTCGTTGCCTTCCCTCAATATATTTGTGGACGAGAGTTATCATTGATAACTCTGCAGGTTTGTGAATTGCAGTGCCCCTGAGCTACGTTTTTCAACTCGCATTTTTGGGAGCAGGCCGCAAAAGCGCAAGATTGCTTCAGGCCCTATTCTGGTTCCGGGGGGGCAGGCTGAGCCTGTTGTTAATTCTTCTTCCTGATGGGAAAATAGAGTGACCTGTGCCTGTCCCAACACCTAGAGCTAGTCTCTCATTGGTTCCCCCTCTTCCCGTTCATCCTCAGGACAAATGGCTACCTGTACGGAACAGGAGGTGAAAGGTGCTGATTCTCCAATGAGGGAGATTCCTAGTAAAGGGGTTGGAATGGCGAACCCGAGCACAAGGAGATGAGAAATGAGGTGCGTTTTGGAAACCTTTCCCGATCACACGGTGTACCATCTTCTGGGTTTCTCATGCATGTTTTCGATGTAGGAAGATGCCCTTGAACCTGGAGATTTGGGACCCATGGGATGGGTACCCCGCAGTATTACTTTAAAGGGTCTGCGTTTGCTCACCCAACCTCACCAAAACTCTAAGGCGCAAGAGTGTCCACTCTTATGTCTCAATCAGCTGTGGGTCTAGATATGGTCAATCCAGGTGGCATCACAGCCCCTGAACGAATTTTGTAAGAATTTCTCTCTCTTTCACTGTCTTTGTTTCACGGAGTTTTAAAAGTAATTGAATTTAATAATGGCGTTTAGCTGCGTTTCACTGCTGTGTTTATGCCGCTTTACACCCACTTCACTCACTTACAGAGAGATATCAATACATAGGTTTTAAGATTCTTACTAGTCAGATATATTCTTGGGCGTTGAATAGGGGGTGTTGAGTCCAGTTCACTGAGCAAGGAGTAGGTCTTGTCTATTACATATTGGGTTTACGGAACGGTATCTGAGCTATTTTGAAACCCTTGTTTTATGCGTCACCCCACCTCACCTTTCCCGATAAGCAGCCATAGTGTGGTTTCTAAACGTGTGACTCTGTTCTGTTTTGTAATTCAGTTCAAGTGTAGCGGTTTTTACATTCCCTCTATAAGTGATATCTTATCATAGGTGTCTCTTTCTGTGTGACTTATTTCACTTAGAATCGTAGTACCTAAATCCACTCATCATGCTGCTACTAGCCTTATGACGTTGAGTTCATGGCTGAGTGATATTCCATTGTACATAAGGACCACAACGTCTTTATCCATTTTTCTCTTTCCTGGGATATTTAAGGTGTATCGATGTGGAGGTTCTTGTCAACAGAGCAACCCTAAACTTTGGGGTGCCTGTGTCTTGCTGATTTTCAGTTTTCCCAATTTATACGCCCATGAGTGGAAGTGCCCTATGCTCTGTAAGCTGAGTTTTTTAGATGTTTCAGGACACACCGTACACTTCTCCAGAGTGGCTGTTGGCAATTGACATCCCACCCATCAGCGTAGCAAGGTTCCCGTTTCTCCATGGCCTGTCCTGCATTCCTGGTTTTGACACTTTATTCAGCATGCCCCTTTTGACCGATGGGAAGCGAGACTTCTTTGTAGCGCTGCTTTGCCTTTCCAGGTTGCTTGGTTGGCCAAAAAGGGCGTATGCGTTTTTTCCTGAATATATTCAGGAAAAAACGCATACGCCCTTTTTGGCCAAGGGCATCATTGCCGAGGTTTTGCCGCTTTTCCTGTGCTTTAAAGGCGATTCGAATCTACCTCCTGCAATCTGTTTCCTGCAATTCTGCCTTGCTTTCAAATCCTCTTCGTTGCCTTCCCTCAATATATTTGTGGACGAGAGTTATCATTTATAACTCTGCAGATTTGTGAATTGCAGTGCCCCTGAGCTCCACTTTTCAACTCGCTTTCTTGGGAGCAGGCCGCAAAAGCGCAGGATTGCTTCAGGCCCTATTCTGGTTCCGGGCGGCAGGCTGAGCCTGTGGTTAATTCTTCTTCCTGATGGGAAAACAGAGTGACCTGTGCCTGTCCCAACACCTAGAGCTAGTCTCTCATTGGTTCCCCCTCTTCCCGTTCATCCTCAGAACAAATGGCAACCTGTACGGAACAGGAGGTGAAAGGTGCTGATTCTCCAAAGAGGGAGATTGCTAGTAAAGCAGTTGGAATGGCGAACCCGAGCACAAGGAGATGAGAAATGAGGTGCGTTTTAGAAACCTTTCCCGATCACACGGTGTACCATCTTCTGGGTTTCTCCTGCATGTTTTCGATGTAGGAAGATGCCCTTGAACCTGGAGATTTGGGACCCATGGGATGGGTACCACGCAGTATTACTTTAAAGGGTCTGCGTTTGCTCACCCAACCTCACCAATCCTCTCAGCCCCAAGAGTGTTCACCCTTATGTCTCAATCAGCAGTGGGTCTAGATATGGTCAATCCAGGTGGCATCACAGCCCCTGAACGAATTTTGTAAGAATTTGTCTCTCTTTCACTGTCTTTGTTTCACGGGTTTTTAAAAGTAGTTGATTTTTATAATGGGGTTTAGCTGCTTTTCACTGCTGTGTTTAGGCCGCTTTACACCCACTTGACTCACTTACAGAGGGATATCAACACATAGGTTTTAAGATTCTTACTAGTCAGATATATTCTTGGGCGTTGAATAGAGGGTGTTGAGTCCAGTTCACTGAGCAAGGAGTAGGTCTTGTCTATTACATATTGGGTTTATGGAACGGTATCTGAGCTAATTTGAAACATTTGTTTTATGCATCACCCCACCTCACCTTTCCCGTTAAGCAGCCATAGTGTGTTTTCTAAACGTGTGAATCTGTTCTGTTTTGTAATTCAGTTCAAGTGTAGCGGTTTTTACATTCCCTCTATAAGTGATATCTTATCATAGGTGTCTCTTTCTGTGTGACTTATTTCACTTAGAATCGTAATACCTAAATCCACTCATCATGCTGCTAGTAGCCTTATGACGTTGATTTCATGGCTGAGTGATATTCCATTGTACATAAGGACCACAACATCTTTATCCATTTTTCTCTTTTCTGGGATATTTAAGGTGTATCGATGTGGAGGTTCTTGTCAACAGAGCAACCCTAAACTTTGGGGTGCCTGTGTCTTGCTGATTTTCAGTTTTCCCAATTTATACGCCCATGAGTGGAAGTGCCCTATGCTCTGTAAGCTGAGTTTTTTAGATGTTTCAGGACACACCGTACACTTCTCCAGAGTGGCTGTTGGCAATTGACATCCCACCCATCAGCGTAGCAAGGTTCCCGTTTCTCCATGGCCTGTCCTGCATTCCTGGTTTTGACACTTTATTCAGCATGGCCCTTTTGACCGATGGGAAGCGAGACTTCTTTGTAGCGCTGATTTGCCTTCCAGGTTGCTTGGTTGGCCAAAAAGGGCGTATGCGTTTTTTCCTGAATATATTCAGGAAAAAACGCATACGCCCTTTTTGGCCAAGGGCATCATTGTCGAGGTTTTGCCGCTTTTCCTGTGCTTTAAAGGCGATTCGAATCTACCTCCTGCAATCTGTTTCCTGCAATTCTGCCTTGCTTTCAAATCCTCTTCGTTGCCTTCCCTCAATATATTTGTGGACGAGAGTTATCATTGATAACTCTGCAGGTTTGTGAATTGCAGTGCCCCTGAGCTACGTTTTTCAACTCGCATTTTTGGGAGCAGGCCGCAAAAGCGCAAGATTGCTTCAGGCCCTATTCTGGTTCCGGGGGGGCAGGCTGAGCCTGTGGTTAATTCTTCTTCCTGATGGGAAAATAGAGTGACCTGTGCCTGTCCCAACACCTAGAGCTAGTCTCTCATTGGTTCCCCCTCTTCCCGTTCATCCTCAGGACAAATGGCTACCTGTACGGAACAGGAGGTGAAAGGTGCTGATTCTCCAAGGAGGGAGATTGCTAGTAAAGGGGTTGGAATGGCGAACCCGAGCACAAGGAGATGAGAAATGAGGTGCGTTTTGGAAACCTTTCCCGATCACACGGTGTACCATCTTCTGGGTTTCTCATGCATGTTTTCGATGTAGGAAGATGCCCTTGAACCTGGAGATTTGGGACCCATGGGATGGGTACCCCGCAGTATTACTTTAAAGGGTCTGCGTTTGCTCACCCAACCTCACCAAAACTCTAAGGCGCAAGAGTGTCCACTCTTATGTCTCAATCAGCTGTGGGTCTAGATATGGTCAATCCAGGTGGCATCACAGCCCCTGAACGAATTTTGTAAGAATTTCTCTCTCTTTCACTGTCTTTGTTTCACGGAGTTTTAAAAGTAATTGAATTTAATAATGGCGTTTAGCTGCGTTTCACTGCTGTGTTTATGACGCTTTACACCCACTTCACTCACTTACAGAGAGATATCAATACATAGGTTTTAAGATTCTTACTAGTCAGATATATTCTTGGGCGTTGAATAGGGGGTGTTGAGTCCAGTTCACTGAGCAAGGAGTAGGTCTTGTCTATTACATATTGGGTTTACGGAACGGTATCTGAGCTATTTTGAAACCCTTGTTTTATGCGTCACCCCACCTCACCTTTCCCGATAAGCAGCCATAGTGTGGTTTCTAAACGTGTGACTCTGTTCTGTTTTGTAATTCAGTTCAAGTGTAGCGGTTTTTACATTCCCTCTATAAGTGATATCTTATCATAGGTGTCTCTTTCTGTGTGACTTATTTCACTTAGAATCGTAGTACCTAAATCCACTCATCATGCTGCTACTAGCCTTATGACGTTGAGTTCATGGCTGAGTGATATTCCATTGTACATAAGGACCACAACGTCTTTATCCATTTTTCTCTTTCCTGGGATATTTAAGGTGTATCGATGTGGAGGTTCTTGTCAACAGAGCAACCCTAAACTTTGGGGTGCCTGTGTCTTGCTGATTTTCAGTTTTCCCAATTTATACGCCCATGAGTGGAAGTGCCCTATGCTCTGTAAGCTGAGTTTTTTAGATGTTTCAGGACACACCGTACACTTCTCCAGAGTGGCTGTTGGCAATTGACATCCCACCCATCAGCGTAGCAAGGTTCCCGTTTCTCCATGGCCTGTCCTGCATTCCTGGTTTTGACACTTTATTCAGCATGCCCCTTTTGACCGATGGGAAGCGAGACTTCTTTGTAGCGCTGATTTGCCTTTCCAGGTTGCTTGGTTGGCCAAAAAGGGCGTATGCGTTTTTTCCTGAATATATTCAGGAAAAAACGCATACGCCCTTTTTGGCCAAGGGCATCATTGCCGAGGTTTTGCCGCTTTTCCTGTGCTTTAAAGGCGATTCGAATCTACCTCCTGCAATCTGTTTCCTGCAATTCTGCCTTGCTTTCAAATCCTCTTCGTTGCCTTCCCTCAATATATTTGTGGACGAGAGTTATCATTTATAACTCTGCAGGTTTGTGAATTGCAGTGCCCCTGAGCTCCACTTTTCAACTCGCTTTCTTGGGAGCTGGCCGCAAAAGCGCAGGATTGCTTCAGGCCCTATTCTGGTTCCGGGCGGCAGGCTGAGCCTGTGGTTAATTCTTCTTCCTGATGGGAAAACAGAGTGACCTGTGCCTGTCCCAACACCTAGAGCTAGTCTCTCATTGGTTCCCCCTCTTCCCGTTCATCCTCAGAACAAATGGCAACCTGTACGGAACAGGAGGTGAAAGGTGCTGATTCTCCAAGGAGGGAGATTGCTAGTAAAGCAGTTGGAATGGTGAACCCGAGCACAAGGAGATGAGAAATGAGGTGCGTTTTAGAAACCTTTCCCGATCACACGGTGTACCATCTTCTGGGTTTCTCCTGCATGTTTTCGATGTAGGAAGATGCCCTTGAACCTGGAGATTTGGGACCCATGGGATGGGTACCACGCAGTATTACTTTAAAGGGTCTGCGTTTGCTCACCCAACCTCACCAATCCTCTCAGCCCCAAGAGTGTTCACCCTTATGTCTCAATCAGCAGTGGGTCTAGATATGGTCAATCCAGGTGGCATCACAGCCCCTGAACGAATTTTGTAAGAATTTGTCTCTCTTTCACTGTCTTTGTTTCACGGGTTTTTAAAAGTAGTTGATTTTTATAATGGGGTTTAGCTGCTTTTCACTGCTGTGTTTAGGCCGCTTTACACCCACTTGACTCACTTACAGAGGGATATCAACACATAGGTTTTAAGATTCTTACTAGTCAGATATATTCTTGCGCGTTGAATAGAGGGTGTTGAGTCCAGTTCACTGAGCAAGGAGTAGGTCTTGTCTATTACATATTGGGTTTATGGAACGGTATCTGAGCTAATTTGAAACCTTTGTTTTATGCATCACCCCACCTCACCTTTCCCGTTAAGCAGCCATAGTGTGTTTTCTAAACGTGTGAATCTGTTCTGTTTTGTAATTCAGTTCAAGTGTAGCGGTTTTTACATTCCCTCTATAAGTGATATCTTATGATAAGTGTCTTTTTCTGTGTGACTATTTCACTTAGAATCGTCGTACCTAAATCCACTCCTCATGCTGCTACTAGCCTTATGACGTTGATGTCATGGCTGAGTGATATTCCATTGTACATAAGGACCACAACTTCTTTATCCATTTTTCTCTTTCCTGGGATATTTAAGGTGTAATGAAGTAGAGGTTCTTGTCAACAGAGCAGCCCTAATCTTTGGGGTGCCTGTGTCTTGCTGATTTTTAGTTTTCCCAATTTATACGCCCATGAGTGGAAGTGCCCTATGCTCTCTAAGCTGAGTTTTTTAGGTGTTTCAGGAAACACCGTACACTTCTCCAGAGTGGCTGTTGGCAATTTACATCCCGCCCATCAGCGTAGCAAGGCTCCCGTTTCTCCATGGCCTGTCCTGCATTCCTGGTTTTGACACTTTATTCAGCATGGCCCTTTTGACCGATGGGAAGCGAGACCTCTTTGTAGCGCTGATTTGCCTTTCCAGGTTGCTTGGTTGGCCAAAAAGGGCGTATGCGTTTTTTCCTGAATATATTCAGGAAAAAACGCATACGCCCTTTTTGGCCAAGGGCATCATTGCCGAGGTTTTGCCGCTTTTCCTGTGCTTTAAAGGCGATTCGAATCTACCTCCTGCAATCTGTTTCCTGCAATTCTGCCTTGCTTTCAAATCCTCTTCGTTGCCTTCCCTCAATATATTTGTGGACGAGAGTTATCAATTGATAACTCTGCAGGTTTGTGAATTGCAGTGCCCCTGGGCTACGTTTTTCAACTCGCATTTTTGTGAGCAGGCCGCAAAAGAGCAGGATTGCTTCAGGCCCTATTCTGGTTCCGGGGGGGCAGGCTGAGCCTGTGGTTAATTCTTCTTCCTGATGGGAAAATAGAGTGACCTGTGCCTGTCCCAACACCTAGAGCTAGTCTCTCATTGGTTCCCCCTCTTCCCGTTCATCCTCAGGACAAATGGCTACCTGTACGGAACAAGAGGTGAAAGGTGCTGATTCTCCAAGGAGGGAGATTGCTAGTAAAGGGGTTGGAATGGCGAACCCGAGCACAAGGAGATGAGAAATGAGGTGCGTTTTGGAAACCTTTCCCGATCACACGGTGTACCATCTTCTGGGTTTCTCATGCATGTTTTCGATGTAGGAAGATGCCCTTGAACCTGGAGATTTGGGACCCATGGGATGGGTACCCCGCAGTATTACTTTAAAGGGTCTGCGTTTGCTCACCCAACCTCACCAAAACTCTAAGGCGCAAGAGTGTCCACTCTTATGTCTCAATCAGCTGTGGGTCTAGATATGGTCAATCCAGGTGGCATCACAGCCCCTGAACGAATTTTGTAAGAATTTCTCTCTCTTTCACTGTCTTTGTTTCACGGAGTTTTAAAAGTAATTGAATTTAATAATGGCGTTTAGCTGCTTTTCACTGCTGTGTTTAGGCCGCTTTACACCCACTTGACTCACTTACAGAGGGATATCAACACATAGGTTTTAAGATTCTTACTAGTCAGATATATTCTTGGGCGTTGAATAGGGGGTGTTGAGTCAAGTTCACTGAGCAAGGAGTAGGTCTTGTCTATTACATATTGGGTTTATGGAACGGTATCTGAGCTAATTTGAAACCCTTCTTTTACGCATCACCCCACCTCACCTTTCCCGTTAAGCAGCCATAGTGTGTTTTCTAAACGTGTGGCTCTGTTCTGTTTTGTAATTCAGTTCCAGTGTAGCGGTTTTTACATTCCCTCTATAAGTGATATCTGATGATAAGTGTCGTTTTCTGTTTGACTTATTTCACTTAGAATCGTCGTACCTAAATCCACTCATCATGCTGCCACTAGCCTTATGACGTTGATTTCATGGCTGAGTGATATTCCATTGTACATAAGGACCACAACGTCTTTATCCATTTTTCTCTTTCCTGGGATATTTAAGGAGTAACGAAGTGGAGGTTCTTGTCAGCAGAGCAGCCCTAAACTTTGGGGTGCCTGTGTCTTGCTGATTTTTAGTTTTCCCAATTTATACGCCCATGAGTGGAAATGCCCTATGCTCTCTAAGCTGCGTTTTTTAGGTGTTTCAGGACACACCGTACACTTCTCCAGAGTGGCTGTTGCCAATTTACATCCCGCCCATCAGCGTAGCAAGGCTCCCGTTTCTCCATGGCCTGCCCTGCATTTCTGGTTTTGACACTTTATTCAGCATGGTCCTTTTGACCGATGGGAAGCGAGACTTCTTTGTAGCGCTGATTTGCCTTTCCAGGTTGCTTGGTTGGCCAAAAAGGGCGTATGCGTTTTTTCCTGAATATATTCAGGAAAAAACGCATACGCCCTTTTTGGCCAAGGGCATCATTGTCGAGGTTTTGCCGCTTTTCCTGTGTTTTAAAGGCGATTCGAATCTACCTCCTGAAATCAGTTTCCTGCAATTCTGCCTTGCTTTCAAATCCTCTTCGTTGCCTTCCCTCAATATATTTGTGGACGAGAGTTATCAGTTATAACTCTGCAGGTTTGTGAATTGCAGTGCCCCTGAGCTCCATTTTTCAACTCGCTTTTTTGGGAGCTGGCCGCAAAAGCGCAGGATTGCTTCAGGCCCTATTCTGGTTCCGGGCGGCAGGCTGAGCCTGTGGTTAATTCTTCTTCCTGATGGGAAAATAGACTGACCTGTGCCTGCCCTAACTTCTTGAGCTAGTCTCTCATTGTTTCGCCCTCTTCCCGTTCATCCTCAGGACAAATGGCAACCTGGACGGAACAGGAGGTTAAAGGTGCTGATTCTCCAAGGAGGGAGATTGCTAGTAAAGCGGCTGGAATGGCGAACCCGAGCACAAGGAGATGAGAAATGAGGTGCGTTTTAGAAACCTTTCCCGATCACACGGTGTACCACCTTCTGGGTGTCTCATGCATGTTTTTGATGTAGGAAGATACCCTTGAACCTGGAGATTTGGGACCCATGGGATGGGTACCACGCAGTATTACTTTAAAGGGTCTGCGTTTGCTCACCCAACCTCGCCAAACCTCTCAGCCCCAAGAGTGTTCACCCTTATGTCTCAATCAGCAGTGGGTCTAGATATGGTCAATCCAGGTGGCATCACAGCCCCTGAACGAATTTTGTAAGAATTTCTCTCTTTTTCACTGTCTTTGTTTCACGGCTTTTTAAAAGTAGTTGATTTTTATAATGGGGTTTAGCTGCTTTTCACTGCTGTGTTTAGGCCGCTTTACACCCACTTGACTCACTTACAGAGGGATATCAACACATAGGTTTTAAGATTCTTACTAGTCAGATATATTCTTGGGCGTTGAATAGGGGGTGTTGAGTCCAGTTCACTGAGCAAGGAGTAGGTCTTGTCTATTACATATTGGGTTTATGGAACGGTATCTGAGCTAATTTGAAACCCTTCTTTTACGCATCTCCCCACCTCCCCTTTCCCGTTAAGCAGCCATAGTGTGTTTTCTAAACGAGTGGCTCTGTTCTGTTTTGTAGTTCAGTTCCAGTGTAGTGGTTTTTACATTCCCTCTATAAGTGATATCTTATGATAAGTGTCGTTTTCTGTTTGACTTATTTCACTTAGAATCGTCGTACCTAAATCAACTCATCATGCTGCCACTAGCCTTATGACGTTGATTTCATGGCTGAGTGATATTCCATTGTACATAAGGACCACAACGTCTTTATCCATTTTTCTCTTTCCTGAGATATTTAAGGAGTAACGAAGTGGAGGTTCTTGTCAGCAGAGCAGCCCTAAACTTTGGGGTGCCTGTGTCTTGCTGATTTTTAGTTTTCCCAATTTATACGCCCATGAGTGGAAGTGCCCTTCGCTCTCTAAGCTGCGTTTTTTAGGTGTTTCAGGACACACCGTACACTTCTCCAGAGTGGCTGTTGGCAATTTACCTCCCGCCCATCAGCGTAGCAAGGCTCCCGTTTCTCCATGGCCTGCCCTGCATTTCTGGTTTTGACACTTTATTCAGCATGGTCCTTTTGACCGATGGGAAGCGAGACTTCTTTGTAGCGCTGATTTGCCTTTCCAGGTTGCTTGGTTGGCCAAAAAGGGCGTATGCGTTTTTTCCTGAATATATTCAGGAAAAAACGCATACGCCCTTTTTGGCCAAGGGCATCATTGTCGAGGTTTTGCCGCTTTTCCTGTGCTTTAAAGGCGATTCGAATCTACCTCCTGAAATCAGTTTCCTGCAATTCTGCCTTGCTTTCAAATCCTCTTCGTTGCCTTCCCTCAATATATTTGTGGACGAGAGTTATCAGTTATAACTCTGCAGGTTTGTGAATTGCAGTGCCCCTGAGCTCCATTTTTCAACTCGCTTTTTTGGGAGCTGGCCGCAAAAGCGCAGGATTGCTTCAGGCCCTATTCTGGTTCCGGGCGGCAGGCTGAGCCTGTGGTTAATTCTTCTTCCTGATGGGAAAATAGAGTGACCTGTGCCTGCCCCAAATTCTTGAGCTAGTCTCTCATTGTTTCGCCCTCTTCCCGTTCATCCTCAGGACAAATGGCAACCTGGACGGAACAGGAGGTTAAAGGTGCTGATTCTCCAAGGAGGGAGATTGCTAGTAAAGCGGCTGGAATGGCGAACCCGAGCACAAGGACATGAGAAATGAGGTGCGTTTTAGAAACCTTTCCCGATCACACGGTGTATCATCTTCTGGGTGTCTCATGCATGTTTTCGATGTAGGAAGATGCCCTTGAACCTGGAGATTTGGGACCCATGGGATGGGTACCACGCAGTATTACTTTAAAGGGTCTGCGTTTGCTCACCCAACCTCACCAAACCTCTCAGCCCCAAGAGTGTTCACCCTTATGTCTCAATCAGCAGTGGGTCTAGATATGGTCAATCCAGGTGGCATCACAGCCCCTGAACGAATTTTGTAAGAATTTCTCTCTCTTTCACTGTCATTGTTTCACGGGTTTTTAAAAGTAGTTGATTTTTATAATGGGGTTTAGCTGCTTTTCACTGCTGTGTTTAGGCCGCTTTACACCCACTTGACTCACTTACAGAGGGATATCAACACATAGGTTTTAAGATTCTTACTAGTCAGATATATTCTTGGGCGTTGAATAGGGGGTTTTGAGTCAAGTTCACTGAGCAAGGAGTAGGTCTTGTCTATTACATATTGGGTTTATGGAACGGTATCTGAGCTAATTTGAAACCCTTCTTTTACGCATCACCCCACCTCACCTTTCCCGTTAAGCAGCCATAGTGTGTTTTCTAAACGTGTGACTCTGTTCTGTTTTGTAATTCAGTTCAAGTGTAGCGGTTTTTACATTCCCTCTATAAGTGATATCTTATGATAAGTGTCGTTTTCTGTTTGACTTATTTCACTTAGAATCGTCGTACCTATATCCACTCATCATGCTGCCACTAGCCTTATGACGTTGATTTCATGGCTGAGTGATATTCCATTGTACATAAGGACCACAACGTCTTTATCCATTTTTCTCTTTCCTGGGATATTTCAGGTATAAGGAAGTGGAGGTTCTTGTCAGCAGAGCAGCCCTAAACTTTGGGGTGCCTGTGTCTTGCTGATTTTTAGTTTTCCAATTTATACGCCCATGAGTGGAAGTGCCCTATGCTCTCTAAGCTGCGTTTTTTAGGTGTTTCAGGACACACCGTACACTTCTCCAGAGTGGCTGTTGGCAATTTACCTCCCGCCCATCAGCGTAGCAAGGCTCCCGTTTCTCCATGGCCTGCCCTGCATTTCTGGTTTTGACACTTTATTCAGCATGGTCCTTTTGACCGATGGGAAGCGAGACTTCTTTGTAGCGCTGATTTGCCTTTCCAGGTTGCTTGGTTGGCCAAAAAGGGCGTATGCGTTTTTTCCTGAATATATTCAGGAAAAAACGCATACGCCCTTTTTGGCCAAGGGCATCATTGTCGAGGTTTTGCCGCTTTTCCTGTGCTTTAAAGGCGATTCGAATCTACCTCCTGAAATCAGTTTCCTGCAATTCTGCCTTGTTTTCAAATCCTCTTCGTTGCCTTCCCTCAATATATTTGTGGACGAGAGTTATCAGTTATAACTCTGCAGGTTTGTGAATTGCAGTGCCCCTGAGCTCCATTTTTCAACTCGCTTTTTTGGGAGCTGGCCGCAAAAGCGCAGGATTGCTTCAGGCCCTATTCTGGTTCCGGGCGGCAGGCTGAGCCTGTGGTTAATTCTTCTTCCTGATGGGAAAATAGAGTGACCTGTGCCTGCCCCAACTTCTTGAGCTAGTCTCTCATTGTTTCACCCTCTTCCCGTTCATCCTCAGGACAAATGGCAACCTGGACGGAACAGGAGGTTAAAGGTGCTGATTCTCCAAGGAGGGAGATTGCTAGTAAAGCGGCTGGAATGGCGAACCCGAGCACAAGGAGATGAGAAATGACGTGCGTTTTAGAAACCTTTCCCGATCACACGGTGTACCATCTTCTGGGTGTCTCATGCATGTTTTCGATGTAGGAAAATGCCCTTGAACCTGGAGATTTGGGACCCATGGGATGGGCACCACGCAGTATTACTTTAAAGGGTCTGTGTTTGCTCACCCAACCTCACCAAACCTCTCAGCCCCAAGAGTGTTCACACTTATGTCTCAATCAGCAGTGGGTCTAGATATGGTCAATCCAGGTGGCATCACAGCCCCTGAACGAATTTTGTAAGAATTTCTCTCTCTTTCACTGTCTTTGTTTCACGGCTTTTTAAAAGTAGTTGATTTTTATAATGGGGTTTAGCTGCTTTTCACTGCTGTGTTTAGGCCGCTTTACACCCACTTGACTCACTTACAGAGGGATATCAACACATAGGTTTTAAGATTCTTACTAGTCAGATATATTCTTGGGCGTTGAATAGGGGGTGTTGAGTCCAGTTCACTGAGCAAGGAGTAGGTCTTGTCTATTACATATTGGGTTTATGGAACGGTATCTGAGCTAATTTGAAACCCTTGTTTTATGCGTCACCCCACCTCACCTTTCCCGATAAGCAGCCATAGTGTGGTTTCTAAACGTGTGACTCTGTTCTGTTTTGTAATTCAGTTCAAGTGTAGCGGTTTTTACATTCCCTCTATAAGTGATATCTTATCATAGGTGTCTCTTTCTGTGTGACTTATTTCACTTAGAATCGTAGTACCTAAATCCACTCATCATGCTGCTACTAGCCTTATGACGTTGAGTTCATGGCTGAGTGATATTCCATTGTACATAAGGACCACAACGTCTTTATCCATTTTTCTCTTTCCTGGGATATTTAAGGTGTATCGATGTGGAGGTTCTTGTCAACAGAGCAACCCTAAACTTTGGGGTGCCTGTGTCTTGCTGATTTTCAGTTTTCCCAATTTATACGCCCATGAGTGGAAGTGCCCTATGCTCTGTAAGCTGAGTTTTTTAGATGTTTCAGGACACACCGTACACTTCTCCAGAGTGGCTGTTGGCAATTGACATCCCACCCATCAGCGTAGCAAGGTTCCCGTTTCTCCATGGCCTGTCCTGCATTCCTGGTTTTGACACTTTATTCAGCATGCCCCTTTTGACCGATGGGAAGCGAGACTTCTTTGTAGCGCTGATTTGCCTTTCCAGGTTGCTTGGTTGGCCAAAAAGGGCGTATGCGTTTTTTCCTGAATATATTCAGGAAAAAACGCATACGCCCTTTTTGGCCAAGGGCATCATTGCCGAGGTTTTGCCGCTTTTCCTGTGCTTTAAAGGCGATTCGAATCTACCTCCTGCAATCTGTTTCCTGCAATTCTGCCTTGCTTTCAAATCCTCTTCGTTGCCTTCCCTCAATATATTTGTGGACGAGAGTTATCATTTATAACTCTGCAGGTTTGTGAATTGCAGTGCCCCTGAGCTCCACTTTTCAACTCGCTTTCTTGGGAGCTGGCCGCAAAAGCGCAGGATTGCTTCAGGCCCTATTCTGGTTAAGGGCGGCAGGCTGAGCCTGTGGTTAATTCTTCTTCCTGATGGGAAAACAGAGTGACCTGTGCCTGTCCCAACACCTAGAGCTAGTCTCTCATTGGTTCCCCCTCTTCCCGTTCATCCTCAGAACAAATGGCAACCTGTACGGAACAGGAGGTGAAAGGTGCTGATTCTCCAAGGAGGGAGATTGCTAGTAAAGCAGTTGGAATGGCGAACCCGAGCACAAGGAGATGAGAAATGAGGTGCGTTTTAGAAACCTTTCCCGATCACACGGTGTACCATCTTCTGGGTTTCTCCTGCATGTTTTCGATGTAGGAAGATGCCCTTGAACCTGGAGATTTGGGACCCATGGGATGGGTACCACGCAGTATTACTTTAAAGGGTCTGCGTTTGCTCACCCAACCTCACCAATCCTCTCAGCCCCAAGGGTGTTCACCCTTATGTCTCAATCAGCAGTGGGTCTAGATATGGTCAATCCAGGTGGCATCACAGCCCCTGAACGAATTTTGTAAGAATTTGTCTCTCTTTCACTGTCTTTGTTTCACGGGTTTTTAAAAGTAGTTGATTTTTATAATGGGGTTTAGCTGCTTTTCACTGCTGTGTTTAGGCCGCTTTACACCCACTTGACTCACTTACAGAGGGATATCAACACATAGGTTTTAAGATTCTTACTAGTCAGATATATTCTTGGGCGTTGAATAGAGGGTGTTGAGTCCAGTTCACTGAGCAAGGAGTAGGTCTTGTCTATTACATATTGGGTTTATGGAACGGTATCTGAGCTAATTTGAAACCTTTGTTTTATGCATCACCCCACCTCACCTTTCCCGTTAAGCAGCCATAGTGTGTTTTCTAAACGTGTGAATCTGTTCTGTTTTGTAATTCAGTTCAAGTGTAGCGGTTTTTACATTCCCTCTATAAGTGATATCTTATCATAGGTGTCTCTTTCTGTGTGACTTATTTCACTTAGAATCGTAGTACCTAAATCCACTCATCATGCTGCTACTACCCTTATGACGTTGAGTTCATGGCTGAGTGATATTCCATTGTACATAAGGACCACAACATCTTTATCCATTTTTCTCTTTTCTGGGATATTTAAGGTGTATCGATGTGGAGGTTCTTGTCAACAGAGCAACCCTAAACTTTGGGGTGCCTGTGTCTTGCTGATTTTCAGTTTTCCCAATTTATACGCCCATGAGTGGAAGTGCCCTATGCTCTGTAAGCTGAGTTTTTTAGATGTTTCAGGACACACCGTACACTTCTCCAGAGTGGCTGTTGGCAATTGACATCCCACCCATCAGCGTAGCAAGGTTCCCGTTTCTCCATGGCCTGTCCTGCATTCCTGGTTTTGACACTTTATTCAGCATGGCCCTTTTGACCGATGGGAAGCGAGACTTCTTTGTAGCGCTGATTTGCCTTCCAGGTTGCTTGGTTGGCCAAAAAGGGCGTATGCGTTTTTTCCTGAATATATTCAGGAAAAAACGCATACGCCCTTTTTGGCCAAGGGCATCATTGTCGAGGTTTTGCCGCTTTTCCTGTGCTTTAAAGGCGATTCGAATCTACCTCCTGCAATCTGTTTCCTGCAATTCTGCCTTGCTTTCAAATCCTCTTCGTTGCCTTCCCTCAATATATTTGTGGACGAGAGTTATCATTGATAACTCTGCAGGTTTGTGAATTGCAGTGCCCCTGAGCTACGTTTTTCAACTCGCATTTTTGGGAGCAGGCCGCAAAAGCGCAAGATTGCTTCAGGCCCTATTCTGGTTCCGGGGGGGCAGGCTGAGCCTGTTGTTAATTCTTCTTCCTGATGGGAAAATAGAGTGACCTGTGCCTGTCCCAACACCTAGAGCTAGTCTCTCATTGGTTCCCCCTCTTCCCGTTCATCCTCAGGACAAATGGCTACCTGTACGGAACAGGAGGTGAAAGGTGCTGATTCTCCAATGAGGGAGATTCCTAGTAAAGGGGTTGGAATGGCGAACCCGAGCACAAGGAGATGAGAAATGAGGTGCGTTTTGGAAACCTTTCCCGATCACACGGTGTACCATCTTCTGGGTTTCTCATGCATGTTTTCGATGTAGGAAGATGCCCTTGAACCTGGAGATTTGGGACCCATGGGATGGGTACCCCGCAGTATTACTTTAAAGGGTCTGCGTTTGCTCACCCAACCTCACCAAAACTCTAAGGCGCAAGAGTGTCCACTCTTATGTCTCAATCAGCTGTGGGTCTAGATATGGTCAATCCAGGTGGCATCACAGCCCCTGAACGAATTTTGTAAGAATTTCTCTCTCTTTCACTGTCTTTGTTTCACGGAGTTTTAAAAGTAATTGAATTTAATAATGGCGTTTAGCTGCGTTTCACTGCTGTGTTTATGCCGCTTTACACCCACTTCACTCACTTACAGAGAGATATCAATACATAGGTTTTAAGATTCTTACTAGTCACATATATTCTTGGGCGTTGAATAGGGGGTGTTGAGTCCAGTTCACTGAGCAAGGAGTAGGTCTTGTCTATTACATATTGGGTTTACGGAACGGTATCTGAGCTATTTTGAAACCCTTGTTTTATGCGTCACCCCACCTCACCTTTCCCGATAAGCAGCCATAGTGTGGTTTCTAAACGTGTGACTCTGTTCTGTTTTGTAATTCAGTTCAAGTGTAGCGGTTTTTACATTCCCTCTATAAGTGATATCTTATCATAGGTGTCTCTTTCTGTGTGACTTATTTCACTTAGAATCGTAGTACCTAAATCCACTCATCATGCTGCTACTAGCCTTATGACGTTGATGTCATGGCTGAGTGATATTCCATTGTACATAAGGACCACAACTTCTTTATCCATTTTTCTCTTTCCTGGGATATTTAAGGTGTAATGAAGTAGAGGTTCTTGTCAACAGAGCAGCCCTAATCTTTGGGGTGCCTGTGTCTTGCTGATTTTTAGTTTTCCCAATTTATACGCCCATGAGTGGAAGTGCCCTATGCTCTCTAAGCTGAGTTTTTTAGGTGTTTCAGGACACACCGTACACTTCTCCAGAGTGGCTGTTGGCAATTTACATCCCACCCATCAGCGTAGCAAGGCTCCCGTTTCTCCATGGCCTGCCCTGCATTTCTGGTTTTGACACTTTATTCAGCATGGTCCTTTTGACCGATGGGAAGCGAGACTTCTTTGTAGCGCTGATTTGCCTTTCCAGGTTGCTTGTTTGGCCAAAAAGGGCGTATGTGTTTTTTCCTGAATATATTCAGGAAAAAACGCATACGCCCTTTTTGGCCAAGGGCATCATTGTCGAGGTTTTGCCGCTTTTCCTGTGCTTTAAAGGCGATTCGAATCTACCTCCTGAAATCAGTTTCCTGCAATTCTGCCTTGCTTTCAAATCCTCTTCGTTGCCTTCCCTCAATATATTTGTGGACGAGAGTTATCATTGATAACTCTGCAGGTTTGTGAATTGCAGTGCCCCTGAGCTACGTTTTTCAACTCGCATTTTTGGGAGCAGGCCGCAAAAGCGCAGGATTGCTTCAGGCCCTATTTTGGTTCCGGGGTGGCAGGCTGAGTCTGTGGTTAATTCTTCTTCCTGATGGGAAAATAGAGTGACCTGTGCCTGTCCCAAAACCTAGAGCTAGTCTCTCATTGGTTCCCCCTCTTCCCGTTCATCCTCAGGACAAATGGCTACCTGTACGGAACAGGAGGTGAAAGGTGCTGATTCTCCAAGGAGGGAGATTGCTAGTAAAGCGGTTGGAATGGCGAACCCGAGCACAAGGAGATGAGAAATGAGGTGCGTTTTGAAAACCTTTCCCGATCACATGGTGTACCATCTTCTGGGTTTCTCATGCATGTTTTCGATGTAGGAAGATGCCCTTGAACCTGGAGATTTTGGACCCATGGAATGGGTACCCCGCAGTATTACTTTAAAGGGTCTGCGTTTGCTCACCCAACCTCACCAAAACTCTAAGCCGCAAGAGTGTCCACCCTTATGTCTCAATCAGCTGTGGGTCTAGATATGGTCAATTAAGGTGGCATCACAGCCCCTGAACGAATTTTGTAAGAATTTCTCTCTCTTTCACTGTCTTTGTTTCACGGAGTTTTAAAAGTAATTGAATTTAATAATGGCGTTTAGCTGCGTTTCACTGCTGTGTTTATGCCGCTTTACACACACTTCACTCACTTACAGAGAGATATCAATAGATAGGTTTTAAGCTTCTTACTAGTCAGATATATTCTTGGGCATTGAATAGGGGGTGTTGAGTCCAGTTCACTGAGCAAGGAGTAGGTCTTGTCTATTACATATTGGGTTTACGGAACGGTATCTGAGCTATTTTGAAACCCTTGTTTTATGCGTCACCCCACCTCACCTTTCCCGATAAGCAGCCATAGTGTGGTTTCTAAACGTGTGACTCTGTTCTGTTTTGTAATTCAGTTCAAGTGTAGCGGTTTTTACATTCCCTCTATAAGTGATATCTTATCATAGGTGTCTCTTTCTGTGTGACTTATTTCACTTAGAATCGTAGTACCTAAATCCACTCATCATGCTGCTACTAGCCTTATGACGTTGAGTTCATGGCTGAGTGATATTCCATTGTACATAAGGACCACAACGTCTTTATCCATTTTTCTCTTTCCTGGGATATTTAAGGTGTATCGATGTGGAGGTTCTTGTCAACAGAGCAACCCTAAACTTTGGGGTGCCTGTGTCTTGCTGATTTTCAGTTTTCCCAATTTATACGCCCATGAGTGGAAGTGCCCTATGCTCTGTAAGCTGAGTTTTTTAGATGTTTCAGGACACACCGTACACTTCTCCAGAGTGGCTGTTGGCAATTGACATCCCACCCATCAGCGTAGCAAGGTTCCCGTTTCTCCATGGCCTGTCCTGCATTCCTGGTTTTGACACTTTATTCAGCATGCCCCTTTTGACCGATGGGAAGCGAGACTTCTTTGTAGCGCTGATTTGCCTTTCCAGGTTGCTTGGTTGGCCAAAAAGGGCGTATGCGTTTTTTCCTGAATATATTCAGGAAAAAACGCATACGCCCTTTTTGGCCAAGGGCATCATTGCCGAGGTTTTGCCGCTTTTCCTGTGCTTTAAAGGCGATTCGAATCTACCTCCTGCAATCTGTTTCCTGCAATTCTGCCTTGCTTTCAAATCCTCTTCGTTGCCTTCCCTCAATATATTTGTGGACGAGAGTTATCATTTATAACTCTGCAGGTTTGTGAATTGCAGTGCCCCTGAGCTCCACTTTTCAACTCGCTTTCTTGGGAGCAGGCCGCAAAAGCGCAGGATTGCTTCAGGCCCTATTCTGGTTCCGGGCGGCAGGCTGAGCCTGTGGTTAATTCTTCTTCCTGATGGGAAAACAGAGTGACCTGTGCCTGTCCCAACACCTAGAGCTAGTCTCTCATTGGTTCCCCCTCTTCCCGTTCATCCTCAGAACAAATGGCAACCTGTACGGAACAGGAGGTGAAAGGTGCTGATTCTCCAAAGAGGGAGATTGCTAGTAAAGCAGTTGGAATGGCGAACCCGAGCACAAGGAGATGAGAAATGAGGTGCGTTTTAGAAACCTTTCCCGATCACACGGTGTACCATCTTCTGGGTTTCTCCTGCATGTTTTCGATGTAGGAAGATGCCCTTGAACCTGGAGATTTGGGACCCATGGGATGGGTACCACGCAGTATTACTTTAAAGGGTCTGCGTTTGCTCACCCAACCTCACCAATCCTCTCAGCCCCAAGAGTGTTCACCCTTATGTCTCAATCAGCAGTGGGTCTAGATATGGTCAATCCAGGTGGCATCACAGCCCCTGAACGAATTTTGTAAGAATTTGTCTCTCTTTCACTGTCTTTGTTTCACGGGTTTTTAAAAGTAGTTGATTTTTATAATGGGGTTTAGCTGCTTTTCACTGCTGTGTTTAGGCCGCTTTACACCCACTTGACTCACTTACAGAGGGATATCAACACATAGGTTTTAAGATTCTTACTAGTCAGATATATTCTTGGGCGTTGAATAGAGGGTGTTGAGTCCAGTTCACTGAGCAAGGAGTAGGTCTTGTCTATTACATATTGGGTTTATGGAACGGTATCTGAGCTAATTTGAAACATTTGTTTTATGCATCACCCCACCTCACCTTTCCCGTTAAGCAGCCATAGTGTGTTTTCTAAACGTGTGAATCTGTTCTGTTTTGTAATTCAGTTCAAGTGTAGCGGTTTTTACATTCCCTCTATAAGTGATATCTTATCATAGGTGTCTCTTTCTGTGTGACTTATTTCACTTAGAATCGTAATACCTAAATCCACTCATCATGCTGCTACTACCCTTATGACGTTGAGTTCATGGCTGAGTGATATTCCATTGTACATAAGGACCACAACATCTTTATCCATTTTTCTCTTTTCTGGGATATTTAAGGTGTATCGATGTGGAGGTTCTTGTCAACAGAGCAACCCTAAACTTTGGGGTGCCTGTGTCTTGCTGATTTTCAGTTTTCCCAATTTATACGCCCATGAGTGGAAGTGCCCTATGCTCTGTAAGCTGAGTTTTTTAGATGTTTCAGGACACACCGTACACTTCTCCAGAGTGGCTGTTGGCAATTGACATCCCACCCATCAGCGTAGCAAGGTTCCCGTTTCTCCATGGCCTGTCCTGCATTCCTGGTTTTGACACTTTATTCAGCATGGCCCTTTTGACCGATGGGAAGCGAGACTTCTTTGTAGCGCTGATTTGCCTTCCAGGTTGCTTGGTTGGCCAAAAAGGGCGTATGCGTTTTTTCCTGAATATATTCAGGAAAAAACGCATACGCCCTTTTTGGCCAAGGGCATCATTGTCGAGGTTTTGCCGCTTTTCCTGTGCTTTAAAGGCGATTCGAATCTACCTCCTGCAATCTGTTTCCTGCAATTCTGCCTTGCTTTCAAATCCTCTTCGTTGCCTTCCCTCAATATATTTGTGGACGAGAGTTATCATTGATAACTCTGCAGGTTTGTGAATTGCAGTGCCCCTGAGCTACGTTTTTCAACTCGCATTTTTGGGAGCAGGCCGCAAAAGCGCAAGATTGCTTCAGGCCCTATTCTGGTTCCGGGGGGGCAGGCTGAGCCTGTGGTTAATTCTTCTTCCTGATGGGAAAATAGAGTGACCTGTGCCTGTCCCAACACCTAGAGCTATTCTCTCATTGGTTCCCCCTCTTCCCGTTCATCCTCAGGACAAATGGCTACCTGTACGGAACAGGAGGTGAAAGGTGCTGATTCTCCAAGGAGGGAGATTGCTAGTAAAGGGGTTGGAATGGCGAACCCGAGCACAAGGAGATGAGAAATGAGGTGCGTTTTGGAAACCTTTCCCGATCACACGGTGTACCATCTTCTGGGTTTCTCATGCATGTTTTCGATGTAGGAAGATGCCCTTGAACCTGGAGATTTGGGACCCATGGGATGGGTACCCCGCAGTATTACTTTAAAGGGTCTGCGTTTGCTCACCCAACCTCACCAAAACTCTAAGGCGCAAGAGTGTCCACTCTTATGTCTCAATCAGCTGTGGGTCTAGATATGGTCAATCCAGGTGGCATCACAGCCCCTGAACGAATTTTGTAAGAATTTCTCTCTCTTTCACTGTCTTTGTTTCACGGAGTTTTAAAAGTAATTGAATTTAATAATGGCGTTTAGCTGCGTTTCACTGCTGTGTTTATGACGCTTTACACCCACTTCACTCACTTACAGAGAGATATCAATACATAGGTTTTAAGATTCTTACTAGTCAGATATATTCTTGGGCGTTGAATAGGGGGTGTTGAGTCCAGTTCACTGAGCAAGGAGTAGGTCTTGTCTATTACATATTGGGTTTACGGAACGGTATCTGAGCTATTTTGAAACCCTTGTTTTATGCGTCACCCCACCTCACCTTTCCCGATAAGCAGCCATAGTGTGGTTTCTAAACGTGTGACTCTGTTCTGTTTTGTAATTCAGTTCAAGTGTAGCGGTTTTTACATTCCCTCTATAAGTGATATCTTATCATAGGTGTCTCTTTCTGTGTGACTTATTTCACTTAGAATCGTAGTACCTAAATCCACTCATCATGCTGCTACTAGCCTTATGACGTTGAGTTCATGGCTGAGTGATATTCCATTGTACATAAGGACCACAACATCTTTATCCATTTTTCTCTTTCCTGGGATATTTAAGGTGTATCGATGTGGAGGTTCTTGTCAACAGAGCAACCCTAAACTTTGGGGTGCCTGTGTCTTGCTGATTTTCAGTTTTCCCAATTTATACGCCCATGAGTGGAAGTGCCCTATGCTCTGTAAGCTGAGTTTTTTAGATGTTTCAGGACACACCGTACACTTCTCCAGAGTGGCTGTTGGCAATTGACATCCCACCCATCAGCGTAGCAAGGTTCCCGTTTCTCCATGGCCTGTCCTGCATTCCTGGTTTTGACACTTTATTCAGCATGCCCCTTTTGACCGATGGGAAGCGAGACTTCTTTGTAGCGCTGATTTGCCTTTCCAGGTTGCTTGGTTGGCCAAAAAGGGCGTATGCGTTTTTTCCTGAATATATTCAGGAAAAAACGCATACGCCCTTTTTGGCCAAGGGCATCATTGCCGAGGTTTTGCCGCTTTTCCTGTGCTTTAAAGGCGATTCGAATCTACCTCCTGCAATCTGTTTCCTGCAATTCTGCCTTGCTTTCAAATCCTCTTCGTTGCCTTCCCTCAATATATTTGTGGACGAGAGTTATCATTTATAACTCTGCAGGTTTGTGAATTGCAGTGCCCCTGAGCTCCACTTTTCAACTCGCTTTCTTGGGAGCTGGCCGCAAAAGCGCAGGATTGCTTCAGGCCCTATTCTGGTTCCGGGCGGCAGGCTGAGCCTGTGGTTAATTCTTCTTCCTGATGGGAAAACAGAGTGACCTGTGCCTGTCCCAACACCTAGAGCTAGTCTCTCATTGGTTCCCCCTCTTCCCGTTCATCCTCAGGACAAATGGCAACCTGTACGGAACAGGAGGTGAAAGGTGCTGATTCTCCAAGGAGGGAGATTGCTAGTAAAGCAGTTGGAATGGCGAACCCGAGCACAAGGAGATGAGAAATGAGGTGCGTTTTAGAAACCTTTCCCGATCACACGGTGTACCATCTTCTGGGTTTCTCCTGCATGTTTTCGATGTAGGAAGATGCCCTTGAACCTGGAGATTTGGGACCCATGGGATGGGTACCACGCAGTATTACTTTAAAGGGTCTGCGTTTGCTCACCCAACCTCACCAAACCTCTCAGCCCCAAGAGTGTTCACCCTTATGTCTCAATCAGCAGTGGGTCTAGATATGGTCAATCCAGGTGGCATCACAGCCCCTGAACGAATTTTGTAAGAATTTCTCTCTCTTTCACTGTCTTTGTTTCACGGGTTTTTAAAAGTAGTTGATTTTTATAATGGGGTTTAGCTGCTTTTCACTGCTGTGTTTAGGCCGCTTTACACCCACTTGACTCACTTACAGAGGGATATCAACACATAGGTTTTAAGATTCTTACTAGTCAGATATATTCTTGGGCGTTGAATAGAGGGTGTTGAGTCCAGTTCACTGAGCAAGGAGTAGGTCTTGTCTATTACATATTGGGTTTATGGAACGGTATCTGAGCTAATTTGAAACCTTTGTTTTATGCATCACCCCACCTCACCTTTCCCGTTAAGCAGCCATAGTGTGTTTTCTAAACGTGTGAATCTGTTCTGTTTTGTAATTCAGTTCAAGTGTAGCGGTTTTTACATTCCCTCTATAAGTGATATCTTATCATAGGTGTCTCTTTCTGTGTGACTTATTTCACTTAGAATCGTAGTACCTAAATCCACTCATCATGCTGCTACTACCCTTATGACGTTGAGTTCATGGCTGAGTGATATTCCATTGTACATAAGGACCACAACATCTTTATCCATTTTTCTCTTTTCTGGGATATTTAAGGTGTATCGATGTGGAGGTTCTTGTCAACAGAGCAACCCTAAACTTTGGGGTGCCTGTGTCTTGCTGATTTTCAGTTTTCCCAATTTATACGCCCATGAGTGGAAGTGCCCTATGCTCTGTAAGCTGAGTTTTTTAGATGTTTCAGGACACACCGTACACTTCTCCAGAGTGGCTGTTGGCAATTGACATCCCACCCATCAGCGTAGCAAGGTTCCCGTTTCTCCATGGCCTGTCCTGCATTCCTGGTTTTGACACTTTATTCAGCATGGCCCTTTTGACCGATGGGAAGCGAGACATCTTTGTAGCGCTGATTTGCCTTCCAGGTTGCTTGGTTGGCCAAAAAGGGCGTATGCGTTTTTTCCTGAATATATTCAGGAAAAAACGCATACGCCCTTTTTGGCCAAGGGCATCATTGTCGAGGTTTTGCCGCTTTTCCTGTGCTTTAAAGGCGATTCGAATCTACCTCCTGCAATCTGTTTCCTGCAATTCTGCCTTGCTTTCAAATCCTCTTCGTTGCCTTCCCTCAATATATTTGTGGACGAGAGTTATCATTGATAACTCTGCAGGTTTGTGAATTGCAGTGCCCCTGAGCTACGTTTTTCAACTCGCTTTCTTGGGAGCTGGCCGCAAAAGCGCAGGATTGCTTCAGGCCCTATTCTCGTTCCGGGCGGCAGGCTGAGCCTGTGGTTAATTCTTCTTCCTGATGGGAAAACAGAGTGACCTGTGCCTGTCCCAACACCTAGAGCTAGTCTCTCATTGGTTCCCCCTCTTCCCGTTCATCCTCAGAACAAATGGCAACCTGTACGGAACAGGAGGTGAAAGGTGCTGATTCTCCAAGGAGGGAGATTGCTAGTAAAGCAGTTGGAATGGCGAACCCGAGCACAAGGAGATGAGAAATGAGGTGCGTTTTAGAAACCTTTCCCGATCACACGGTGTACCATCTTCTGGGTTTCTCCTGCATGTTTTCGATGTAGGAAGATGCTCTTGAACCTGGAGATTTGGGACCCATGGGATGGGTACCACGCAGTATTACTTTAAAGGGTCTGCGTTTGCTCACCCAACCTCACCAATCCTCTCAGCCCCAAGAGTGTTCACCCTTATGTCTCAATCAGCAGTGGGTCTAGATATGGTCAATCCAGGTGGCATCACAGCCCCTGAACGAATTTTGTAAGAATTTGTCTCTCTTTCACTGTCTTTGTTTCACGGGTTTTTAAAAGTAGTTGATTTTTATAATGGGGTTTAGCTGCTTTTCACTGCTGTGTTTAGGCCGCTTTACACCCACTTGACTCACTTACAGAGGGATATCAACACATAGGTTTTAAGATTCTTACTAGTCAGATATATTCTTGGGCGTTGAATAGAGGGTGTTGAGTCCAGTTCACTGAGCAAGGAGTAGGTCTTGTCTATTACATATTGGGTTTATGGAACGGTATCTGAGCTAATTTGAAACCTTTGTTTTATGCATCACCCCACCTCACCTTTCCCGTTAAGCAGCCATAGTGTGTTTTCTAAACGTGTGAATCTGTTCTGTTTTGTAATTCAGTTCAAGTGTAGCGGTTTTTACATTCCCTCTATAAGTGATATCTTATGATAAGTGTCTTTTTCTGTGTGACTATTTCACTTAGAATCGTCGTACCTAAATCCACTCCTCATGCTGCTACTAGCCTTATGACGTTGATGTCATGGCTGAGTGATATTCCATTGTACATAAGGACCACAACATCTTTATCCATTTTTCTCTTTTCTGGGATATTTAAGGTGTATCGATGTGGAGGTTCTTGTCAACAGAGCAACCCTAAACTTTGGGGTGCCTGTGTCTTGCTGATTTTCAGTTTTCCCAATTTATACGCCCATGAGTGGAAGTGCCCTATGCTCTGTAAGCTGAGTTTTTTAGATGTTTCAGGACACACCGTACACTTCTCCAGAGTGGCTGTTGGCAATTGACATCCCACCCATCAGCGTAGCAAGGTTCCCGTTTCTCCATGGCCTGTCCTGCATTCCTGGTTTTGACACTTTATTCAGCATGGCCCTTTTGACCGATGGGAAGCGAGACTTCTTTGTAGCGCTGATTTGCCTTCCAGGTTGCTTGGTTGGCCAAAAAGGGCGTATGCGTTTTTTCCTGAATATATTCAGGAAAAAACGCATACGCCCTTTTTGGCCAAGGGCATCATTGTCGAGGTTTTGCCGCTTTTCCTGTGCTTTAAAGGCGATTCGAATCTACCTCCTGCAATCTGTTTCCTGCAATTCTGCCTTGCTTTCAAATCCTCTTCGTTGCCTTCCCTCAATATATTTGTGGACGAGAGTTATCATTGATAACTCTGCAGGTTTGTGAATTGCAGTGCCCCTGAGCTACGTTTTTCAACTCGCATTTTTGGGAGCAGGCCGCAAAAGCGCAAGATTGCTTCAGGCCCTATTCTGGTTCCGGGGGGGCAGGCTGAGCCTGTGGTTAATTCTTCTTCCTGATGGGAAAATAGAGTGACCTGTGCCTGTCCCAACACCTAGAGCTAGTCTCTCATTGGTTCCCCCTCTTCCCGTTCATCCTCAGGACAAATGGCTACCTGTACGGAACAGGAGGTGAAAGGTGCTGATTCTCCAAGGAGGGAGATTGCTAGTAAAGGGGTTGGAATGGCGAACCCGAGCACAAGGAGATGAGAAATGAGGTGCGTTTTGGAAACCTTTCCCGATCACACGGTGTACCATCTTCTGGGTTTCTCATGCATGTTTTCGATGTAGGAAGATGCCCTTGAACCTGGAGATTTGGGACCCATGGGATGGGTACCCCGCAGTATTACTTTAAAGGGTCTGCGTTTGCTCACCCAACCTCACCAAAACTCTAAGGCGCAAGAGTGTCCACTCTTATGTCTCAATCAGCTGTGGGTCTAGATATGGTCAATCCAGGTGGCATCACAGCCCCTGAACGAATTTTGTAAGAATTTCTCTCTCTTTCACTGTCTTTGTTTCACGGAGTTTTAAAAGTAATTGAATTTAATAATGGCGTTTAGCTGCGTTTCACTGCTGTGTTTATGCCGCTTTACACCCACTTCACTCACTTACAGAGAGATATCAATACATAGGTTTTAAGATTCTTACTAGTCAGATATATTCTTGGGCGTTGAATAGGGGGTGTTGAGTCCAGTTCACTGAGCAAGGAGTAGGTCTTGTCTATTACATATTGGGTTTACGGAACGGTATCTGAGCTATTTTGAAACCCTTGTTTTATGCGTCACCCCACTTCACCTTTCCCGATAAGCAGCCATAGTGTGGTTTCTAAACGTGTGACTCTGTTCTGTTTTGTAATTCAGTTCAAGTGTAGCGGTTTTTACATTCCCTCTATAAGTGATATCTTATCATAGGTGTCTCTTTCTGTGTGACTTATTTCACTTAGAATCGTAGTACCTAAATCCACTCATCATGCTGCTACTAGCCTTATGACGTTGAGTTCATGGCTGAGTGATATTCCATTGTACATAAGGACCACAACGTCTTTATCCATTTTTCTCTTTCCTGGGATATTTAAGGTGTATCGATGTGGAGGTTCTTGTCAACAGAGCAACCCTAAACTTTGGGGTGCCTGTGTCTTGCTGATTTTCAGTTTTCCCAATTTATACGCCCATGAGTGGAAGTGCCCTATGCTCTGTAAGCTGAGTTTTTTAGATGTTTCAGGACACACCGTACACTTCTCCAGAGTGGCTGTTGGCAATTGACATCCCACCCATCAGCGTAGCAAGGTTCCCGTTTCTCCATGGCCTGTCCTGCATTCCTGGTTTTGACACTTTATTCAGCATGCCCCTTTTGACCGATGGGAAGCGAGACTTCTTTGTAGCGCTGATTTGCCTTTCCAGGTTGCTTGGTTGGCCAAAAAGGGCGTATGCGTTTTTTCCTGAATATATTCAGGAAAAAACGCATACGCCCTTTTTGGCCAAGGGCATCATTGCCGAGGTTTTGCCGCTTTTCCTGTGCTTTAAAGGCGATTCGAATCTACCTCCTGCAATCTGTTTCCTGCAATTCTGCCTTGCTTTCAAATCCTCTTCGTTGCCTTCCCTCAATATATTTGTGGACGAGAGTTATCATTGATAACTCTGCAGGTTTGTGAATTGCAGTGCCCCTGAGCTCCACTTTTCAACTCGCTTTCTTGGGAGCTGGCCGCAAAAGCGCAGGATTGCTTCAGGCCCTATTCTCGTTCCGGGCGGCAGGCTGAGCCTGTGGTTAATTCTTCTTCCTGATGGGAAAACAGAGTGACCTGTGCCTGTCCCAACACCTAGAGCTAGTCTTTCATTGGTTCCCCCTCTTCCCGTTCATCCTCAGAACAAATGGCAACCTGTACGGAACAGGAGGTGAAAGGTGCTGATTCTCCAAGGAGGGAGATTGCTAGTAAAGCAGTTGGAATGGCGAACCCGAGCACAAGGAGATGAGAAATGAGGTGCGTTTTAGAAACCTTTCCCGATCACACGGTGTACCATCTTCTGGGTTTCTCCTGCATGTTTTCGATGTAGGAAGATGCTCTTGAACCTGGAGATTTGGGACCCATGGGATGGGTACCACGCAGTATTACTTTAAAGGGTCTGCGTTTGCTCACCCAACCTCACCAATCCTCTCAGCCCCAAGAGTGTTCACCCTTATGTCTCAATCAGCAGTGGGTCTAGATATGGTCAATCCAGGTGGCATCACAGCCCCTGAACGAATTTTGTAAGAATTTGTCTCTCTTTCACTGTCTTTGTTTCACGGGTTTTTAAAAGTAGTTGATTTTTATAATGGGGTTTAGCTGCTTTTCACTGCTGTGTTTAGGCCGCTTTACACCCACTTGACTCACTTACAGAGGGATATCAACACATAGGTTTTAAGATTCTTACTAGTCAGATATATTCTTGGGCGTTGAATAGAGGGTGTTGAGTCCAGTTCACTGAGCAAGGAGTAGGTCTTGTCTATTACATATTGGGTTTATGGAACGGTATCTGAGCTAATTTGAAACCTTTGTTTTATGCATCACCCCACCTCACCTTTCCCGTTAAGCAGCCATAGTGTGTTTTCTAAACGTGTGAATCTGTTCTGTTTTGTAATTCAGTTCAAGTGTAGCGGTTTTTACATTCCCTCTATAAGTGATATCTTATGATAAGTGTCTTTTTCTGTGTGACTATTTCACTTAGAATCGTCGTACCTAAATCCACTCCTCATGCTGCTACTAGCCTTATGACGTTGATGTCATGGCTGAGTGATATTCCATTGTACATAAGGACCACAACTTCTTTATCCATTTTTCTCTTTCCTGGGATATTTAAGGTGTAATGAAGTAGAGGTTCTTGTCAACAGAGCAGCCCTAATCTTTGGGGTGCCTGTGTCTTGTTGATTTTTAGTTTTCCCAATTTATACGCCCATGAGTGGAAGTGCCCTATGCTCTCTAAGCTGAGTTTTTTAGGTGTTTCAGGACACACCGTACACTTCTCCAGAGTGGCTGTTGGCAATTTACATCCCACCCATCAGCGTAGCAAGGCTCCCGTTTCTCCATGGCCTGCCCTGCATTTCTGGTTTTGACACTTTATTCAGCATGGTCCTTTTGACCGATGGGAAGCGAGACTTCTTTGTAGCGCTGATTTGCCTTTCCAGGTTGCTTGGTTGGCCAAAAAGGGCGTATGCGTTTTTTCCTGAATATATTCAGGAAAAAACGCATACGCCCTTTTTGGCCAAGGGCATCATTGTCGAGGTTTTGCCGCTTTTCCTGTGCTTTAAAGGCGATTCGAATCTACCTCCTGAAATCAGTTTCCTGCAATTCTGCCTTGCTTTCAAATCCTCTTCGTTGCCTTCCCTCAATGTATTTGTGGACGAGAGTTATCATTGATAACTCTGCAGGTTTGTGAATTGCAGTGCCCCTGAGCTACGTTTTTCAACTCGCATTTTTGGGAGCAGGCCGCAAAAGCGCAGGATTGCTTCAGGCCCTATTTTGGTTCCGGGGTGGCAGGCTGAGTCTGTGGTTAATTCTTCTTCCTGATGGGAAAATAGAGTGACCTGTGCCTGTCCCAAAACCTAGAGCTAGTCTCTCATTGGTTCCCCCTCTTCCCGTTCATCCTCAGGACAAATGGCTACCTGTACGGAACAGGAGGTGAAAGGTGCTGATTCTCCAAGGAGGGAGATTGCTAGTAAAGCGGTTGGAATGGCGAAGCCGAGCACAAGGAGATGAGAAATGAGGTGCGTTTTGGAAACCTTTCCCGATCACATGGTGTACCATCTTCTGGGTTTCTCATGCATGTTTTCGATGTAGGAAGATGCCCTTGAACCTGGAGATTTTGGACCCATGGAATGGGTACCCCGCAGTATTACTTTAAAGGGTCTGCGTTTGCTCACCCAACCTCACCAAAACTCTAAGCCGCAAGAGTGTCCACCCTTATGTCTCAATCAGCTGTGGGTCTAGATATGGTCAATCCAGGTGGCATCACAGCCCCTGAACGAATTTTGTAAGAATTTCTCTCTCTTTCACTGTCTTTGTTTCACGGAGTTTTAAAAGTAATTGAATTTAATAATGGCGTTTAGCTGCGTTTCACTGCTGTGTTTATGCCGCTTTACACACACTTCACTCACTTACAGAGAGATATCAATAGATAGGTTTTAAGCTTCTTACTAGTCAGATATATTCTTGGGCATTGAATAGGGGGTGTTGAGTCCAGTTCACTGAGCAAGGAGTAGGTCTTGTCTATTACATATTGGGTTTACGGAACGGTATCTGAGCTATTTTGAAACCCTTGTTTTATGCGTCACCCCACCTCACCTTTCCCGATAAGCAGCCATAGTGTGGTTTCTAAAGGTGTGACTCTGTTCTGTTTTGTAATTCAGTTCAAGTGTAGCGGTTTTTACATTCCCTCTATAAGTGATATCTTATCATAGGTGTCTCTTTCTGTGTGACTTATTTCACTTAGAATCGTAGTACCTAAATCCACTCATCATGCTGCTACTACCCTTATGACGTTGAGTTCATGGCTGAGTGATATTCCATTGTACATAAGGACCACAACATCTTTATCCATTTTTCTCTTTTCTGGGATATTTAAGGTGTATCGATGTGGAGGTTCTTGTCAACAGAGCAACCCTAAACTTTGGGGTGCCTGTGTCTTGCTGATTTTCAGTTTTCCCAATTTATACGCCCATGAGTGGAAGTGCCCTATGCTCTGTAAGCTGAGTTTTTTAGATGTTTCAGGACACACCGTACACTTCTCCAGAGTGGCTGTTGGCAATTGACATCCCACCCATCAGCGTAGCAAGGTTCCCGTTTCTCCATGGCCTGTCCTGCATTCCTGGTTTTGACACTTTATTCAGCATGGCCCTTTTGACCGATGGGAAGCGAGACTTCTTTGTAGCGCTGATTTGCCTTCCAGGTTGCTTGGTTGGCCAAAAAGGGCGTATGCGTTTTTTCCTGAATATATTCAGGAAAAAACGCATACGCCCTTTTTGGCCAAGGGCATCATTGTCGAGGTTTTGCCGCTTTTCCTGTGCTTTAAAGGCGATTCGAATCTACCTCCTGCAATCTGTTTCCTGCAATTCTGCCTTGCTTTCAAATCCTCTTCGTTGCCTTCCCTCAATATATTTGTGGACGAGAGTTATCATTGATAACTCTGCAGGTTTGTGAATTGCAGTGCCCCTGAGCTACGTTTTTCAACTCGCATTTTTGGGAGCAGGCCGCAAAAGCGCAAGATTGCTTCAGGCCCTATTCTGGTTCCGGGGGGGCAGGCTGAGCCTGTGGTTAATTCTTCTTCCTGATGGGAAAATAGAGTGACCTGTGCCTGTCCCAACACCTAGAGCTAGTCTCTCATTGGTTCCCCCTCTTCCCGTTCATCCTCAGGACAAATGGCTACCTGTACGGAACAGGAGGTGAAAGGTGCTGATTCTCCAATGAGGGAGATTCCTAGTAAAGGGGTTGGAATGGCGAACCCGAGCACAAGGAGATGAGAAATGAGGTGCGTTTTGGAAACCTTTCCCGATCACACGGTGTACCATCTTCTGGGTTTCTCATGCATGTTTTCGATGTAGGAAGATGCCCTTGAACCTGGAGATTTGGGACCCATGGGATGGGTACCCCGCAGTATTACTTTAAAGGGTCTGCGTTTGCTCACCCAACCTCACCAAAACTCTAAGGCGCAAGAGTGTCCACTCTTATGTCTCAATCAGCTGTGGGTCTAGATATGGTCAATCCAGGTGGCATCACAGCCCCTGAACGAATTTTGTAAGAATTTCTCTCTCTTTCACTGTCTTTGTTTCACGGAGTTTTAAAAGTAATTGAATTTAATAATGGCGTTTAGCTGCGTTTCACTGCTGTGTTTATGCCGCTTTACACCCACTTCACTCACTTACAGAGAGATATCAATACATAGGTTTTAAGATTCTTACTAGTCAGATATATTCTTGGGCGTTGAATAGGGGGTGTTGAGTCCAGTTCACTGAGCAAGGAGTAGGTCTTGTCTATTACATATTGGGTTTACGGAACGGTATCTGAGCTATTTCGAAACCCTTGTTTTATGCGTCACCCCACCTCACCTTTCCCGATAAGCAGCCATAGTGTGGTTTCTAAACGTGTGACTCTGTTCTGTTTTGTAATTCAGTTCCAATGTAGCGGTTTTTACATTCCCTCTATAAGTGATATCTTATCATAGGTGTCTCTTTCTGTGTGACTTATTTCACTTAGAATCGTAGTACCTAAATCTACTCATCATGCTGCTACTAGCCTTATGACGTTGAGTTCATGGCTGAGTGATATTCCATTGTACATAAGGACCACAACGTCTTTATCCATTTTTCTCTTTCCTGGGATATTTAAGGTGTATCGATGTGGAGGTTCTTGTCAACAGAGCAACCCTAAACTTTGGGGTGCCTGTGTCTTGCTGATTTTCAGTTTTCCCAATTTATACGCCCATGAGTGGAAGTGCCCTATGCTCTGTAAGCTGAGTTTTTTAGATGTTTCAGGACACACCGTACACTTCTCCAGAGTGGCTGTTGTCAATTGACATCCCACCCATCAGCGTAGCAAGGTTCCCGTTTCTCCATGGCCTGTCCTGCATTCCTGGTTTTGACACTTTATTCAGCATGCCCCTTTTGACCGATGGGAAGCGAGACATCTTTGTAGCGCTGATTTGCCTTTCCAGGTTGCTTGGTTGGCCAAAAAGGGCGTATGCGTTTTTTCCTGAATATATTCAGGAAAAAACGCATACGCCCTTTTTGGCCAAGGGCATCATTGCCGAGGTTTTGCCGCTTTTCCTGTGCTTTAAAGGCGATTCGAATCTACCTCCTGCAATCTGTTTCCTGCAATTCTGCCTTGCTTTCAAATCCTCTTCGTTGCCTTCCCTCAATATATTTGTGGACGAGAGTTATCATTTATAACGCTGCAGGTTTGTGAATTGCAGTGCCCCTGAGCTCCACTTTTCAACTCGCTTTCTTGGGAGCTGGCCGCAAAAGCGCAGGATTGCTTCAGGCCCTATTCTGGTTCCGGGCGGCAGGCTGAGCCTGTGGTTAATTCTTCTTCCTGATGGGAAAACAGAGTGACCTGTGCCTGTCCCAACACCTAGAGCTAGTCTCTCATTGGTTCCCCCTCTTCCCGTTCATCCTCAGAACAAATGGCAACCTGTACGGAACAGGAGGTGAAAGGTGCTGATTCTCCAAAGAGGGAGATTGCTAGTAAAGCAGTTGGAATGGCGAACCCGAGCACAAGGAGATGAGAAATGAGGTGCGTTTTAGAAACCTTTCCCGATCACACGGTGTACCATCTTCTGGGTTTCTCCTGCATGTTTTCGATGTAGGAAGATGCCCTTGAACCTGGAGATTTGGGACCCATGGGATGGGTACCACGCAGTATTACTTTAAAGGGTCTGCGTTTGCTCACCCAACCTCACCAATCCTCTCAGCCCCAAGAGTGTTCACCCTTATGTCTCAATCAGCAGTGGGTCTAGATATGGTCAATCCAGGTGGCATCACTACCCCTGAACGAATTTTGTAAGAATTTCTCTCTCTTTCACTGTCTTTGTTTCACGGGTTTTTAAAAGTAGTTGATTTTTATAATGGGGTTTAGCTGCTTTTCACTGCTGTGTTTAGGCCGCTTTACACCCACTTGACTCACTTACAGAGGGATATCAACACATAGGTTTTAAGATTCTTACTAGTCACATATATTCTTGGGCGTTGAATAGAGGGTGTTGAGTCCAGTTCACTGAGCAAGGAGTAGGTCTTGTCTATTACATATTGGGTTTATGGAACGGTATCTGAGCTAATTTGAAACCTTTGTTTTATGCATCACCCCACCTCACCTTTCCCGTTAAGCAGCCATAGTGTGTTTTCTAAACGTGTGAATCTGTTCTGTTTTGTAATTCAGTTCAAGTGTAGCGGTTTTTACATTCCCTCTATAAGTGATATCTTATCATAGGTGTCTCTTTCTGTGTGACTTATTTCACTTAGAATCGTAGTACCTAAATCCACTCATCATGCTGCTACTACCCTTATGACGTTGAGTTCATGGCTGAGTGATATTCCATTGTACATAAGGACCACAACATCTTTATCCATTTTTCTCTTTTCTGGGATATTTAAGGTGTATCGATGTGGAGGTTCTTGTCAACAGAGCAACCCTAAACTTTGGGGTGCCTGTGTCTTGCTGATTTTCAGTTTTCCCAATTTATACGCCCATGAGTGGAAGTGCCCTATGCTCTGTAAGCTGAGTTTTTTAGATGTTTCAGGACACACCGTACACTTCTCCAGAGTGGCTGTTGGCAATTGACATCCCACCCATCAGCGTAGCAAGGTTCCCGTTTCTCCATGGCCTGTCCTGCATTCCTGGTTTTGACACTTTATTCAGCATGGCCCTTTTGACCGATGGGAAGCGAGACTTCTTTGTAGCGCTGATTTGCCTTCCAGGTTGCTTGGTTGGCCAAAAAGGGCGTATGCGTTTTTTCCTGAATATATTCAGGAAAAAACGCATACGCCCTTTTTGGCCAAGGGCATCATTGTCGAGGTTTTGCCGCTTTTCCTGTGCTTTAAAGGCGATTCGAATCTACCTCCTGCAATCTGTTTCCTGCAATTCTGCCTTGCTTTCAAATCCTCTTCGTTGCCTTCCCTCAATATATTTGTGGACGAGAGTTATCATTGATAACTCTGCAGGTTTGTGAATTGCAGTGCCCCTGAGCTACGTTTTTCAACTCGCATTTTTGGGAGCAGGCCGCAAAAGCGCAAGATTGCTTCAGGCCCTATTCTGGTTCCGGGGGGGCAGGCTGAGCCTGTGGTTAATTCTTCTTCCTGATGGGAAAATAGAGTGACCTGTGCCTGTCCCAACACCTAGAGCTAGTCTCTCATTGGTTCCCCCTCTTCCCGTTCATCCTCAGGACAAATGGCTACCTGTACGGAACAGGAGGTGAAAGGTGCTGATTCTCCAAGGAGGGAGATTGCTAGTAAAGGGGTTGGAATGGCGAACCCGAGCACAAGGAGATGAGAAATGAGGTGCGTTTTGGAAACCTTTCCCGATCACACGGTGTACCATCTTCTGGGTTTCTCATGCATGTTTTCGATGTAGGAAGATGCCCTTGAACCTGGAGATTTGGGACCCATGGGATGTGTACCCCGCAGTATTACTTTAAAGGGTCTGCGTTTGCTCACCCAACCTCACTAAAACTCTAAGGCGCAAGAGTGTCCACTCTTATGTCTCAATCAGCTGTGGGTCTAGATATGGTCAATCCAGGTGGCATCACAGCCCCTGAACGAATTTTGTAAGAATTTCTCTCTCTTTCACTGTCTTTGTTTCACGGAGTTTTAAAAGTAATTGAATTTAATAATGGCGTTTAGCTGCGTTTCACGGCTGTGTTTATGCCGCTTTACACCCACTTCACTCACTTACAGAGAGATATCAATACATAGGTTTTAAGATTCTTACTAGTCAGATATATTCTTGGGCGTTGAATAGGGGGTGTTGAGTCCAGTTCACTGAGCAAGGAGTAGGTCTTGTCTATTACATATTGGGTTTACGGAACGGTATCTGAGCTATTTTGAAACCCTTGTTTTATGCGTCACCCCACCTCACCTTTCCCGATAAGCAGCCATAGTGTGGTTTCTAAACGTGTGACTCTGTTCTGTTTTGTAATTCAGTTCAAGTGTAGCGGTTTTTACATTCCCTCTATAAGTGATATCTTATCATAGGTGTCTCTTTCTGTGTGACTTATTTCACTTAGAATCGTAGTACCTAAATCCACTCATCATGCTGCTACTAGCCTTATGACGTTGAGTTCATGGCTGAGTGATATTCCATTGTACATAAGGACCACAACGTCTTTATCCATTTTTCTCTTTCCTGGGACATTTAAGGTGTATCGATGTGGAGGTTCTTGTCAACAGAGCAACCCTAAACTTTGGGGTGCCTGTGTCTTGCTGATTTTCAGTTTTCCCAATTTATACGCCCATGAGTGGAAGTGCCCTATGCTCTGTAAGCTGAGTTTTTTAGATGTTTCAGGACACACCGTACACTTCTCCAGAGTGGCTGTTGGCAATTGACATCCCACCCATCAGCGTAGCAAGGTTCCCGTTTCTCCATGGCCTGTCCTGCATTCCTGGTTTTGACACTTTATTCAGCATGCCCCTTTTGACCGATGGGAAGCGAGACTTCTTTGTAGCGCTGATTTGCCTTTCCAGGTTGCTTGGTTGGCCAAAAAGGGCGTATGCGTTTTTTCCTGAATATATTCAGGAAAAAACGCATACGCCCTTTTTGGCCAAGGGCATCATTGCCGAGGTTTTGCCGCTTTTCCTGTGCTTTAAAGGCGATTCGAATCTACCTCCTGCAATCTGTTTCCTGCAATTCTGCCTTGCTTTCAAATCCTCTTCGTTGCCTTCCCTCAATATATTTGTGGACGAGAGTTATCATTTATAACTCTGCAGGTTTGTGAATTGCAGTGCCCCTGAGCTCCACTTTTCAACTCGCTTTCTTGGGAGCTGGCCGCAAAAGCGCAGGATTGCTTCAGGCCCTATTCTGGTTCCGGGCGGCAGGCTGAGCCTGTGGTTAATTCTTCTTCCTGATGGGAAAACAGAGTGACCTGTGCCTGTCCCAACACCTAGAGCTAGTCTCTCATTGGTTCCCCCTCTTCCCGTTCATCCTCAGAACAAATGGCAACCTGTACGGAACAGGAGGTGAAAGGTGCTGATTCTCCAAAGAGGGAGATTGCTAGTAAAGCAGTTGGAATGGCGAACCCGAGCACAAGGAGATGAGAAATGAGGTGCGTTTTAGAAACCTTTCCCGATCACACGGTGTACCATCTTCTGGGTTTCTCCTGCATGTTTTCGATGTAGGAAGATGCCCTTGAACCTGGAGATTTGGGACCCATGGGATGGGTACCACGCAGTATTACTTTAAAGGGTCTGCGTTTGCTCACCCAACCTCACCAATCCTCTCAGCCTCAAGAGTGTTCACCCTTATGTCTCAATCAGCAGTGGGTCTAGATATGGTCAATCCAGGTGGCATCACAGCCCCTGAACGAATTTTGTAAGAATTTGTCTCTCTTTCACTGTCTTTGTTTCACGGGTTTTTAAAAGTAGTTGATTTTTATAATGGGGTTTAGCTGCTTTTCACTGCTGTGTTTAGGCCGCTTTACACCCACTTGACTCACTTACAGAGGGATATCAACACATAGGTTTTAAGATTCTTACTAGTCAGATATATTCTTGGGCGTTGAATAGAGGGTGTTGAGTCCAGTTCACTGAGCAAGGAGTAGGTCTTGTCTATTACATATTGGGTTTATGGAACGGTATCTGAGCTAATTTGAAACCTTTGTTTTATGCATCACCCCACCTCACCTTTCCCGTTAAGCAGCCATAGTGTGTTTTCTAAACGTGTGAATCTGTTCTGTTTTGTAATTCAGTTCAAGTGTAGCGGTTTTTACATTCCCTCTATAAGTGATATCTTATCATAGGTGTCTCTTTCTGTGTGACTTATTTCACTTAGAATCGTAGTACCTAAATCCACTCATCATGCTGCTACTACCCTTATGACGTTGAGTTCATGGCTGAGTGATATTCCATTGTACATAAGGACCACAACATCTTTATCCATTTTTCTCTTTTCTGGGATATTTAAGGTGTATCGATGTGGAGGTTCTTGTCAACAGAGCAACCCTAAACTTTGGGGTGCCTGTGTCTTGCTGATTTTCAGTTTTCCCAATTTATACGCCCATGAGTGGAAGTGCCCTATGCTCTGTAAGCTGAGTTTTTTAGATGTTTCAGGACACACCGTACACTTCTCCAGAGTGGCTGTTGGCAATTGACATCCCACCCATCAGCGTAGCAAGGTTCCCGTTTCTCCATGGCCTGTCCTGCATTCCTGGTTTTGACACTTTATTCAGCATGGCTCTTTTGACCGATGGGAAGCGAGACTTCTTTGTAGCGCTGATTTGCCTTCCAGGTTGCTTGGTTGGCCAAAAAGGGCGTATGCGTTTTTTCCTGAATATATTCAGGAAAAAACGCATACGCCCTTTTTGGCCAAGGGCATCATTGTCGAGGTTTTGCCGCTTTTCCTGTGCTTTAAAGGCGATTCGAATCTACCTCCTGCAATCTGTTTCCTGCAATTCTGCCTTGCTTTCAAATCCTCTTCGTTGCCTTCCCTCAATATATTTGTGGACGAGAGTTATCATTGATAACTCTGCAGGTTTGTGAATTGCAGTGCCCCTGAGCTACGTTTTTCAACTCGCATTTTTGGGAGCAGGCCGCAAAAGCGCAAGATTGCTTCAGGCCCTATTCTGGTTCCGGGGGGGCAGGCTGAGCCTGTGGTTAATTCTTCTTCCTGATGGGAAAATAGAGTGACCTGTGCCTGTCCCAACACCTAGAGCTAGTCTCTCATTGGTTCCCCCTCTTCCCGTTCATCCTCAGGACAAATGGCTACCTGTACGGAACAGGAGGTGAAAGGTGCTGATTCTCCAATGAGGGAGATTCCTAGTAAAGGGGTTGGAATGGCGAACCCGAGCACAAGGAGATGAGAAATGAGGTGCGTTTTGGAAACCTTTCCCGATCACACGGTGTACCATCTTCTGGGTTTCTCATGCATGTTTTCGATGTAGGAAGATGCCCTTGAACCTGGAGATTTGGGACCCATGGGATGGGTACCCCGCAGTATTACTTTAAAGGGTCTGCGTTTGCTCACCCAACCTCACCAAAACTCTAAGGCGCAAGAGTGTCCACTCTTATGTCTCAATCAGCTGTGGGTCTAGATATGGTCAATCCAGGTGGCATCACAGCCCCTGAACGAATTTTGTAAGAATTTCTCTCTCTTTCACTGTCTTTGTTTCACGGAGTTTTAAAAGTAATTGAATTTAATAATGGCGTTTAGCTGCGTTTCACTGCTGTGTTTATGCCGCTTTACACCCACTTCACTCACTTACAGAGAGATATCAATACATAGGTTTTAAGATTCTTACTAGTCAGATATATTCTTGGGCGTTGAATAGGGGGTGTTGAGTCCAGTTCACTGAGCAAGGAGTAGGTCTTGTCTATTACATATTGGGTTTACGGAACGGTATCTGAGCTATTTTGAAACCCTTGTTTTATGCGTCACCCCACCTCACCTTTCCCGATAAGCAGCCATAGTGTGGTTTCTAAACGTGTGACTCTGTTCTGTTTTGTAATTCAGTTCAAGTGTAGCGGTTTTTACATTCCCTCTATAAGTGATATCTTATCATAGGTGTCTCTTTCTGTGTGACTTATTTCACTTAGAATCGTAGTACCTAAATCCACTCATCATGCTGCTACTAGCCTTATGACGTTGAGTTCATGGCTGAGTGATATTCCATTGTACATAAGGACCACAACGTCTTTATCCATTTTTCTCTTTCCTGGGATATTTAAGGTGTATCGATGTGGAGGTTCTTGTCAACAGAGCAACCCTAAACTTTGGGGTGCCTGTGTCTTGCTGATTTTCAGTTTTCCCAATTTATACGCCCATGAGTGGAAGTGCCCTATGCTCTGTAAGCTGAGTTTTTTAGATGTTTCAGGACACACCGTACACTTCTCCAGAGTGGCTGTTGTCAATTGACATCCCACCCATCAGCGTAGCAAGGTTCCCGTTTCTCCATGGCCTGTCCTGCATTCCTGGTTTTGACACTTTATTCAGCATGCCCCTTTTGACCGATGGGAAGCGAGACATCTTTGTAGCGCTGATTTGCCTTTCCAGGTTGCTTGGTTGGCCAAAAAGGGCGTATGCGTTTTTTCCTGAATATATTCAGGAAAAAACGCATACGCCCTTTTTGGCCAAGGGCATCATTGCCGAGGTTTTGCCGCTTTTCCTGTGCTTTAAAGGCGATTCGAATCTACCTCCTGCAATCTGTTTCCTGCAATTCTGCCTTGCTTTCAAATCCTCTTCGTTGCCTTCCCTCAATATATTTGTGGACGAGAGTTATCATTTATAACTCTGCAGGTTTGTGAATTGCAGTGCCCCTGAGCTCCACTTTTCAACTCGCTTTCTTGGGAGCTGGCCGCAAAAGCGCAGGATTGCTTCAGGCCCTATTCTGGTTCCGGGCGGCAGGCTGAGCCTGTGGTTAATTCTTCTTCCTGATGGGAAAACAGAGTGACCTGTGCCTGTCCCAACACCTAGAGCTAGTCTCTCATTGGTTCCCCCTCTTCCCGTTCATCCTCAGAACAAATGGCAACCTGTACGGAACAGGAGGTGAAAGGTGCTGATTCTCCAAAGAGGGAGATTGCTAGTAAAGCAGTTGGAATGGCGAACCCGAGCACAAGGAGATGAGAAATGAGGTGCGTTTTAGAAACCTTTCCCGATCACACGGTGTACCATCTTCTGGGTTTCTCCTGCATGTTTTCGATGTAGGAAGATGCCCTTGAACCTGGAGATTTGGGACCCATGGGATGGGTACCACGCAGTATTACTTTAAAGGGTCTGCGTTTGCTCACCCAACCTCACCAATCCTCTCAGCCCCAAGAGTGTTCACCCTTATGTCTCAATCAGCAGTGGGTCTAGATATGGTCAATCCAGGTGGCATCACAGCCCCTGAACGAATTTTGTAAGAATTTGTCTCTCTTTCACTGTCTTTGTTTCACGGGTTTTTAAAAGTAGTTGATTTTTATAATGGGGTTTAGCTGCTTTTCACTGCTGTGTTTAGGCCGCTTTACACCCACTTGACTCACTTACAGAGGGATATCAACACATAGGTTTTAAGATTCTTACTAGTCAGATATATTCTTGGGCGTTGAATAGAGGGTGTTGAGTCCAGTTCACTGAGCAAGGAGTAGGTCTTGTCTATTACATATTGGGTTTATGGAACGGTATCTGAGCTAATTTGAAACCTTTGTTTTATGCATCACCCCACCTCACCTTTCCCGTTAAGCAGCCATAGTGTGTTTTCTAAACGTGTGAATCTGTTCTGTTTTGTAATTCAGTTCAAGTGTAGCGGTTTTTACATTCCCTCTATAAGTGATATCTTATGATAAGTGTCTTTTTCTGTGTGACTATTTCACTTAGAATCGTCGTACCTAAATCCACTCCTCATGCTGCTACTAGCCTTATGACGTTGATGTCATGGCTGAGTGATATTCCATTGTACATAAGGACCACAACTTCTTTATCCATTTTTCTCTTTCCTGGGATATTTAAGGTGTAATGAAGTAGAGGTTCTTGTCAACAGAGCAGCCCTAATCTTTGGGGTGCCTGTGTCTTGCTGATTTTTAGTTTTCCCAATTTATACGCCCATGAGTGGAAGTGCCCTATGCTCTCTAAGCTGAGTTTTTTAGGTGTTTCAGGACACACCGTACACTTCTCCAGAGTGGCTGTTGGCAATTTACATCCCACCCATCAGCGTAGCAAGGCTCCCGTTTCTCCATGGCCTGCCCTGCATTTCTGGTTTTGACACTTTATTCAGCATGGTCCTTTTGACCGATGGGAAGCGAGACTTCTTTGTAGCGCTGATTTGCCTTTCCAGGTTGCTTGGTTGGCCAAAAAGGGCGTATGCGTTTTTTCCTGAATATATTCAGGAAAAAACGCATACGCCCTTTTTGGCCAAGGGCATCATTGTCGAGGTTTTGCCGCTTTTCCTGTGCTTTAAAGGCGATTCGAATCTACCTCCTGAAATCAGTTTCCTGCAATTCTGCCTTGCTTTCAAATCCTCTTCGTTGCCTTCCCTCAATATATTTGTGGACGAGAGTTATCATTGATAACTCTGCAGGTTTGTGAATTGCAGTGCCCCTGAGCTACGTTTTTCAACTCGCATTTTTGGGAGCAGGCCGCAAAAGCGCAGGATTGCTTCAGGCCCTATTTTGGTTCCGGGGTGGCAGGCTGAGTCTGTGGTTAATTCTTCTTCCTGATGGGAAAATAGAGTGACCTGTGCCTGTCCCAACACCTAGAGCTAGTCTCTCATTGGTTCCCCCTCTTCCCGTTCATCCTCAGGACAAATGGCTACCTGTACGGAACAGGAGGTGAAAGGTGCTGATTCTCCAAGGAGGGAGATTGCTAGTAAAGCGGTTGGAATGGCGAACCCGAGCACAAGGAGATGAGAAATGAGGTGCGTTTTGGAAACCTTTCCCGATCACACGGTGTACCATCTTCTGGGTTTCTCATGCATGTTTTCGATGTAGGAAGATGCCCTTGAACCTGGAGATTTGGGACCCATGGGATGGGTACCCCGCAGTATTACTTTAAAGTGTCTGCGTTTGCTCACCCAACCTCACAAAAACTCTAAGCCGCAAGAGTGTCCACCCTTATGTCTCAATCAGCTGTGGGTCTAGATATGGTCAATCCAGGTGGCATCACAGCCCCTGAACGAATTTTGTAAGAATTTCTCTCTCTTTCACTGTCTTTGTTTCACTTAGTTTTAAAAGTAATTGAATATAATAATGGCGTTTAGCTGCGTTTCACTGCTGTGTTTATGCCGCTTTACACCCACTTCACTCACTTACAGAGAGATATCAATAGATAGGTTTTAAGCTTCTTACTAGTCAGATATATTCTTGGGCGTTGAATAGGGGGTGTTGAGTCCAGTTCACTGAGCAAGGAGTAGGTCTTGTCTATTACATATTGGGTTTACGGAACGGTATCTGAGCTATTTTGAAACCCTTGTTTTATGCGTCACCCCACCTCACCTTTCCCGATAAGCAGCCATAGTGTGTTTTCTAAACGTGTGACTGTGTTCTGTTTTGTAATTCAGTTCAAGTGTAGCGGTTTTTACATTCCCTCTATAAGTGATATCTTATCATATGTGTCTCTTTCTGTGTGACTTATTTCACTTAGAATCGTAGTACCTAAATCCACTCATCATGCTGCTACTAGCCTTATGACGTTGAGTTCATGGCTGAGTGATATTCCATTCTACATAAGGACCACAACGTCTTTATACATTTTTCTCTTTTCTGGGATATTTAAGGTGTATCGATGTGGAGGTTCTTGTCAACAGAGCAACCCTAAACTTTGGGGTGCCTGTGTCTTGCTGATTTTCAGTTTTCCCAATTTATACGCCCATGAGTGGAAGTGCCCTATGCTCTGTAAGCTGAGTTTTTTAGATGTTTCAGGACACACCGTACACTTCTCCAGAGTGGCTGTTGGCAATTGACATCCCACCCATCAGCGTAGCAAGGTTCCCGTTTCTCCATGGCCTGTCCTGCATTCCTGGTTTTGACACTTTATTCAGCATGGTCCTTTTGACCGATGGGAAGCGAGACTTCTTTGTAGCGCTGATTTGCCTTTCCAGGTTGCTTGGTTGGCCAAAAAGGGCGTATGCGTTTTTTCCTGAATATATTCAGGAAAAAACGCATACGCCCTTTTTGGCCAAGGGCATCATTGCCGAGGTTTTGCCGCTTTTCCTGTGCTTTAAATGCGATTCGAATCTACCTCTTGCAATCTGTTTCCTGCAATTCTGCCTTGCTTTCAAATCCTCTTCGTTGCCTTCCCTCAATATATTTGTGGACGAGAGTTATCATTGATAACTCTGCAGGTTTGTGAATTGCAGTGCCCCTGAGCTACGTTTTTCAACTCGCTTTCTTGGGAGCTGGCCGCAAAAGCGCAGGATTGCTTCAGGCCCTATTCTGGTTCCGGGCGGCAGGCTGAGCCTGTGGTTAATTCTTCTTCCTGATGGCAAAACAGAGTGACCTGTGCCTGTCCCAACACATAGAGCTAGTCTCTCATTGGTTCCCCCTCTTCCCGTTCATCCTCAGAACAAATGGCAACCTGTACGGAACAGGAGGTGAAAGGTTCTGATTCTTCAAGGAGGGAGATTGCTAGTAAAGCGGTTGGAATGGCGAACCCGAGCACAAGGAGATGAAAAATGAGGTGCGTTTTAGAAACCTTTCCCGATCACACGGTGTACCATCTTCTGGGTTTCTCCTGCATGTTTTCGATGTAGGAAGATGCCCTTGAACCTGGAGATTTGGGACCCATGGGATGGGTACCACGCAGTATTACTTTAAAGGGTCTGCGTTTGCTCACCCAACCTCACCAATCCTCTCAGCCCCAAGAGTGTTCACCCTTATGTCTCAATCAGCAGTGGGTCTAGATATGGTCAATCCAGGTGGCATCACAGCCCCTGAACGAATTTTGTAAGAATTTGTCTCTCTTTCACTGTCTTTGTTTCACGGGTTTTTAAAAGTAGTTGATTTTTATAATGGGGTTTAGCTGCTTTTCACTGCTGTGTTTAGGCCGCTTTACACCCACTTGACTCACTTACAGAGGGATATCAACACATAGGTTTTAAGATTCTTACTAGTCAGATATATTCTTGGGCGTTGAATAGAGGGTGTTGAGTCCAGTTCACTGAGCAAGGAGTAGGTCTTGTCTATTACATATTGGGTTTATGGAACGGTATCTGAGCTAATTTGAAACCTTTGTTTTATGCATCACCCCACCTCACCTTTCCCGTTAAGCAGCCATAGTGTGTTTTCTAAACGTGTGAATCTGTTCTGTTTTGTAATTCAGTTCAAGTGTAGCGGTTTTTACATTCCCTCTATAAGTGATATCTTATGATAAGTGTCTTTTTCTGTGTGACTATTTCACTTAGAATCGTCGTACCTAAATCCACTCCTCATGCTGCTACTAGCCTTATGACGTTGATGTCATGGCTGAGTGATATTCCATTGTACATAAGGACCACAACTTCTTTATCCATTTTTCTCTTTCCTGGGATATTTAAGGTGTAATGAAGTAGAGGTTCTTGTCAACAGAGCAGCCCTAATCTTTGGGGTGCCTGTGTCTTGCTGATTTTTAGTTTTCCCAATTTATACGCCCATGAGTGGAAGTGCCCTATGCTCTCTAAGCTGAGTTTTTTAGGTGTTTCAGGACACACCGTACACTTCTCCAGAGTGGCTGTTGGCAATTTACATCCCACCCATCAGCGTAGCAAGGCTCCCGTTTCTCCATGGCCTGCCCTGCATTTCTGGTTTTGACACTTTATTCAGCATGGTCCTTTTGACCGATGGGAAGCGAGACTTCTTTGTAGCGCTGATTTGCCTTTCCAGGTTGCTTGGTTGGCCAAAAAGGGCGTATGCGTTTTTTCCTGAATATATTCAGGAAAAAACGCATACGCCCTTTTTGGCCAAGGGCATCATTGTCGAGGTTTTGCCGCTTTCCCTGTGCTTTAAAGGCGATTCGAATCTACCTCCTGCAATCTGTTTCCTGCAATTCTGCCTTGCTTTCAAATCCTCTTCGTTGCCTTCCCTCAATATATTTGTGGACGAGAGTTATCATTGATAACTCTGCAGGTTTGTTAATTGCAGTGCCCCTGAGCTACGTTTTTCAACTCGCATTTTTGGGAGCAGGCCGCAAAAGCGCAGGATTGCTTCAGGCCCTATTTTGGTTCCGGGGTGGCAGGCTGAGTCTGTGGTTAATTCTTCTTCCTGATGGGAAAATAGAGTGACCTGTGCCTGTCCCAACACCTAGAGCTAGTCTCTCATTGGTTCCCCCTCTTCCCGTTCATCCTCAGGACAAATGGCTACCTGTACGGAACAGGAGGTGAAAGGTGCTGATTCTCCAAGGAGGGAGATTGCTAGTAAAGCGGTTGGAATGGCGAACCCGAGCACAAGGAGATGAGAAATGAGGTGCGTTTTGGAAACCTTTCCCGATCACACGGTGTACCATCTTCTGGGTTTCTCATGCATGTTTTCGATGTAGGAAGATGCCCTTGAACCTGGAGATTTGGGACCCATGGGATGGGTACCCCGCAGTATTACTTTAAAGGGTCTGCGTTTGCTCACCCAACCTCACAAAAACTCTAAGCCGCAAGAGTGTCCACCCTTATGTCTCAATCAGCTGTGGGTCTAGATATGGTCAATCCAGGTGGCATCACAGCCCCTGAACGAATTTTGTAAGAATTTCTCTCTCTTTCACTGTCTTTGTTTCACTTAGTTTTAAAAGTAATTGAATATAATAATGGCGTTTAGCTGCGTTTCACTGCTGTGTTTATGCCGCTTTACACCCACTTCACTCACTTACAGAGAGATATCAATAGATAGGTTTTAAGCTTCTTACTAGTCAGATATATTCTTGGGCGTTGAATAGGGGGTGTTGAGTCCAGTTCACTGAGCAAGGAGTAGGTCTTGTCTATTACATATTGGGTTTACGGAACGGTATCTGAGCTATTTTGAAACCCTTGTTTTATGCGTCACCCAACCTCACCTTTCCCGATAAGCAGCCATAGTGTGTTTTCTAAACGTGTGACTGTGTTCTGTTTTGTAATTCAGTTCAAGTGTAGCGGTTTTTACATTCCCTCTATAAGTGATATCTTATCATATGTGTCTCTTTCTGTGTGACTTATTTCACTTAGAATCGTAGTACCTAAATCCACTCATCATGCTGCTACTAGCCTTATGACGTTGAGTTCATGGCTGAGTGATATTCCATTGTACATAAGGACCACAACGTCTTTATACATTTTTCTCTTTTCTGGGATAATTAAGGTGTATCGATGTGGAGGTTCTTGTCAACAGAGCAACCCTAAACTTTGGGGTGCCTGTGTCTTGCTGATTTTCAGTTTTCCCAATTTATACGCCCATGAGTGGAAGTGCCCTATGCTCTGTAAGCTGAGTTTTTTAGATGTTTCAGGACACACCGTACACTTCTCCAGAGTGGCTGTTGGCAATTGACATCCCACCCATCAGCGTAGCAAGGTTCCCGTTTCTCCATGGCCTGTCCTGCATTCCTGGTTTTGACACTTTATTCAGCATGGTCCTTTTGACCGATGGGAAGCGAGACTTCTTTGTAGCGCTGATTTGCCTTTCCAGGTTGCTTGGTTGGCCAAAAAGGGCGTATGCGTTTTTTCCTGAATATATTCAGGAAAAAACGCATACGCCCTTTTTGGCCAAGGGCATCATTGCCGAGGTTTTGCCGCTTTTCCTGTGCTTTAAATGCGATTCGAATCTACCTCTTGCAATCTGTTTCCTGCAATTCTGCCTTGCTTTCAAATCCTCTTCGTTGCCTTCCCTCAATATATTTGTGGACGAGAGTTATCATTGATAACTCTGCAGGTTTGTGAATTGCAGTGCCCCTGAGCTCCATTTTTCAACTCGCTTTCTTGGGAGCTGGCCGCAAAAGCGCAGGATTGCTTCAGGCCCTATTCTGGTTCCGGGCGGCAGGCTGAGCCTGTGGTTAATTCTTCTTCCTGATGGCAAAACAGAGTGACCTGTGCCTGTCCCAACACATAGAGCTAGTCTCTCATTGGTTCCCCCTCTTCCCGTTCATCCTCAGAACAAATGGCAACCTGTACGGAACAGGAGGTGAAAGGTGCTGATTCTTCAAGGAGGGAGATTGCTAGTAAAGCGGTTGGAATGGCGAACCCGAGCACAAGGAGATGAAAAATGAGGTGCGTTTTAGAAACCTTTCCCGATCACACGGTGTACCATCTTCTGGGTTTCTCCTGCATGTTTTCGATGTAGGAAGATGCCCTTGAACCTGGAGATTTGGGACCCATGGGATGGGTACCACGCAGTATTACTTTAAAGGGTCTGCGTTTGCTCACCCAACCTCACCAATCCTCTCAGCCCCAAGAGTGTTCACCCTTATGTCTCAATCAGCAGTGGGTCTAGATATGGTCAATCCATGTGGCATCATAGCCCCTGAACGAATTTTGTAAGAATTTCTCTGTCTTTCACTGTCTTTGTTTCACTTAGTTTTAAAAGTAATTGAATATAATAATGGCGTTTAGCTGCGTTTCACTGCTGTGTTTATGCCGCTTTACACCCACTTCACTCACTTACAGAGAGATATCAATAGATAGGTTTTAAGCTTCTTACTAGTCAGATATATTCTTGGGCGTTGAATAGGGGGTGTTGAGTCCAGTTCACTGAGCAAGGAGTAGGTCTTGTCTATTACATATTGGGTTTACGGAACGGTATCTGAGCTATTTTGAAACCCTTGTTTTATGCGTCACCCCACCTCCCCTTTCCCGATAAGCAGCCATAGTGTGGTTTCTAAACGTGTGACTCTGTTCTGTTTTGTAATTCAGTTCAAGTGTAGCGGTTTTTACATTCCCTCTATAAGTGATATCTTATCATAGGTGTCTCTTTCTGTGTGACTTATTTCACTTAGAATCGTAGTACCTAAATCCACTCATCATGCTGCTACTAGCCTTATGACGTTGAGTTCATGGCTGAGTGATATTCCATTGTACATAAGGACCACAACGTCTTTATACATTTTTCTCTTTTCTGGGATATTTAAGGTGTATCGATGTGGAGGTTCTTGTCAACAGAGCAACCCTAAACTTTGGGGTGCCTGTGTCTTGCTGATTTTCAGTTTTCCCAATTTATACGCCCATGAGTGGAAGTGCCCTATGCTCTCTAAGCTGAGTTTTTTAGATGTTTCAGGACACACCGTACACTTCTCCAGAGTGGCTGTTGGCAATTGACATCCCGCCCATCAGCGTAGGAAGGCTCCCGATTCTCCATGGCCTGTCCTGCATTCCTGGTTTTGACAGTTTATTCAGCACGGCCCTTTTGACCGATGGGAAGCGAGACTTCTTTGTAGCTCTGATTTGCCTTTCCAGGTTGCTTGGTTGGCCAAAAAGGGCGTATGCGTTTTTTCCTGAATATATTCAGGAAAAAACGCATACGCCCTTTTTGGCCAAGGGCATCATTGCCGAGGTTTTGCCGCTTTTCCTGTGCTTTAAAGGCGATTCGAATCTACCTCCTGCAATCTGTTTCCTGCAATTCTGCCTTGCTTTCAAATCCTCTTCGTTGCCTTCCCTCAATATATTTGTGGACGAGAGTTATCATTGATAACTCTGCAGGTTTGTGAATTGCAGTGCCCCTGAGCTACGTTTTTCAACTCGCATTTTTGGGAGCAGGCCGCAAAAGCGCAGGATTGCTTCAGGCCCTATTCTGGTTCCGGGGGGGCAGGCTGAGCCTGTGGTTAATTCTTCTTCCTGATGGGAAAATAGAGTGACCTGTGCCTGTCCCAACACCTAGAGCTAGTCTCTCATTGGTTCCCCCTCTTCCCGTTCATCCTCAGGACAAATGGCTACCTGTACGGAACAGGAGGTGAAAGGTGCTGATTCTCCAAGGAGGGAGATTGCTAGTAAAGGGGTTGGAATGGCGAACCCGAGCACAAGGAGATGAGAAATGAGGTGCGTTTTGGAAACCTTTCCCGATCACACGGTGTACCATCTTCTGGGTTTCTCATGCATGTTTTCGATGTAGGAAGATGCCCTTGAACCTGGAGATTTGGGACCCATGGGATGGGTACCCCGCAGTATTACTTTAAAGGGTCTGCGTTTGCTCACCCAACCTCACCAAAACTCTAAGGCGCAAGAGTGTCCACTCTTATGTCTCAATCAGCTGTGGGTCTAGATATGGTCAATCCAGGTGGCATCACAGCCCCTGAACGAATTTTGTAAGAATTTCTCTCTCTTTCACTGTCTTTGTTTCACGGAGTTTTAAAAGTAATTGAATTTAATAATGGCGTTTAGCTGCGTTTCACTGCTGTGTTTATGCCGCTTTACACCCACTTCACTCACTTACAGAGAGATATCAATACATAGGTTTTAAGATTCTTACTAGTCAGATATATTCTTGGGCGTTGAATAGGGGGTGTTGAGTCCAGTTCACTGAGCAAGGAGTAGGTCTTGTCTATTACATATTGGGTTTACGGAACGGTATCTGGGCTATTTTGAAACCCTTGTTTTATGCGTCACCCCACCTCACCTTTCCCGATAAGCAGCCATAGTGTGGTTTCTAAACGTGTGACTCTGTTCTGTTTTGTAATTCAGTTCAAGTGTAGCGGTTTTTACATTCCCTCTATAAGTGATATCTTATCATAGTTGTCTCTTTCTGTGTGACTTATTTCACTTAGAATCGTAGTACCTAAATCCACTCATCATGCTGCTACTAGCCTTATGACGTTGAGTTCATGGCTGAGTGATATTCCATTGTACATAAGGACCACAACGTCTTTATCCATTTTTCTCTTTCCTGGGATATTTAAGGTGTATCGATGTGGAGGTTCTTGTCAACAGAGCAACCCTAAACTTTGGGGTGCCTGTGTCTTGCTGATTTTCAGTTTTCCCAATTTATACGCCCATGAGTGGAAGTGCCCTATGCTCTGTAAGCTGAGTTTTTTAGATGTTTCAGGACACACCGTACACTTCTCCAGAGTGGCTGTTGGCAATTGACATCCCACCCATCAGCGTAGCAAGGCTCCCGTTTCTCCATGGCCTGTCCTGCATTCCTGGTTTTGACACTTTATTCAGCATGGCCCTTTTGACCGATGGGAAGCGAGACTTCTTTGTAGCGGTGATTTGCCTTCCAGGTTGCTTGGTTGGCCAAAAAGGGCGTATGCGTTTTTTCCTGAATATATTCAGGAAAAAACGCATACGCCCTTTTTGGCCAAGGGCATCATTGTCGAGGTTTTGCCGCTTTTCCTGTGCTTTAAAGGCGATTCGAATCTACCTCCTGCAATCTGTTTCCTGCAATTCTGCCTTGCTTTCAAATCCTCTTCGTTGCCTTCCCTCAATATATTTGTGGACGAGAGTTATCATTTATAACTCTGCAGGTTTGTGAATTGCAGTGCCCCTGAGCTCCATTTTTCAACTCGCTTTCTTGGGAGCTGGCCGCAAAAGCGCAGGATTGCTTCAGGCCCTATTCTGGTTCCGGGGGGGCAGGCTGAGCCTGTGGTTAATTCTTCTTCCTGATGGGAAAATAGAGTGACCTGTGCCTGTCCCAACACCTAGAGCTAGTCTCTCATTGGTTCCCCCTCTTCCCGTTCATCCTCAGGACAAATGGCTACCTGTACGGAACAGGAGGTGAAAGGTGCTGATTCTCCAAGGAGGGAGATTGCTAGTAAAGCGGTTGGAATGGCGAACCCGAGCACAAGGAGATGAGAAAAGAGGTGCGTTTTGGAAACCTTTCCCGATCACACGGTGTACCATCTTCTGGGTTTCTCATGCATGTTTTCGATGTAGGAAGATGCCCTTGAACCTGGAGATTTGGGACCCATGGGATGGGTACCCCGCAGTATTACTTTAAAGGGTCTGCGTTTGCTCACCCAACCTCACCAAAACTCTAAGCCGCAAGAGTGTCCACCCTTATGTCTCAATCAGCTGTGGGTCTAGATATGGTCAATCCAGGTGGCATCACAGCCCCTGAACGAATTTTGTAAGAATTTCTCTCTCTTTCACTGTCTTTGTTTCACGGAGTTTTAAAAGTAATTGAATTTAATAATGGCGTTTAGCTGCGTTTCACTGCTGTGTTTATGCCGCTTTACACCCACTTCACTCACTTACAGAGAGATATCAATAGATAGGTTTTAAGCTTCTTACTAGTCAGATATATTCTTGGGCGTTGAATAGGGGGTGTTGAGTCCAGTTCACTGAGCAAGGAGTAGGTCTTGTCTATTACATATTGGGTTTACGGAACGGTATCTGAGCTATTTTGAAACCCTTGTTTTATGCGTCACCCCACCTCACCTTTCCCGATAAGCAGCCATAGTGTGTTTTCTAAACGTGTGACTCTGTTCTGTTTTGTAATTCAGTTCAAGTGTAGCGGTTTTTACATTCCCTCTATAAGTGATATCTTATCATAGGTGTCTCTTTCTGTGTGACTTATTTCACTTAGAATCGTAGTACCTAAATCCACTCATCATGCTGCTACTAGCCTTATGACGTTGAGTTCATGGCTGAGTGATATTCCATTGTACATAAGGACCACAACGTCTTTATCCATTTTTCTCTTTCCTGGGATATTTAAGGTGTATCGATGTGGAGGTTCTTGTCAACAGAGCAACCCTAAACTTTGGGGTGCCTGTGTCTTGCTGATTTTCAGTTTTCCCAATTTATACGCCCATGAGTGGAAGTGCCCTATGCTCTGTAAGCTGAGTTTTTTAGATGTTTCAGGACACACCGTACACTTCTCCAGAGTGGCTGTTGGCAATTGACATCCCACCCATCAGCGTAGCAAGGTTCCCGTTTCTCCATGGCCTGTCCTGCATTCCTGGTTTTGACACTTTATTCAGCATGGCCCTTTTGACCGATGGGAAGCGAGACTTCTTTGTAGCGCTGATTTGCCTTTGCAGGTTGCTTGGTTGGCCAAAAAGGGCGCATGCGTTTTTTCCTGAATATATTCAGGAAAAAACGCATACGCCGTTTTTGGCCAAGGGCATCATTGCCGAGGTTTTGCCGCTTTTCCTGTGCTTTAAATGCGATTCGAATCTACCTCTTGCAATCTGTTTCCTGCAATTCTGCCTTGCTTTCAAATCCTCTTCGTTGCCTTCCCTCAATATATTTGTGGACGAGAGTTATCATTGATAACTCTGCAGGTTTGTGAATTGCAGTGCCCCTGAGCTCCATTTTTCAACTCGCTTTCTTGGGAGCTGGCCGCAAAAGCGCAGGATTGCTTCAGGCCCTATTCTGGTTCCGGGCGGCAGGCTGAGCCTGTGGTTAATTCTTCTTCCTGATGGGAAAACAGAGTGACCTGTGCCTGTCCCAACACCTAGAGCTAGTCTCTCATTGGTTCCCCCTCTTCCCGTTCATCCTCAGAACAAATGGCAACCTGTACGGAACAGGAGGTGAAAGGTGCTGATTCTTCAAGGAGGGAGATTGCTAGTAAAGCGGTTGGAATGGCGAACCCGAGCACAAGGAGATGAAAAATGAGGTGCGTTTTAGAAACCTTTCCCGATCACACGGTGTACCATCTTCTGGGTTTCTCCTGCATGTTTTCGATGTAGGAAGATGCCCTTGAACCTGGAGATTTGGGACCCATGGGATGGGTACCACGCAGTATTACTTTAAAGGGTCTGCGTTTGCTCACCCAACCTCACCAATCCTCTCAGCCCCAAGAGTGTTCACCCTTATGTCTCAATCAAGCTGTGGGTCTAGATATGGTCAATCCAGGTGGCATCACAGCCCCTGAACGAATTTTGTAAGAATTTCTCTCTCTTTCACTGTCTTTGTTTCACGGAGTTTTAAAAGTAATTGAATTTAATAATGGCGTTTAGCTGCGTTTCACTGCTGTGTTTATGCCGCTTTACACCCACTTCACTCACTTACAGAGAGATATCAATAGATAGGTTTTAAGCTTCTTACTAGTCAGATATATTCTTGGGCGTTGAATAGGGGGTGTTGAGTCCAGTTCACTGAGCAAGGAGTAGGTCTTGTCTATTACATATTGGGTTTACGGAACGGTATCTGAGCTATTTTGAAACCCTTGTTTTATGCGTCACCCCACCTCACCTTTCCCGATAAGCAGCCATAGTGTGTTTTCTAAACGTGTGACTCTGTTCTGTTTTGTAATTCAGTTCAAGTGTAGCGGTTTTTACATTCCCTCTATAAGTGATATCTTATCATAGGTGTCTCTTTCTGTGTGACTTATTTCACTTAGAATCGTAGTACCTAAATCCACTCATCATGCTGCTACTAGCCTTATGACGTTGAGTTCATGGCTGAGTGATATTCCATTGTACATAAGGACCACAACGTCTTTATCCATTTTTCTCTTTCCTGGGATATTTAAGGTGTATCGATGTGGAGGTTCTTGTCAACAGAGCAACCCTAAACTTTGGGGTGCCTGTGTCTTGCTGATTTTCAGTTTTCCCAATTTATACGCCCATGAGTGGAAGTGCCCTATGCTCTGTAAGCTGAGTTTTTTAGATGTTTCAGGACACACCGTACACTTCTCCAGAGTGGCTGTTGGCAATTGACATCCCACCCATCAGCGTAGCAAGGTTCCCGTTTCTCCATGGCCTGTCCTGCATTCCTGGTTTTGACACTTTATTCAGCATGGCCCTTTTGACCGATGGGAAGCGAGACTTCTTTGTAGCGCTGATTTGCCTTTGCAGGTTGCTTGGTTGGCCAAAAAGGGCGCATGCGTTTTTTCCTGAATATATTCAGGAAAAAACGCATACGCCGTTTTTGGCCAAGGGCATCATTGCCGAGGTTTTGCCGCTTTTCCTGTGCTTTAAATGCGATTCGAATCTACCTCTTGCAATCTGTTTCCTGCAATTCTGCCTTGCTTTCAAATCCTCTTCGTTGCCTTCCCTCAATATATTTGTGGACGAGAGTTATCATTGATAACTCTGCAGGTTTGTGAATTGCAGTGCCCCTGAGCTCCATTTTTCAACTCGCTTTCTTGGGAGCTGGCCGCAAAAGCGCAGGATTGCTTCAGGCCCTATTCTGGTTCCGGGCGGCAGGCTGAGCCTGTGGTTAATTCTTCTTCCTGATGGGAAAACAGAGTGACCTGTGCCTGTCCCAACACCTAGAGCTAGTCTCTCATTGGTTCCCCCTCTTCCCGTTCATCCTCAGAACAAATGGCAACCTGTACGGAACAGGAGGTGAAAGGTGCTGATTCTTCAAGGAGGGAGATTGCTAGTAAAGCGGTTGGAATGGCGAACCCGAGCACAAGGAGATGAAAAATGAGGTGCGTTTTAGAAACCTTTCCCGATCACACGGTGTACCATCTTCTGGGTTTCTCCTGCATGTTTTCGATGTAGGAAGATGCCCTTGAACCTGGAGATTTGGGACCCATGGGATGGGTACCACGCAGTATTACTTTAAAGGGTCTGCGTTTGCTCACCCAACCTCACCAATCCTCTCAGCCCCAAGAGTGTTCACCCTTATGTCTCAATCAGCAGTGGGTCTAGATATGGTCAATCCATGTGGCATCATAGACCCTGAACGAATTTTGTAAGAATTTGTCTCTCTTTCACTGTCTTTGTTTCACGGGTTTTTAAAAGTAGTTGATTTTTATAATGGGGTTTAGCTGCTTTTCACTGCTGTGTTTAGGCCGCTTTACTCCCACTTGACTCACTTACAGAGGGATATCAACACATAGGTTTTAAGATTCTTACTAGTCAGATATATTCTTGGGCGTTGAATAGGGGGTGTTGAGTTCAGTTCACTGAGCAAGGAGTAGGTCTTATCTATTACATATTGGGTTTATGGAACGGTATCTGAGCTAATTTGAAACCTTTGTTTTATGCATCACCCCACCTCAACTTTCCCGTTAAGCAGCCATAATGTGTTTTCTAAACGTGTGAATCTGTTCTGTTTTGTAATTCAGTTGAAGTGTAGCGGTTTTTACATTCCCTCTATAAGTGATATCTTATGATAAGTGTCTTTTTCTGTGTGACTATTTCACTTAGAATCGTCGTACCTAAATCCACTCCTCATGCTGCTACTAGCCTTATGACGTTGATGTCATGGCTGAGTGATATTCCATTGTACATAAGGACCACAACTTCTTTATCCATTTTTCTCTTTCCTGGGATATTTAAGGTGTAACGAAGTGGAGGTTCTTGTCAACAGAGCAGCCCTAATCTTTGGGGTGCCTGTGTCTTGCTGATTTTTAGTTTTCCCAATTTATACGCCCATGAGTGGAAGTGCCCTATGCTCTCTAAGCTGAGTTTTTTAGATGTTTCAGGACACACCGTACACTTCTCCAGAGTGGCTGTTGGCAATTGACATCCCGCCCATCAGCGTAGGAAGGCTCCCGTTTCTCCATGGCCTGTCCTGCATTCCTGGTTTTGACAGTTTATTCAGCACGGCCCTTTTGACCGATGGGAAGCAAGACTTCTTTGTAGCGCTGATTTGCCTTTCCAGGTTGCTTGGTTGGCCAAAAAGGGCGTATGCGTTTTTTCCTGAATATATTCAGGAAAAAACGCATACGCCCTTTTTGGCCAAGGGCATCATTGTCGAGGTTTTGCCGCTTTTCCTGTGCTTTAAAGGCGATTCGAATCTACCTCCTGAAATCAGTTTCCTGCAATTCTGCCTTGCTTTCAAATCCTCTTCGTTGCCTTCCCTCAATATATTTGTGGACGAGAGTTATCATTGATAACTCTGCAGGTTTGTGAATTGCAGTGCCCTGAGCTACGTTTTTCAACTCGCATTTTTGGGAGCAGGCCGCAAAAGCGCAAGATTGCTTCAGGCCCTATTCTGGTTCCGGGGGGGCAGGCTGAGCCTGTGGTTAATTCTTCTTCCTGATGGGAAAATAGAGTGACCTGTGCCTTTCCCAACACCTAGAGCTAGTCTCTCATTGGTTCCCCCTCTTCCCGTTCATCCTCAGGACAAATGGCTACCTGTACGGAACAGGAGGTGAAAGGTGCTGATTCTCCAAGGAGGGAGATTGCTAGTAAAGGGGTTGGAATGGCGAACCCGAGCACAAGGAGATGAGAAATGAGGTGCGTTTTGGAAACCTTTCCCTATCACACGGTGTACCATCTTCTGGGTTTCTCATGCATGTTTTCGATGTAGGAAGATGCCCTTGAACCTGGAGATTTGGGACCCATGGGATGGGTACCCCGCAGTATTACTTTAAAGGGTCTGCGTTTGCTCACCGAACCTCACCAAAACTCTAAGTCGCAAGAGTGTCCACTCTTATGTCTCAATCAGCTGTGGGTCTAGATATGGTCAATCCAGGTGGCATCACAGCCCCTGAACGAATTTTGTAAGAATTTCTCTCTCTTTCACTGTCTTTGTTTCACGGAGTTTTAAAAGTAAGTGAATTTAATAATGGCGTTTAGCTGCGTTTCACTGCTGTGTTTATGCCGCTTTACACCCACTTCACTCACTTACAGAGAGATATCAATACATAGGTTTTAAGATTCTTACTAGTCAGATATATTCTTGGGCGTTGAATAGGGGGTGTTGAGTCCAGTTCACTGAGCAAGGAGTAGGTCTTGTCTATTACATATTGGGTTTACGGAACGGTATCTGAGCTATTTTGAAACCCTTGTTTTATGCGTCACCCCACCTCACCTTTCCCGATAAGCAGCCATAGTGTGTTTTCTAAACGTGTGACTCTGTTCTGTTTTGTAATTCAGTTCAAGTGTAGCGGTTTTTACATTCCCTCTATAAGTGATATCTTATCATAGGTGTCTCTTTCTGTGTGACTTATTTCACTTAGAATCGTAGTACCTAAATCCACTCATCATGCTGCTACTAGCCTTATGACGTTGAGTTCATGGCTGAGTGATATTCCATTGTACATAAGGACCACAACGTCTTTATCCATTTTTCTCTTTCCTGGGATATTTAAGGTGTATCGATGTGGAGGTTCTTGTCAACAGAGCAACCCTAAACTTTGGGGTGCCTGTGTCTTGCTGATTTTCAGTTTTCCCAATTTATACGCCCATGAGTGGAAGTGCCCTATGCTCTGTAAGCTGAGTTTTTTAGATGTTTCAGGACACACCGTACACTTCTCCAGAGTGGCTGTTGGCAATTGACATCCCACCCATCAGCGTAGCAAGGTTCCCGTTTCTCCATGGCCTGTCCTGCATTCCTGGTTTTGACACTTTATTCAGCATGGCCCTTTTGACCGATGGGAAGCGAGACTTCTTTGTAGCGGTGATTTGCCTTTCCAGGTTGCTTGGTTGGCCAAAAAGGGCGCATGCGTTTTTTCCTGAATATATTCAGGTAAAAACGCATACGCCCTTTTTGGCCAAGGGCATCATTGCCGAGGTTTTGCCGCTTTTCCTGTGCTTTAAATGCGATTCGAATCTACCTCTTGCAATCTGTTTCCTGCAATTCTGCCTTGCTTTCAAATCCTCTTCGTTGCCTTCCCTCAATATATTTGTGGACGAGAGTTATCATTTATAACTCTGCAGGTTTGTGAATTGCAGTGCCCCTGAGCTCCATTTTTCAACTCGCTTTCTTGGGAGCTGGCCGCAAAAGCGCAGGATTGCTTCAGGCCCTATTCTGGTTCCGGGCGGCAGGCTGAGCCTGTGGTTAATTCTTCTTCCTGATGGGAAAACAGAGTGACCTGTGCCTGTCCCAACACCTAGAGCTAGTCTCTCATTGGTTCCCCCTCTTCCCGTTCATCCTCAGAACAAATGGTAACCTGTACGGAACAGGAGGTGAAAGGTGCTGATTCTTCAAGGAGGGAGATTGCTAGTAAAGCGGTTGGAATGGCGAACCCGAGCACAAGGAGATGAAAAATGAGGTGCGTTTTAGAAACCTTTCCCGATCACACGGTGTACCATCTTCTGGGTTTCTCCTGCATGTTTTCGATGTAGGAAGATGCCCTTGAACCTGGAGATTTGGGACCCATGGGATGGGTACCACGCAGTATTACTTTAAAGGGTCTGCGTTTGCTCACCCAACCTCACCAATCCTCTCAGCCCCAAGAGTGTTCACCCTTATGTCTCAATCAGCAGTGGGTCTAGATATGGTCAATCCATGTGGCATCATAGCCCCTGAACGAATTTTGTAAGAATTTGTCTCTCTTTCACTGTCTTTGTTTCACGGGTTTTTAAAAGTAGTTGATTTTTATAATGGGGTTTAGCTGCTTT